>NW_021939396.1:30622211-31105160 GCF_001715985.3 Manacus vitellinus | reverse complement strand
TGCGGTGGGAGGCGCCTCATTGCGCCACACCGGCTCCCCCCCGGTGCTGCCCATCCCTTGGCTCGCCCTGCGGCCAGGCCGGGAGCTGCGCCCAGGGCTGTCCATCATCGTCACCCGCGGGGACGGGATGGAGCTGACCCCCCGCCCATCCTCTGTTTGTGGAGGTATTTAGAGCTGAGCCCAAAGTTTGTAAGGGATTTAGTTAGTGCGGGCTGTGCCCCTTCTGCGGGTTTCTCTGGGCTGCCCTCACGCCTAGTGTGCCCCGGTGGGAGATCACAGAATCATGGAATGGTTCGGGTTGGAAGGGACCCTACAGATAATCTAGTTCCAACTCCCTGCCATCGGCAGGAACACCTTCCACTCGATCACGTTGCTCAAAGCCCCATCCAGCCTGGCTTTGAACACTGCCAGGGTTGGGGCATCCACGACCTCCCTACACAACCTGTTCCAGAGTCTCACCACCCTCACAGTAATGAATTTCTTCCTAATATCCAGCCTAAATTTCCCCTCTTTCAATTTGTGCCCATTACTCCGTGTCCTGTCCCTACAGATCCCACTGCAGGTCGGATCGGGGATCCGCAGCAGGCGCTGCTGCGCGGGCTCGGGGCACTGGCAGAGGGAGAAGGGCTGGAGGGCGGTGCCGGAGGACTCTCCCGGTGGGGGGTTCCTCCTGTGGGCTCCCCTCTGTGCTGCTCTGCCACAGCTCTTTACATAATCTGATTTTCCTGCACTGATGGTGTACGTGCAGGGCTATATTTTAAGTGGGAGCATTTTTGTATTCCACGTTTTCTCTCCTGGACTGGCATAACCTCTGTCCTTTGCACCAGGTGATTTTGCGGTGTCTGTGTAGGTGAAAATAAACAAGCAGCATTTACTGGAATGATTGTGTGCAATCAAATTAAACAACTTGCGGAAACACACTTCATAAAGCTGTTATTCCTGCTGTAGTATTTCAGATTTAACGGATCCTCAAGATAAACCTACAAAATGTTTATCCAAAGACAAACCTATGAAATCCATAATCCCAGGGGTTATGTAAAGCCAAGGATTTAACAGAAAAACTGATTTTGTAGGTCATTATAATCTCCATCTCTTGCTGCACATTCCAAAAACATTGGACTCCCTTTCTCTGTCCCTTTACACCCCTCCTTTCTGATGATGCTAAAAAATACTTGTGTCACCTCTGCTCCATTGGTAGCACATGATTTTTCCTTCAGAGATGGCCTGATATGCAAACAGTTAAATTACTGAACAATTGTTAACAGTTTGTATTTACCTTTGAAATCTGCTTCTTTAATTTTAGACCTTGAGAAGGGTTCTGCATCTAAAAGCCTGCCTATCTTCTTTAACCAAAATATATAGCGTCATGCAAGTACTACCTCTGTGTACAAATTTTACCTTCTGGTATGTTTTTATGCATCCTCAACTTTGAAAACAGCTAACTGGAGGAAAACAAAACAAAAAAAACCCAGCACAACACGATATCAGCTTCCAAGTTTATCCAGCATCAACAATGTTGTTAAAGCAAGCATACAAACTTTGGGGGTTTGCTTAAAGGGAAGAATAGAAGGCAGCAGGAGTGTCCTTACACTGTGAGGCAGGTGCAGAAGGGAACAAACCTCTTGGCTTTGCAGGAATTTGCTGTTAACAGAATCGTGTTGATTTTTGAGTAGGAAAGATTAGCCTACCAAAAGTAAGGATGGGAAAAGTATTGTCGTGTAAGCTGCAACCTATACCTTTTGCCCTCTAAATTCAATTCTCATTCACAAACTGTGGGCTCCTTATGCCATGCAACCTAACATTGCTTTACTGTGTTTTCCCTGGGAGTCAGTATTTATTACTGTATGATTTTGCAAGATCATTTGCGTTGCAGAGGGTTTATTGTATTAAGTAGACACATAACACCTGGTAAAGGTTTCTTTTTCTTGCAGTTCTTCAGAACTAACTTAGGCCGTCACAGCATGAAGTGGAACATTGCTGTTTCTGTTTTACTAGTTGTTGTTTTGCATGATCCAAGCATATGTTTATCCTAAAATACTTCTCTTAATGCCATATGCCACAAAGATTGCAAGAACATCAAGTTTAAGCAATGGACATGTGTTCGGCTGTAAACATGGACATATTGACTATCTGTGCTGATGTAAAAACATAGCGAGATAAAACTGATTTCAAACCATTATATTCAGTTTCTTAAGCCTGTTCCAAAAAAACCCAGTTGAAGGTCAGAAGACAGAAAGCAGCATAAGCTTATGAATGCCAGCACACTTCATAGAGTGCAAGCTTGGTTTTGCATGGAAAGATCAGCGCACTGTATTCAGTACAAATATGACTTCTACTCTGTAATAAAGAAAAATTATCTCTGGATGAAAAGCTGCCTTTGCAAAAAATAAATTATAGCTTTTAACTGCCCTTATGTCCAAGAAGTCTTTTTTACCTATCACACGGAGATTTTCAACGTTAAAAACAAAGCACCTACCACATTTTGGACTATAGTATTATTTACTGGCATAATTTCATCTATGCTGCAAATCCCATTCCTGAGGATAGCAGGCATGAAAAGCAAGGGGCAGTTTGCCCTTCATATATAAACAGAGCATGAATTCAGTACTACCTACTCAAGCTTAACTGGGTATGTAAGAAACTAAAGCATTACTCTGCAGCTGAAACTTGTGACCAGAATCCCTCATCCCTGAATTCACTTTGAGTATAGTTAATTCCTACAGGACTACCAAAAGTGTGTGTTATCACTGTTGTCACATCTTTGTTTTTTAAAGTGTCATGCAATGCCTAGTATATACGCACAACATTTTTAGCTCCATGTCACCATGGGAATAGGGGCAGCTGGAGAATGATCCCTGTGTTCTATTGGTTTTTCTCCCTTCCCCTATGTCTTGGTAGCCTGGCTTGCAGGGAGTTGTTTTAGTAAGTGTTTTTGTACAGTACATAATGCTATAGGGAGTAGACAATCAGTCCCATAGCACAGTAAGAAAACAAACACTATTATCAGACTCCTAGAAAAAAAATTATATGAATATCAGTATTTTCTTCCTTAAGTTATCCAGTAATCCCACTAAGGAAAGGCCCAAAATCCCAAAGAGGGTAAATTTCACAAAGAGTTGGTTATACTGTAATTTGGTGTTCATTTCAGTGTTGACCTTTACTTATGCAAAATGTAGATGAAAACACTTTTGCAGTTAACCCTTCCAAATCTGTTGCAGCTGTAGAGATGGGCAGCACAAGTAATTTGGTCTTTAAAAAAGAAAGCTTTAGTATTTAGATAATGCAGTCTGATCCTGCACCAGTCAACCTAAGTTTCACCAGAGACTTCAAGAATTGGAGTCCTGGGTGCCAAATATTCAAAACTTCAGGGGTAAGAGGAATTCAGTCTGCTATCTTCATTGTTTTAGAAGCTATCTTGCGCTGATCTGATCAAATACATGATTATGACTCATTTATTGAAAACGTATGGAGCAAATAATGAAAATTGTACCTCCTACTGAAACTGTTTCTGTAAATATTCTTGATCTAAAAATCCACTTTTCTTCAGAATTTGCATAACCTTAGGCTTACAGGAAAAATGCAGCTAATGTTCAAACATAGATGTTCAAACATGCTCAAACATTGTTAGATAATTTTCTGATATATCAAGTCAGCTTCATAAAGGTCAGATATGTTTCTTGATTAGGGTGCCTGTAATTTTATATTTTACTCCCTATGTTATCCATAATGTTTTCAAACATTACCAAACTTTTTTTTCCCCTCTGCTCTCACTTTTTTTTCTGTATCATTTTTCTACACACTGAACTGTCACTGCCTGCTTCTTTATAATTTCTGCCTCTATAATAACATCGGAGCTCAATGTCTTTTGTGTGCATCCACTGTACTTCTTTAGCTTTCCATCTTGTCTCCTTTTTACACAGAAGTCAACTGTACATTCTCGTTAACCTCCTCTTATTACTCGAGTGGCATAGCAACCATAATCTGCAGAGCCAGGAGGCCGCAGCTCATGAGCACAGAGGACTCCCTGCCCCTCACAGGAATTGCACCAACTGCTTCTTCCACTCCTGCCTGCCAGTTTAAGGAAGGCACTGAGTTTAAAATCTGTGGAAATAAGATCTGATAAACAAGCCTGATGCACCAGCAAAAACCATCAACCAAAGACGCAGAATCAAACCAAGACAAAATTATATCAATAATATAAAAGAAATATATTGCACACATAGCTAAAATTCAAAATACCCTAAATTTGCAAGATGACTTTGAGATGTTGAGATTTTATTTTGTTTTATTCCTTAATGATAATACAGGTTTTTCATCAATGGCATATCCCATTTTCATCCTAGTTCTTAATAGTAACAAGCACATTATCATTTCAGTCCCAGGACTGAAGTGGATGAAAAAAGTCTAAGAAAAAGAAAAGTTTCACCTTATTTCTGATCTGCTACAAGTGCAGTGCCTGCAGAAGACTGTTCTTAGATGTCACATGCTTCCATTTCTTCTCTTGTATAGCATTTGACAATTTTGCAGCCACTGGGTAATCCGTGACTTTCAGTTTATCCACAGGGAGACTAAACTACCAAAACAATTTTCCATCAGATCAGAAAAAGAATTTGTTATATTATGTGGACACAGTTGTAATTACTGCAGAGGAAGGAGGAGGACATGGGGCTAGGGAAAGGAGTGGAATTATGTGTTTTAGTAATATGCAGAGTCAGAGGATGAGTCAGGTTGGAAGGGACCACAGTGGGTCATCTGGTCGAACCTCCCTGCTCAAGTAGGGTCACAGAATTACAGAATATGCTGAGTTGGAAGGGACCCACAGAGATCATCAAGTCCAACTGTCAGCTCTGCACAGGACCATCCTCAAGAGTCACACCATGTGCCTGAGAGTATCATCCTAATGCTTCTTGAACTCTGTCAGACTTGGTGCTATGACCACTTCCCCGGGGCCCCTGTTCTGGTGCCCAACCACCCTCTGGGTGAAGAACCTTTCTCTAAAATCCAACCTAAACCTCCCCTGACACGACTTCAGGCCATTCCCTCAGGTCCTGTCACTGGTCACCACAGAGAACAGATCAGTGCCTGCCCCTCCTCTTCCCCTCACAAGGAAGTTGTAGACCTCAATGAGGTCTCCCCTCAGTCTCCTCTTCTCCAGGCTGAACAGACCAAGTGACCTCAGCTGCTCCTCATACGGCATCCCCTCAAGGTCCTTCACCATCTTTGTTGCCCTCCCCTGGACAAGCACTAACAGCTTAATATCTTTCTTATATTGCAGTGCCCAGAACTGCTACAATATTCAAGGTGAGGCTGCCCCAGTGCAGAGTAGAGCAGGACAATGCCCTCCCCCAACCGACTGGTGATGCTTTGTCTGATGCCCCCCTGGACATGGTTGGCCCTCCTGGCTGCCAGGGCACTGCTGACTCATCCCAGAGCACATTGCACAGGATTGCATCCAGATGGTTCTTGAATACCTCCACCGAGGGAGACTCCACAACCTCTCTGGGCAATCTGCTCCAGTGCACAGTCACTCACATAGTAAAGAAGTTCTTCCTCATGCTCAGGTGGAACTTCCTGTGCATCAGTTTCTGCCCATTGCCTCTTGTCCTATTGCTTGGCACTGTATGCTGTAATTAACAATTTGTACTAATTGTCAAGCCATGTTTTTTGGCATCAGTAGTCCTCTAACTCTTTTAAATGCTGTAAAGATAAATACCTATGAAGAAAAAAGCTATAAAAAATTAATGAGGATTGTGTAGGACCTATACTCAATTAAGTAGATGAATGCAGTAAAAAGTGCAAGGTTATGTAATTACTAAAAGCTCTTCCACATCAAAAGCATCCACAGCCCACGTGAGCAGGTTGATTACTGTGTCTGTTAAATCCAAGTGTTAAGAAGCTGCTCAGTAAGAATCAAATATCATTATCAATTAGGAATTTTATTTTACCTTTAAAAAATGTGAACTGGAGGCTTCTCAGGTGATCCCAAGAGTTACACACATACATAGTTCATGTTCTTATTAGGAATGCAAACAAGCAACTCTGAATTCATAAGCAGTGAAGATACTGATACAGAATTTTCGAAATTAAGTAGCTGTTTGGTCTTGCTAGTCTAGAAGCAAAACTGCAGAAGAGGCATCTCCATTAACCTGTATAGATGTGCAATAAACTATCACAGTTCCCAAGGGCTGAAAAGCAATTCCTCCAGCTGTGCACATCAGGCTGCACACTACCCTCACCGGACCCTGCACTACTTACTGAGCTTGCAAAATTTCATTTTGCAGACCTGTACACCAAGATGACACTGGTCCAGCCTGTTCATTTGTTTATTTAATGTCCCTCGGGAAAGACTAGAAATCATATGGGATATGATTACGATGAAACAGAGCTATGATATGAAAGCAGAATGGATGAGCAGTTACTTGACTATTTCAACTATGTATTTTCAGATGGTTTTCTCCTTAAGTCATAGTTGTTTATGACAAGTCAAATATTTTTCATTATTTAAGTACTCTATGACAACTATGAAAGCAGTTTAAATGTTAAATATTGATATATCACTTTCATGTTTCATTTGTAGCAAACTACAAATAATTCTGACTCAAATGGAGTGTCATTTCTGGAAAAGATTATATGTCAACTTAGCATGGTAATGCCGGAAGTTTTCCCCTGTATAAAAAAAGAAAATAAATCCTTTGTGCCAAATGCATTTAAATTCTAGATATTTTTCAGGCTTGGTGATACTAAACAAAGCTGAAAACTTTTTACTTAAGAGTGAATTAATTTGCATAGCAGGAATGTCATTCTTTTACTAGACAGAGTAACAAGAATATGTAGCAACATAAGACAAGAAATATGTATTACTTACAGTTTTGTATAGTGGTGATTTTGGAGATAAACATTTTCTATTAGTGTAAATAGGATACCAACAGTATTTTTGTTATGGGAACAAATGCCCTAGTTATTAATCCTCACCTGAAAAGTTTTAAATTTGAATTAGCATTAATGGAATTAACAGCACTTGTTTTTAACTTCAAAGTAACTTCTGTTTGAACAAAGAAATTAAAAACAAATAAATAAGGAGTAGGATTAATCCATGCTTGTATTCCAAAAAAACTGATCTCACAAAACTATTCTGGAAAATAGTAACTTTAGCCCAGTACTGTAGATTTTAACTTATCTAAAAGCTCTCAAGTTGCTACTTTCACTGAACTAAAAGGCAATACATATTTCAGGGGTAATTTTAACTTAATTTTCCAATTCTCTCCTCAACAAGTGAAGCTATAAAACATTACATGATGAACATCTTGAAAACTGCCCAAGTGCGTAAGTTCAACAAGATGAGATGCTGAAGTACTCCATTTGTCAGAGAAAAATCATGACCTTGTATCTGTGATCTCCTCCCATGTAGTGTGGGAGGAAAAAAATCCTGTGTTCTGTAAACACAAAACAGTAACATGGCAATGACAGGAAGATATATCTTTTTTCTTTTTTTTTTTTTAATCTCAGTGACCTTTCTCCCATAAATGATTACACAAACTGCATTTTGGATGTAACATACACAAAGCTTGATTTCTTGACGCGTAACAGGTCTTAAAATTCAAATTGATAAACTCACCATTCCTTTCTCTGTGCTCCCTTAGTGATGACACTCAAGCTTTACAGATGGCTGGTAATAATCACGAAATCTACTATGTGCTCTTTTCCAGCTCTTCCAATCGCTGTGCCGCACATTGAGTTCACAGGATTGGTATCTTCACATAAAATTGCCGTCTAACAAAATACATTAAAGAAAAAAACAACTCCAATCCAGCTGATAATTTGTCAAAATCCTTCAAAGTTTAACTTTTTCCATGGGAAAAAACTACCTAGTACATTTTTTTTTTGCTAATTGCAAAACTTTACTCTGTCTTTAAAAACCAGCATCCTAGTTTGTCTTCCAAATCCACGTGATCTTTTCACAAGTTCCTACTGTTTTTTCTTACTCAGTTGTTGAAATCAAGTTTATATCACAGCCTCCACCCTTAGTTTTTAGCTAGGAAAACTGCTACTTCTCATTAGTTCCTACACACTAACACTGTGTTTTTGTTGACTCTGTAGTGACTGTTACTCCCTTAAATTATACTGCAACATTTGAGACCTGACAAAATAAAAAGAGGGACACAAAACATGGATTGAAAAGTTAACTTTCCCACCCTGCTAATTTCCTTGTCCACTTTATCTATCACATAAACCAACAGATTTAGGGAAATGTTGGGAACACCCTTTCAACGGGAAGAGTAAAAACAAGAAAGGGTGAAAAAAACAAAGAGCCATTGCTGCAGTTTAGGCATGTGAAATACAATATACAATGATAAAACACAGGCAGAAGCAACCAGTTTTTTAAACTTATTACTGTTCATTAAGAAATGCCTTTCAGATATCATGTCCAGCACAGCTGTTGAATATAATGGCACAGTGAATCCAGATGATGAATCCTTTTTTCAACTTCAAAACCAAAAAGGAATTTCATGTCTTGTGGAGTTCTGATCATTCTGGATGCACAGACTATGCTGGATACCATCACAGACTTCTTCAGCAGCTTGTTAACATTCAAATGATCACAAACCATAACAGTTAGTAAAGAATCTGGAAGTTTCTATCACTCAATCAGCGGTTAAGTTTAAATCTTGAACCATCAGATACAGGACTAGCTTACTAAGTAAAAGGAGTATTATGGGACACTTGAAGTCTTCAAAATATCCTCAGCAAGATATCCTTGAAGTATCCTTGAAAGTATCTTCTTCAAGCCTGTTCAGGAATACCATGCCTTTTTAGTACTTAGTTGTTTTTTGAGAACTGTGGATACTTGCAACTCACAGCAGCACAAAGATATCTAAACACTTCAAATGTATAAAACTCTTTAGAACTATGAAAAAACCCCACCACCTTTAATTTTATACATGCAGTTTCACAACCTATTACCTAAATACTAATTACATTGCCATATACTATAGCCATGAAAATTATGATTCTGCACCTGAACGCTTCCTCTGAGGAGTCATAAATCAAAAGAAACACAGGTTTAAAAATTTTCAACTTTGAAATTTATTTAGAACTCAGGGGTTAAGCGTGGTAAGTTTCCAATTGTCTGATAATAGCATACCCATGTAACTATCACGGAAATTGCACTAATTCCCTCTGCCCCCCTCCCACTTAGAAATCTGCTTAGTTTCAACAGCCGGTGGTTTTGCAAATAGTGCGCTCTGGGACACTACTGCATTTCCTGAGTGTTCGAAGCTACTGTATGATACATTAAGCTGAAAGAAAACCAACCAAATTATTATTCAGAGCTAAACCAGCTATTTTACCTTACTGCTGAAGTACAGAATCATAAAACGCAATGTATTTTAACAGGAAATTGTTTAGGAATGCTTAAAAAGGGGAAGAAAGAAAAGAAAAAAAAAAAAAGAAAAAACACCATTTTAAAAAAAAATGACATACTTTTTGCTTTAATTTCAAACTATATAATTTTAAGCCTCAAGTCATTAATCTCAAAACTATTAAAAATGGCCAGTGAACTTAAGACTCATTCAGATTGATATGTAGTTGTGACTAAAATATCCATGTCGGTATTCCTTGACCTTTTAGGGTATTCCTAGCAGCTCTAACAAAAGCAGCATAGCAGGGTATCTCTGGTTTATCTTTCTAGTGCTCTTGAAAATGAGTTACTAACAGCACTGACCACAGTGCTTACACACAGGATTCCAGACAATTGCCCTGCAATGCACTTCAGCTTTATCGTGCAAAACCAATCTGGTCACAGACATCCCCACATTAAACACATTAAATTGTGCCAAAGTATGTGATGTGAATAAATGTCAGCTAATCTATCAACACATAGATAAATGTCAGCTTGTCTATCAAGCATTATTTAAGCCCACAATAAAATTTTGTTTGTCAGAACTGAACTCCTCCATGGGCAGACAGAATAGTCTCTGTAAATGATTAGTTTTCTACCAGAAAAATCTCTTCAAAGTTGTATTTATGTTGAGAAACGGGTTTAGAGGGGAGTTTCAGCCCTCTAAATTAGCCATGAGTTAATACATCAAGAAAGAGGTCCCACCATCAGTTGGTGGGATTTTTCCATGATAGACCACAACCACTTCTTGATCAAAACAAAGCTGAAGCACAGGCGGCTGATGGAAATGCTAACTACATTGTTCTTGCATCATTTCTCATGATGCACTAGATTTATTCTCATTTACACATGGTTTTGGCAGAAGCATTCTTCAGGCTGCAGCTGACCAAAAAGCAACTTCTTGTCTCAAGTTGTTTGGTTTTTCCTCTTTATGGAAACTTGCTTTGAACAAAGAACTCATAATACAAGCAACTGCCAGCAGGAACTACCAAGAGATGATGTGTTCCACTCTAGTATTACATCAGTGGCTTGCCAATCCTTTTCCCCTAAAACGTTTGTAAAAACATTGGAAAGACCTATGAAATTTATAAAACAGCTCCTTAAACATCTGCTTAATGCCCTTTCCTTCAAATATAAAAGACCTCCAACATTTTAGGGTCTTTTTCTGTGGGTACAAGGGAGAGGTCAAGGAAGAGGTAAAAGGTAAGATAACTGATATCTTTTCAGCTGCTATGTTACAAAATTTAAATGACTACTACTCTAAAGATTAAATACAGACTTTACATAAACAATCAGAACAATGGAAATAAACCATAACTGAGGTCATATAAAATCCTTATCGGGTCAAGTGACAGTATATTAAGAATAACCTTATATGTTATACAGAAGATAATATACATAGATTGTAACAGTTAGTTTTCCCCTTAAAAGTCACTGTCAGTAGGATCACAGTCTTACTGCACAGACAAGTGACGGGAATATTTGAAATTACTAACAGGGTAAATTTATGTTATAAAAGAAAAATGTATCAAGTACACCTTTACATATGTCTACACTATGACTTAAATTAAAAGCCTTCTTAAACATTCTCCTACATACTCCACTTTCACCCTAACTGGAATATCACTGCCAGTATACAAACCTAGGGAGGGCACTTCTAATCTAGTGAGTGTAACTATTCTAAAGGACAGCCATCTTAAAAAGGAGATTAAGTTCAGATGTTTAGAAACTTTAAAAACAAGAGAAAGTTAGAAACCCTAAACAGCTACTCGTATGTAACTATAATTACCTTTTAGAGAATATGAGACTAAACTCCAGTATTCGCTATGCTCATTGTATTAAAAGAAAGTTCTACCACACCTAAAGGATAAGGCATAGCCATCTACTAATTGGCATATTTGTTTATTTGTGAAAAGGTCCTTATTTGTGTAAGCAGCAAAACAAACTCCAACTGAATGATTGCTATATGCAAAAGAACTGAAGGCAACTGCCTCTGCAGTGAACTTTATAGTTCTCAACAGCACACACGCAACATGCTATCTGAAAAAAGTTACTAACTGAACTACATGTATTAAATACTGAAAAAAGTTTTACATTTTTTTATTATAATTTATTTTATTTAACAATCTAAGAAGTTTGCAGCCATCAGAAGTTCCAGTGCAATTTCAGGTGCAATTGGGAATTCAGGAATCTCCGTAGAGCTGTTAGTATAGCGGACCTTGTAGGTGAAATACATGCATACTTTGGATAGGACATGGGATGGGATCTCTCTAAAATTGACCTCATTTGTTTCATTTTCTGCAAACTGTCCTGTAGAAAGAAAAAAAAAACAACACAAAAGAACACCAAAGCAAAAGTCAGAATCTCAATTCACTGCAAAATGAAACACACTAGTACACTAATACAACACATTCTAAATAGACCTGCATAAGTCTCATATTCCAGGGGATTAGATTCTCCGTTGTAAAGTAGGAGGTGCCATATTCAGAGCTCTCAAGAATATTAAGATACCCAACATTACAAAGTGTTTATTTTGGCTGTAGCCTATTAACAATATTCTGAACAACTACACCAGAAATTTAGGTTTACTTCTAATGTAGCTGATATGTGTTCTAAAACTGTAGTGTGCTCAGTCCTAAAGGTTCTGAAGTTCACAGTAACAACAACAATAAAAAGACATCAAATTTCTAACTGTCTTAATGAAGGGGAAAAAAAAACTTTATAGATGCACTGTG
This sequence comes from Manacus vitellinus, assembly GCF_001715985.3. Lineage (NCBI taxonomy): Eukaryota > Metazoa > Chordata > Aves > Passeriformes > Pipridae > Manacus > Manacus vitellinus. The sequence goes on along the minus strand of NW_021939396.1, from coordinate 31,093,028 downwards.
TCTGCACATGCACACCCAGCAGTAGTCCCTTCTGTGACTCACTAGCTTTGAATTTCTTAGTTTCGGGCAGATTTGACAAAAGGGTTAAAACCTCAAAGATGCATTAACTTGGTAAGTTGTGAAAACAGGCAGGCAGCAGGGATAGAGAAACTCTAGTTGTACTGGAGGAAAGGTTACATACAGTACAAGTTCATCGCTATTAGATATTAAAGAATTTATCCAAAGCTCAAATCTCAAAACACAAGTACATTTGAAATTAGCTTTCTATAGTGCCTATAACTATGAAACCTGGATGATACAAAGTCATCCTGTGGTTCATCCCACAGCCTTTCTACTGTTATCTTTGTTTCTCTTTTCCTCACATCTCTGGACTTTCAATAAGCTGAAAGACAACACAAAAAATACTAACATGAACTCCATATTTATGGAAGACTAGCAGTGTTTGGTTCCCATTATTTCTGTAGGCATCCCCTTCTAACTACAAAACAGAACTATTTACTAATGTCTACACAGATTTGTGTGGAAGTATCTGCATGCACTGAAGGCAATCTGGCTTGAATTCTAGTACAGGAACAGTCAGAAGCAACAGAAGAAATGTTAGCATATTGGCAATTGTCACAGCACTGGAACAGAACACTTAAACATCAGTGAAATTATGACCTACTGAACTAGATAGCAATGGTACTTTCCCTTGTGAATGCATTTATCTTGCTAGTTTTTATACAAAATATCCTTGAATGCTGAGTCCTTTACAGAGTCAGTTTCTAGCCCTCTAAGCAGGTTACTTTGCCTTTTATTCCCTCGTTGAACAAATTCAGAGCAGGTCTTGTAACTACTCTTCCTCTTGCCTGTCTGGGAGGACAACATGGAGTGGATCAGACACAAAAGACATTTTACATATTTTCAAATGCAACCACTAAAATAACAGCAGAACATTAAGCTGAGAATTTTAATTGCTCAGTTTGTCCAAGTATTACTAAGTAATTTTAAAATGTATTACACAAATAGATCTCTCCAATAATCCTCCTCACCAGAACCTAAAAGAGAACAGAAGAATGACCATATTCAGATCCGAGCTCCACACAGCCCACTGCCCACCACTCCAGTGGCTAAAGGTAAAGACACAAGATGAGGGTGAAGAAGAGAGAAAGCCCGTGTCAACTTCTCCCTGTTCTCTCCTCCAAACCTTTTGGTCTTCAAAAATTAGTTTAGACACTTCTTAACCCAGACATAGTCTCATATATTCAATAACACACAAGGTCCTTCCCTTCTGTAAGTTTATCTACCCTTGTCTCAAAGGAAAGCTAACTTTCATCATTAGGCTCAGGAATTCCTTGCCATAGGATGCTGTGAACATGTGGCCTAAATCCAACTAGGCAGCTGAGCACCACACAGCCACTTGATCACTTGCCCCAGCTGTGGACAAAGGAAGAGGAAAGGAAGAGTAAAAGCAAGAAAACTGGTGGGTTGAGAGAAGAGAAAGAAAACAAAACAAGTTATGCAAAGGTAATCATCACCTCCCATGGGTAGACTGATGCCCAGCCAGTTCCCAAGGAAAAGGTGGCTAACCTTCTGTAGTGGGTTTCTGTGGCTGGGTTTTGGTAGCAGAGGGGGCTACAGGGGTGGCTTCTGTTAGAAGCTGCCAGAAGCTTCCCCTGTTCCGCGGAGCCAATGCCAGCCAGCTCCAGGATGGACTTCCTGCCACTGGCCAAGGCCGAACCAATTAGGAGTAATAGTAACGCCCCTGTGATCACATATTTCAGAAAAGAAGATTGTTGCGCAGAAGAAATTCCAGCCAGGGAAGAGTGGAGTGAGAACACAGGAACAACAACGTAGACACCAAGGTCACTGCAGAAGGAGGGGGAGGAAGTGCTCCAGACACCGGAGCTGAGGCCCCTGCAGCCCGTGGTGCAGACCATGGTGGAGCAGCTGTGCCCCTGCAGCCCATGGACGACCACCCGGGTGCAGAGACCCACCTGCAGTCCATGGAGCAGGTGGATGCATGAAGGAGGTTGTGACCCCGTAGGAGGTCCAGGATGGAGCAGGGTCCTGCCAGAGACCTGCAGCCCATGGAGACAGAAGCCCACGCTGGAGCAGGTTTTTCCGGGGTAGGACTTGTGGCCCCTGTGGGGGACCCACGTCGGTACAGCTCATTCATGAAGGACTGCACTCCATGGAGGAATGACCCATGGGACAGCAGTTTGGGAAGAACTGCTGCCCGAAAGATGGACTCACGCTGGAGAGGTCCATCAAGGACTGTCTCCCATGGGAGGGACCCCACAGGAGCAGGGGAAGGACTCCTCTCTCTGAGCAGTGGCAGAAACAAAAACTGACCACAACCCCCATTCCCCATCCCCCTGCACCGCTGGGGGGGAGGAGGGAGAACAAGGAAGGAAGGAGGAGTGGGGGGAAGGTGTTTTTAAGACTGTTTTATTTCTCACTCTTTGGCTCTTATCCTGTTAGTAATAAATATTAAGTACTGTCCACACTTTGATTACCTTCATGGGCAAAACAAGACTCAATCACTGACCTCTCCCAGCTCTTATCTCTACTCATGAATTCTTAGCTGGTTTTTTTTCTCTCTCCTCTGTCCAGTTGCAGAGGGAGAGTGAGAGAGCAGCTTCAGTGGGTACCTGGTATCTGGCCAGGGTCAACCCACTACACCTCCCTAATTCCCTCCACTCTCTTTTTAACTTTGGAGCATGATATTATATGGCATGTAATATCTCTTTCACTAGTTTGAGACATCTGTTTGGTTGTGCTCCCTCTCAACCTCTTGCACACCCTCCTGTCTGGAAAGTCATTGGGTGGGGGTAGAGTGAGGAACAGAGAAGGCCTGGAGTGCATGCAAAACAGCTTTCAGCAACAGCTAAACCAGAGGTGTGTTATCAGCACTATTTTGGTCACAAATTAAAGCACAGAACCACATGACCTGTTTGTTATGCAGCAAATTAACTCCATATAGAATACAAGTTCCGCTGGAGGTGGCAATAAAAAACTACCAGCTTGTTTGTTTTGAACTTGACAGCTACACATTTCATGTAGTACCCTCAAGTTCTCATACCATGAGAAACTAGTAGCAATGATACTAGATGATCACTAACTTCCCAAAAGAAGAGTTCAATTTTAAGTCTGGTAGCACAATACTCCACAGAGGTGGACTGTTCTGCTGGAAACAGGAACTAGGCAGGATCTGGAAAAGTTATCATTTATTCCAACTTTCACTCACTGCACGATAAAATATCAAACTGTCCAAAAGTGAAAGTAAAGAATGTGAAGGTTCTAAATCTTTTGTACCTACCCGGTCCACTCAACATAGCTTTTATTGTTCCTGATGTTAATGCATGCTCTCTTTTTACGATGAACTCATGGCCATCGGAGGATATTAACTTCACATACATAGCATCTGGGCCTTCACACCCACCATATGTTTTCTCTTCTCCATCTATAATGGAAAAAAAGACCATGGTTTGAGAACACAATATACTGATTCACAACACTAACAATGCAAGTTGCAGTCTTTTCTGTGACTATGTTTGCAAAATGAAGAATCCAAATGCAACCAGAAATGAGACAGAAGCATTTTCCATATTTGAGGACTTTGTACAGAATCACAGAACATTCTGAGTTGGAAGGGACCCACAAAGACCACTAAGTCCAACTCTTAAGTGAATGAGGGGATTGAACCCACAACCTTGGCTTTATTATCGCCATGCTCTAACCGAGTTAATCTCCTCTGAAACAATCAGCAATCTGTTTTAAGGTAAGAATTTTTGCACAAGTTGGAATTTCAACATCTCTCCTCTTTCATTCCTCCATCACCAAATTCTGTCATGATTTCTAAAATCTATGTAGGGATGAAGTTTTCCTTTAGACATTCTGAAGTGAATTGAACGTGCTACTGATTCCCACTGTATTATACTAAATGTTTAGTATGTTTATCATACTAAAACTTGCTAAAAGTTATCTAAAGACATAGCTGATATTTAAAAACACAGACTGCAAGGAAAAAAGTGCTTTCCAAAGCACAGGTAAGAATAAAAGCAGTCAGTATTCCTGCACTGAAGAAATGAAGATTCATCTTCCCTCACTGCCCAACCAGCACCAGAACCACACAGCATTAGTGCACACCCATGCTGTGGTGGAAAACAGGGAAACTGCCAAAGCACTAAACCCAAGGAAATTTGGAAATTCTCCCCACAGCAGTTTTGACTGTGCTTTTTCTGTTCCACTAAATACCCACTCTTTACTTTTCTTATCCAGAAGCCTTTACCCTCTTCCCTTTTTGTTCCTTCATTTATTCTATCCCAACAGCGCTATCTTTAAAAGCTGAATTACTGTTGCCAGTATAGGAAGCAAAACATTCCCCCAATCAAGTTGTTTTGTGAATTTGAAATTAAAATTGAATTACCATTTAGTTTTTGCCAATTTTAGTAAAGTACTGTCAGTGCCAAACATGCTAAAATACACTCAGAAAAAGTACAGATAAAACCAGAATCTGTCCAATCACATTTCATTAACCAGTCATTTGTAGAGGCAGATACAACAGTTTCAGATGTAGTCATATCACACAGGATGTAATTTACCAGAAATCAGTTCTTATTATGATCTCTTGAGCCAGAATTCAACAGGCTGACCTTAGCTAACAAACAAGCAAAGAATTATCTAAAACAGTACACAGTGAAATTTTCTTGTCCACTATCTAAAAGTTTAGTGCGATAAAAGCCTAAAGGCATTCCTATTTTAGCATGTACATTTTTGGGACTGTGCATGTTAAGCAAGTGAAATGTTTTGTTAGATGGATGCACTCTGAACAAGTGTTTCCATAAATGAACAGTCACTTGAGAAAATTCTCCTACAAAACATTTGTAGGAAGTTCCACTTACTTTTGAGGCTGCAAGAAAAACAGTGACAAGATCAACATTTAAAGTCTTACAATCCAACTCTTCTACTAATGTGAGAGAGAAAATGCTTCAAATCACAGGAAAGCAGAAAACACTCTAAGACTACGAACTTACCCATTCTCTTCCTATAAAAAAAAAATATTCCTTTTCAACTGCAGATTTTGCAACAGGAGCGTCTGAAAAAACACAAGAGGCAATATTTTGAGTCAGCAGTAGCATTTTTAAAGTCACCTTCATTTATTAGTCTTTATGTTATCATAAACACTCTTCAGAAAAGAATACGATAATACACAGCATGCAATGTTGATGAGCAGCCCGTTTGGAAAACGGAAACCTATGAAGTTCACCAATGGAAAATGCAAACACCTGCACCCTGGGAAAAATCATCCCTGGCACCAGTACTGTCCAGAGGTCGACCTGCTGGAAAACAGCTCTGCAGAAATAGACCTGGGAGTGCTAGTGGACAAGCTGAACATGAGCCAGCAGTGTGTCCTTGCTGCAAAGGTGGCCAACAGCACCCTGAGCTCTGTTAAGAGCACTGCCAGAAGGTTGAGGCAGGTGATCTTGCCCCTCCACTCAGCACTAGTGGGACACATGTGGAGCGCTGGGTCCAGCACGTGCCAGACTGAACTGAGTCCTGCAAAGGGCCACAAAGATGACTGAGGGATTGAAGCACCTGTCACACAAGGAGAGGCTGAGAGAACTGGGGTTGTTTAGGCTGAAGAAGACAAGGCTCAGGGATCAGTCTAATCAGTATGCACTAAATACCTGGGCTCCAACCTGTCCTTCCCAGGAGATTGACAGTTCCTGATACCACCACCCATGTCACCCAGATAATCTACTTCAGACATTTAATGTAGGTATCCACATGGTAAGTTAACCAGGAGCTTCCATAGCTTATACACTGACATCCAGCTTGCTGCATACGTATTTCTCCATGGCAGTGAATCTAAAGAGTTAGAGAAATGGAAGCACTTATGTGCCAAACAAATCTAACATGTTCAGACACAACTTATATTTCTTTACCCTGAACTGCACCTCTGCTGTGGAAAAGAAAACTTTGGAAGAGAAATTCCACCCACCCACCTGCTGTCCTAAAATTTCTTTCATGTCAACAGCTGCTGTCTAAACATTAACCCAATAAAAATCAATGAACTACTATTGTGTGCCCACAGATTCAGGAAAACAGCACCAGGGAACCTGGGTGGTTTCCCAGCTGACATTCAGGGTTGAGGGCAGCAAAAGAGACCAGAATAGAGACCACTCCCCGCATTCCCTCCCTCCTATGTTTCTCGTAATAGTTCAACAAGATAATGTAAGCAAGCTGAGGAAGCTGCAAGCTTTGGAAGAAGCACTACAGACATCACTTTGCTATTGCTGATAACTTCACTTCTCCACAGCACTTTGATACTGATTTGTTCCATTTCCCTTTTTTTATAGCTACAAACATGAAAGAGCCTGAATGTTGCCTCCATCTTTCACAAAAAGGCACTTTGTTATGTACACCTAACCAAACCACACACGCATAACCAATAGTTTTTAATTGTCTGTGGAGAAATGAGCAAAATTCATCCTTCACTTACATTGCTGCTGTCTTTGGAGTGTTAAATGCCTTCACCATTTTCAGTAATTCCAGGAACTCATCTAAGGAAATCACATTTGGGTGCTGGAACAGTTAGGGCCCAAAACTGATGGGATCTTTCACCCTATTCCAACAGTTTTTGTAAGTGGGAAATCAAGCATCTTATTGGAGAGTATCTATTGCTGAGGAACTGAAGAGATACCTTACATTATTAATTCTACTTTGCAGAAGAGGATCACTTCTGCTATCACTTTTTCTAGCCACAAAACCCTTTGCTATATTCCAAAAGAGTAGTGAAACCACTTATGATTTATAAATAATAATAATTAAAAAAAACCACGGAAGCAATACTATTTTTTGGAAGTGCTGGTGAGGATAAAATGTTCCTTGGTTTACAATACAAGTACTGTTACTAAATAAAGGAATAAAGACAAGTTAGTGGGAAAGCAGATATATTAGGACCTTGCAAGGTAAAAGCATAACTTGAGGAGGCTAATGCATTGAAAGTGGAGAACTGAAAAGAAATGTCTACACAAAAAAAACATTAGAGCTGTCCCAAAAAGATGCAATGAGCATTTTAATAAATCAAACGAAAAGTGCTATGATTATAGAGGGGAAAAAAAATACAGCAGTCAACAAAGAAGGAAAAAAACCTAGCAGGTTTGGTGGTCTGAATTCAGTTGTTCTAAAAAGGAAAACAGGATAAAAATATAGTATGCCTGTGTAAGATTTAGGACACACTGAACTATTCCAATACCTAAAAATTAATCAATCATTTTCCTTGAAAAAAAGATGCAATCTGGACTCTTACATCATATGGGGTTAAATAAATATGACGAGAGGTAATCTTAAAATGAGAAAGAAATTTGCTATAAGACTACGAGAACACAGTATGGTATGGCAAACATGGAACAACTGGGCTAGAAAAGAACTACTAGTTCCTTCAAAAAATATCTTGAACTTTTATTTTAAACAGTGCTGCCAGAAAACAACAGGTAGATTTGGATGAGATGGAAGTGAAAAGCATTGCAACAAAAGGGGAACAAAGCATAACACACACAAGTGACCAGTCTTGAAAAACGGCATACTAGAAACTCATGAAATTAAATGTTATGAAGTGCAAGATTCCTGTATGCAGGGACCAATACAATCTTCTTTCAGGTAGTCAGGGCTTGTTATTTGGGAATATAGACGTTCTGTGGTCAAGTAGAAACTGATGCAGCTCTAAGGAACCAAAAGAAAAAAAAAAGGTGGGGAACAAAGAGGAAAAGGCACATTGAGGATTTCTTTGCAACAGAGATAGATATGAGCACTGTTGCACAAGAGCAACAACTCGTCTGGAATACCACACACAATTCTGAATTCCAGGTTTCAAGAAAAAGAAGTTCGAATTACAAGAACTACAGGAAGGAGCTACTGATATGACCAAAGAGCTTGTTTTATAAAAGAAAAATTAGTCTTCCTTACTCAGCGCAGCAAAATAAAACTGGAATGAAGATAAATATAAAAATTCATTAAAAAGATAAGCATCAAATAGGGAGAACTATGCCAACATTGTATCTCAGTTTAAGTCCAACAAATGAACATAAACAAGAAATATAAAGGATGTAGGAATCATTGTCACTCACAAATTCTCAATTGTGCCCATAGTAAAAAGAGTATGGAGGGAAATTTTCTGCACAATCTTTTTTACTTGACAACAGCATGGCCTTAAGGTTTAAATAATAGGTGAGAAACAGAAGAGTCAATAAACCTTGTATGTTGTTGTCAGAGACTGAAATAGTTAATGATTTATGCATTCTAGGACTGCCAGGAGACTTTTGCAGGCTTTTGCATTATACCTATGATGGGCAGCTGGGTCCATCTCCCCCTCCAGTGCTGCTGAAGGTGTCAAGCCCTGAAAAGGCGACAAGAGCCATGTTTACCATGCCCTCCACATGAACTCTGCACTGGCCTGTCCGAGATGTTGGAGGTTCATGGCATGGCCCATTAAAGCCCATCCCCTCGCCAATTCTGAAAGGTGGGAAAAACCCTTCTACCAGGCCCCTCACAGGAACTCTGCGCAGGCCCAGGAGACATTGGAGGCTCCTGGCATGGCCTGTGACACTATCCATGGATATAACAACTCATAACTTCTTTGAGTGTGGGGGCTTCCCTCCTTCACCCCCAACAGACCAAGGCCTCCACTTCAACTGACAGACATGGAAGCTGCAACTACCAAGTTTCATCGCTGGACCCCGTGGGCAGTGACTATAGACATCTTTCTACTCTCAGCTTTTCTTTCCCTTACCCTTATCCTTTCTTTCCATTCTCTCCCTTATGCATTTTCCCTAAAGGTTATCTTTATGCCATATTGCCATAGATGAAAAATATAGATGATAACACCCAAAATGCCAACATACCTGTTTACCTTTGAAACAAAATTATTCTAAAATAAACCCTACATATATGTTTTCAAACACCAATTATTCAGTGTTGTTTCACTCTAATCCACCCCAAGGGATTTATTAATAAGAACCTGGGCTACTACCCCCCCCCACCCTTTTCTGGGGCGGGTCATAACAGTTGTTTTCCAAGAAATTATTTTCTTACAGTGTATTTTCCAATGTAATGTTTATTGCAAAGCATATCACTACATTTCCCTTCTGTATAACTAAAGCAGCAAAAGCAACAGCATTTGTCAAGCCAATATAAAGAAAGAGACTCTGAGATTTCTGAAGATGCCTGGTAACTACCTATATTTTAATTACTTTTCCAAATTTTATAGCTGTCCCTGTCTGACTTCACCAATGAAGCAGTTGGGAAGAGAACAATCCAAGTTTTGAGAACTTGTATTTATTATATATTTTTGACTTGACTATTCCAGACTCCTGCAAAGAACCTTCAAGAAGCTTATGTGACATTACCAATTAGGTAGATCAGCTCCCTGACTTTAATCTCTAAAAAGCACATATATTAGGTACTGCTGTTCTGCTTTGCCTCCTTAAAAAAAAATAAAAATATTAGCAAAAACTGCGCTTGTTAAGGGAAAGTTTACATAAAAGGAATATGTCACTTTTTTATCTATGAGGGAGAATACAATACAACTAAAATCAGCTTATTTGGCACACAAAACTTCCAGCCAGTCTAAAAAGGAAGTTCTTGCTGCAGAAAACAACGTTCTCATTGTATACTAGAGAACTGAAAACTGCCACAAGTTGCCAGAATATTTACAGGTATGAGGTAGACTATAACAAAGTATCACAAAACACAGCAACAAAGCCACAGGAGGCAAGTGTTCTTGTTTGCATACTTAAACATCTTCTTCTTACAGCTCTAAGAAATACCATGGTGTAGTGAGTTTAGTTGGATCTCTTCCCTGCTTCTCTTGACCATCAAATGCTCGAACAAAATCAAAGTACGTCCACGACCATCCCCCCCCCCTCCCAAAGTTGCGAGCTCATCTCCCAGGCTTTCCCAGAAATTCCAGAATATCATTTCCTTGTACATGCTGCATGTTGATGAGAGTGGAACAGACTGGAAGGACATATGTAGCTGAACACTAATGTAGCTGAACACACACAACCACTGTACGGTTTCCAGAACCCCACTGCTCTGTTCTGGTCAGTACAAGAAAATTAAATCTATGCAAACATTTCAAGCACCCAGATTCTTTGATCCCATAGGAAAACTCTTTAAAAAAAAATCACATTCTGGTTCAAGGAAACTCAAATGGCTTCCAACTCATCAGCTACAGCACATGCACATGGCTTTTGTATTGCTTAGCTGGTGACATTTCTGTACTCTAAACTACCACTTTCCAGAAAATGTGTGGCAAATAACACAAATTCCTTCACAATTCCTACGTTAGTTTAGAAGCCAACTGTTGACAATTTTTTGGGTGTCATTTGTGCATCAGTAAGAATTCATCAGTTATCAAAGGCTGCTATGTGTTGCAACAGAAGCCTCCTATTGTTCAATGCTAAATTCTATCTTATCCTGTGCAATAATTTGTTTAAAAACACCACTTCAGTTTAGCATTCACTACTCACTCTGCATCAAAAAATAATTAATGTAAGTAGGGATCGAAGCATGTTTTGAAAAAACACGATGGGTAACTGGCATAGCATGACTTCCAAATCAGCTGATTCACTATTCCATACTCACAGGCACTAAAATTCAAACTTTTGGGGTCACTGGAATGCAACAGGAAGGTAAACTAAAGGCGAATGTTAATTGAGATTGGTGATGTGACAGGATACCATGTATGGAGTATCAAAGATCCCACTTAAGATTTCTTTTCCTGTCCAAGGAAACTTTCCTTCTCAGTAGTTCCCAAGAAAGTTTTAAGAAAAAAAAAACAAATGGGCAGGGGAGCATTAACTGTTTTCTTCCAAACATACAATAAAAGCCCTCTACTGTAAGGTCTTGACAAAGGCTGCTGGCTTGCTGCAAAACTTTATAGGGCATGGATTACTGCCATCTTTTTACAGGCATTAATCAAAAACTACTGTCATGCAAACTACCCCACAGTGAAGATAATTAAATCCCAAACCTTTCTAGGTGCAAAGTGAACTTGTCAAAGTACATCAAAATTCCTTTATTGTAATCTGACAAAACCCAGACTTTTATGACAAAACTTAAGGGTTTCTTGTAATATACTCTGAAAACTACAAAACACAGTAAAACACCTGAAGCTGAGTATCCTTTCAAAAGATACTCATTTACCTCACTGCACCAGTGTTAAGAGTCTTCATATTAAGACTACATGAAACTATCTAAATCTTTTCATTACCAACCCTGGCACAAAAAAAATTAAATCTCAAATGGCTTTTCTCTGATGCAACAAGAAAAAAACTAAGTGCTGAAGTGCTAAAAGTTTCTAAAGATTCTCTTAAAGTTCTCGATGGACATGGTAGCAAAAATTCTATAACTTAAGCACACTAAAAGGCTGATCCCAAGGCATAAGGTATGTGCTACATGTGCAAAGATGGTAGGCAATATACTACAGAAAAACTAATAAAAACTTATTCTCCTTATAAGTAACTCTTCAGTTAATAAATGTTTATCCCCCTCAAATTTTTTTGGCCCTTATTATAGCAAAAGGAGTAAATTGGAAGCACGTAAGGAATTATTCAGAAATAAGTGCCCAAAGGGGTTCTTATCTTAAAGGTGTCTCGCCTGCCTGTTTATCTGTGTATTTCTGGTTTGCTTCCAAATTTCATCACAGCCAAGTAAACAAGTGGCATATAACTAACTATCTAGGTCTCCCCACAGTGCAAAGTTTAACTTAAATCTACAGTACCAAACATACTTAATAAATATTTAATAAAAGTTACCTGATGTGAGATTAAATTGGCTGTCAAGGCAAACTGCCAGCATCACCATTGCCCTTTCACAAATATATATATGAAGCGAGCAATAACTTACTAATGCTCAGGTTCCTTTTTTTTTAAAGCAGAAGCTCCCTTTGAGGAACACACAGTACGCAAAAGCTTATTTTTATTGCAGGCGTATCACCCTTTTCCTTGCTTTGCTTACCAAAGAGCCAAAGTACTTTAACCAGCACTTCTCACCTTGGCACAACAAACCCTGGAGGCGCAGCCTAAATTCTTTCGGCCTTAGCTTTTCCCGTCTCTCTGGGGCCTGGCGCAGGAAAAGGGCGAACGTCACTTACGGCAGGAGTTTGCGAGCGATGCTCAAACACAGCACAGCTCCGGGGAGCCCCTTTCCCGGCGGCGCCAGGATCCCAAGGAAAAGGCTCTGGGGGGAGAAATGCGCTTTTCGCCACCACCCCGGAGGGGGAACCCCGGCCTGGCACCGCGCCCCGCACGCCGCGACGGCTCCGGGAGCCGCTCCGGCCCCTCCGCCCGGCCCCCTCCCGCCTGGAGCGGGGCGAGGCCCGCTGCCCTCTGCGGCGCTCCCCGAGGGGCCCCGGCCCGCGGGGTGTCTCGGCCCTCACCGCTGGTGCCGCTCCTCCGCGCTCGCCAGGGCCGCGCTGTAGCCCAGCTGCCTCCGAGCGCTTCGCCGGGCACGCGCCGCTTCCGGCCCCGCCCCCCGCGCTCCCGGCATGCCGCGCGAGCAGAGCGGTGCATGCTGGGGCGCGTAGTTCTAGGAGGGGGCAGGGGTCGGCCCGCCGTGGCAGGGCTTGGGAGTGCTGTTCGACAGCGGCTGAACGTGAGCTGGCCTGTGCCCAGGCGGCCGGGAATGCCAGTGACATTCTGGCCTGTATCACGAATAGTGTGTCCACCAGGCCCAGGGCAGTGATAGTCCACTGTACTCGGCATGGGTGAGGCCACACTTGGAGTGCTGTGTCCTGTTCTGGGCCCCTCATTTCACAAAAGACATTATGTTGCTGGAGCGAGTCCAGAGCAGGGCAACGAAGCTGGTGAAGGGTCTGGAGCACAAGTCTTATGAGGAGCGGCTGAGGTAGTTTAGCCTGGAGAAAAGGAGGCTTGGGGGTGGCCTTGTCTCTCTCTACAACTACCTGAAAGGATGCTGTAGCCAAGTGGGAATTGGTGCCTTCTCCCCAGTCACAAGCAATAGGACAATAAGAAACAGCCTCAAGTTGCACCTGAAAGGATTCTGTAGCCAAGTGGGAATTGGTCCCTTCTCCCCAGTCACAAGCGATAGGACAATAAGAAACAGCCTCCAGTTGCACCACGAGAGGATTAGATTGGATATTAGGAAAAATTTCTCCAGAGAAAGGGTGATTAGACGTTGGAAGGGGCTGTCCAGGGAGGCCCCTGGAACTGTTTAAGAAGAGACTGGATGTGGCACTTAGTGCCATGGTCTAGTAGACAGGGCGGTGTTTGGTCATAGGTTCGATTCGATCTCAGAGGTCTTTTCCAACCTGAGTGATCCTGGGATTGCGGCGATGCTGATGCGGGGCCTGCCGGGGTCGCCGCGGAGCCGGGCGGGCCTTCCTGCGACCGGAACCAAAGCGCATGGGGGCGGCGGCGCGTCGGGGCTGCCGGTGCGGCCACCGCTACGCGCTGTCCGGTGCGGCCGCGGCCCCGCCATGTTGCTGCTGCCTGCCCTGCGGAGGCCGCCCCCCGCCCGCTGCTCCCGCCGCTTGTCCGCCGGGGCCTCCACATGCTCCAGGCCGCCGCGCACCGCGGGTTGTGTGTAATGTGGGGACGAGGGGAGGAGCGGGGCCCTGGGGTTTGCGGCTTTGTCCTTACGGAAAGTGCGGGTCTGAGGAGGGAAGCGAGGTGGCACTCGGGACGTACCTGAGATCAGCCCCTCTGTTGTGCTCTGGTGAGACCCACTTGGAGTGCTGCGTCTAGCTCTGGGATCCCCAACACAGGAAGGACATGGACCTGCTGGAGCCAGTCCTCAGGAGGGCCACCAAGATGATCAGAGGGATCCTGTTAGGAAAGACTGGGAGAATTGTGTTTGTACAGGATGAAAAAGAGCAGGCTTAGGGGTGCCCTAATTGCGGCCTTCCAGTACCTGAAGGGAGCCTACAGGAAAGATGGAGAGGGACTTTTTACAAGGACATATAGTGACAGGACAAGGGACCATGAGTTCAAACTGAAAGACGAGAGGTTTAGATTAGATATTAGGAAGAAATTCTTTTCTGTGAGGATGGTGAGGCACTGGAACAGGATACCCAGAGAAGTGGATGCCCCATCCCTGGAGGTGTTCAAGACCGGGTTGAATAGAAGTCTGAGCAACCTGGTCTAGTAGAAGGTGTCCCTGCCCATGGCAGGGGGCTTGGAGCTAGATGATCTTTAGAGTCCCTTCCAACCCAAACCATTCCATGATTCCGTGATCAGAGACCTAGTGAGTGTGGGCACCGTGAATATCTTCCTGCAAAGCCATGTGTAAGTTGATTGCAGGCTGAGTTTTTGGCATTGGGGTTGCATACATTTAGAGCTAACTTGGAATATTTACATGGAAGATTATTGAAACAGTTGGGGTTTGTGGGATGCTCTGTAGTGTAACCTAACTTTAATCCCTAGTCTATATACACACTTTGTGTGTGTGTATATATACACACGTATACAGACATATATATGCATATATAAATAGGTAGATATAAAGTGTAGTACTGATGTTTCTTGGCCATGTACTGCTTTCATCTTCCAGGTTACATCTTTTCAAGGAGTGGCTGTTCGCAGTCTCAGCACATCCTCCCCTCATGAACACCCAGAACACGGAAGATTAGTTTATAAAGGAAATTTGGCAAAGACAGTGTTAGGTATGTGACTTGAAGTGCTATGTATTGCCTTTATTTTGTTTGTTTTGACCACGTTTGGTAACTGCCTGTGAAGTAAGAACTTCATAGTTGTGCATAACAGGTGGTAGTGACTGCATCAGAAATAGAGCCAGCAACCAGCTTTGATAAACCCATCACAAATACTCTGTGAAACGTGAACATATAAACAAATCAGAATGATGACAGTGAGACAGGGCTGAGCTTTCAAGAGTTTCTCTGTGAGCTTAAAAAAAAAGGGAAGGGGGTTTTCAGTAACTTCATCTGTTCAAGTAATGCCATTGTTATATGATAGCTGACCATATGTAATTGTAGAGAAGATTGTCCTCTTAAGTGTTAACCTTTGTTTTCTTTTTGTTCTGTTTTTATGTAGGTGTGAGGTTTTTCTCTTACTCCACCAGCATATTCAACCTGTTCATGATGCCCTACATCATGCTCAAAAGTGGTATTGGAGTGGAAAGTCTGCTTATGCAAGCTGCCTTTTATGGGATGATCGGGTTTTTTACATTTGTAACTCCAGTAACTTTGCATGTCCTTACAAAAGGTTATGTGATCCGACTCTATTACAAAGATGAAAAGGACACCTATACAGCCATTACCTACAATGCCATCTTGGCAGAAAAAGCAACTGTTTTCCATCAGAAAGATGTAAAGATTCCAGACATCACCAAGATGTTTACAACATTTTATGCTAAAACAAAATCAATGCTTGTTAATCCGACACTTTTTCCAAATCCTCAGGACTATAACCATCTCATGGGCTATGACAAATCCCCGCTTTTTAAGTTAGAGGAGTTAAAGGAAGCTGATGAAAGGAAATAATTTGAAGATAATGAATGTCAGTGTCATTGTTCTTAATGCAGTGCTGTGTATGTAAAAGAATGTAAAATTCTATTACACTTTCTTAAGTCAGGAGTTTTCCAAATGCATTTTGGAATGTATTAAAAAGACCCTTTTTTTTTAATATTATGAACAATGTGACGGTTTCCTCAGAGTTAATGACATAAAATATAGTAAAAAAAGGTGCTTAGATCTGTCTTGCACTTATTTATTCTTGGCTTGATTTTTATTGTTAACTCTCCAGAGAACTGTAAAATGCATGAGCTGTGTGGCAGTCTCACCAGCTCCATGTCAAAGGAAACCATTTGTAAGAGAAAAATGATCAATAGTCATTACCTAAGTATGTAGTTAATCTCCTAAGCCTTAAGTATTGTACTTAATCCAAAATCATCAGGCTTTTTTGTCAATGCTGTTGCTGGTGTAAAGGGAGTGAAGATGGCTTTTCCTTCCCTTTGCAAGACCGTGGGAGGAGTCTTTGGAAAGCAGACAGGTATTCTTGCTAGTTCCTGCTACAGCCTCCTCCTAGAGGAGAGAAGATAGGGAGAATGGCTGCATCACAGTAATCTCTGGGTACTCACAGCTACTAAATGGTTTCTTAAGGTGGAGTCCCACTCCGAGCAGCCCTGTCCCCAGAGGTGGAGAGCAAGAAGCCTCTCTTTGGTTGGGCTGGGGAAAGCACCTTGGCATCAGGTTTGCTCTGGGAATATCCCATCAAGAACAGGTGCTGTGCTTGAACTGACTCAAAAAAAATTCTGGCAGCTAGTGGTTGAATTGGATTCTGTCAGCATTTATGTAAGGTGGGGAAGCAAAATAGAGTATCCTGTAGAATACTGTTTAGATCTTGTGCCTTTAAAAAACATACCTTTTGATTTTCAGTACTGCAAAGAAAGCTACCTCTAGTTCAACTGAACAGAGGATCAGATCTTTTTGTGTGACTAGACTGGTTCTGCATGCCTGAGATGCAGAAGCTGGATTTAAATATTTTAGCCCAAGGCACATAAACTGACAGATACTTGTTTTCAAATAATGAAGGGCCTAAATATTTTGAGACTTAAAAATTACTGAATAAAAAAACCCCTAACAATTCAAATTAATCCTTTTGTGTTAGCAGTGCCTTTTGTAATAAGTAAATCTGATGTTTGCTACTAATTAAGGTATCCTGGTACTGCAAACAAAGAGAAAGATATTATAGTTATCATTCAAGATGTTCCCTAAGTTCTAGCTGAAAATATATATTTATAAGTCTAAATGTCTTCCAATGCTATTATTTCAATTTCACGTTGTAGGGTGACATTAAACCACTGGTTTTGAATGTTGTTTTTCTGACTGTTGAAATTGCCCTCAATGTACTCGCTGAGTGATAAAAAAGCAAATCATCCCATCCCAATATTTTTGAGGCAGTTCTTTGTGTTGACCCAGCTATAATTGTAAAAGCCTGATTGAGCCCCATTAAGCCAGTATCACTTCACGAGTAGCAATAATATAAAAATCAGATTTTCATAAATTACATGGAACCTGTGAGGTCAGTAACAAGCAATTCTGATCACCTGATTGTACTAGTTATGGAAATGATGCTTTGCATCTAATTAAAAGTACTCTTTCCATGTCTGATGCATTCACTCGCTTCTTTTGGTGCTTGCATTGAAAGATGAAGTCAACTTCATCTTTTAGTGCCAAATACAGGGAGAACAGGAAACAGCGTTTGCAGAAGAAGGTAAAAGAAAGCCCCCGAAAATGTATTTATGTGCCCCTTAGGTAATATCTTCTGACTGAAGAAAGTTTTAATTGTTAAATTTGAGATTTGTCCAATTCAGATTTAAGCAGCAGTAGTAAGATACCTCCATTCCACTGGCTAAGTTTCTCAAAAAAGTACAGAAGATAAATATTATTTCTTCTGCTTGTGTTCTGGCAGTGAAATGCAAGTTAAGCTAGTAGGTGGCTTTCTGACACACAGATGATTAAAATAATATTAAAAAGTCCAGAATTCTGCCAGAAGATAAATTATACAGTCTCAGAAAAATACTTCATACTTCCTAAGTGCAACTTGGAAATAATAGAATAGTACTTTTATGTTAAGAAAAGAGAAGACCAAGCTTACTGAAGATACACAATATTCTATCTGCTTCTACCTTGTTTGCTGCTACACTTAGGCTGCGTACTCAGAATCATAGAATCATTTATGTTGGAAAAGACCTTTAAAATCATCAACTCCAACTATTAACCCAGCACAGCCAATTCCACCACTAAACCATGTCCCTCAGTCCCACAACTACATGGCTTAATACCTCCAGGGATGGTGACTCAACCTTGCCCAATGCTTGACAACCCTTTCAGTGCAGAAAGTTTTCATATTGCCTAATCTAAACCTGCCCTGATGCACCTTCAGGTTGTTTCCCCTTGTCCTGACACTTATGACTTGGGAGAAGGGACCAATCTTCACCTGCCTGCAACCTCATCTCAGGCAGTTGTAGAGGGCTATAAGGTCCCCCCTGAGCCTCCTCTTCTCCAGACTTAACAATCCCAGCTCCCTCAGCCTCCCCCAGTGCTCCAGACTGTTCACCAGCTTTTTGCCCTCTGTTGCAGAAGTATTACTATCTACTAGCATTTTCATCCCTGGAAGTCACTGATATTTCTTTGGGTGTAGGTAACTTGTGTACAATACGGAAGAAACAGTTTATAAGATCTAGAGAATGTGCTCATCGTGGAGATATTGAAGGAAATACTGATGGAAGCCCAGTTTTCTGAAATATTTGATTTACAAACTGTCTTATTTGCAAGACAACACCTATGAGGAAGGCTGCGAGCTCCTGCAGCCTTTCCAGGACCAACCAATTACTTGTCTATAGCAGCTGAGTCTTGCATCTTGCCCTGGTACCAGTTTCACTTAATCTGGTGTAAAGAGCAAGAACGTGTGAAATAACTCAAACCTCTTTCCTAGACACGTTTCCTATCACCTTCCAGCCTTAGAATCTTCCACAGAAGTGGAATCATGACTGATTTTTTTTTTCCCTGGGAAAACAGTCACGATATATGCAAATTTTTCTTTTCAGTCTTTGACTACATGCTATTTTCTTGCTGCTAGCCCTCTCCCTTTTTCTTAGGTTTTTGGCTTTGTCCACATTATTATTCATTAGTCCCTATCTGTTCTTAATTATGAAGTACAAAGCTTCTTGTCATTCTTTAAAGTTATTTTTTAAATTGAATTATCCCACAACCCTCATCCTTTTCTTGCAAATGTAAAAAATTTTGATGAGAAAATTATCCCTTTTTGATCCTTCAAAGAGAAATCTTTAAAGCTCTGAGGTACTTCACACTCCTAATCACACTCTGAAAAATTAAAAGGTAACTAATTTGACTGGAGCTCACTTTATTACAAACCACAGTCATCACATTGGCAAAGATGAGGAAAAAAATCAGTAGATTTTCACATGGCACCGTGAGGGCCTAATTTAGGTGATGGAAACTTTGTGAAAATCTCTTTGTGCTGTTAAAATTAAGAGCAGACGTGAATTCTTACAATTGCTCAGTATAACTTAATAGATGGAAACTTGGTAAGCTGCTGTAATTTGGTTGCTCTGAAGTTCTGTGGTCATACCACAAATTTCTTCATGCTTCATACCATGGATTTCTTCATGCCCCCACGTACAGCACAGCTTGCTGCAGCCCGCCTGAGAACTGGGACAAGTGTGCTAGCTAGGAGTTGGATCCACTATAATAAGATTATCCCAGAGCTATACAGACCTCAGCAAGCGGCTATTTTAAGCAAGGAATAACAGAGAACAAGAGCAAACAGCCACAAAATATGTCCAGCTGTCTCCATTTCTGGAATTCCAGGGTGGACAGTGTTACTGTGGTATGCTTACTGTCAGCCTCAGGTAGGACACATCCCTTTCTTCTCCCTTCACCCTCTGCTTTCTCTTCTTTTTGACAACTTTAATAGTTTAATGAATATTTTAGAGTATAACTATAAGCTTTAATCCTAAACTTGGCTTGGAAAACACAAACCATAAGCCTACTGGCAAGAGGCAGTGAGTTATTTCCAACATAATTGTTTCCACAGGATACCACCTGGTATGTATTTGCTCCACTTTAATAGTCTCCAGTGGTTTAATGTGATATATTCAAATCAAACCACTAAGCCAAAGTGCATACAACACTTAAAAAATATATTCAGAATAATGCACAGCACTTTTTCTATCTTTCAGCAACTACTTGATTTCTTTTTCAAGTGCTACCAAATCACCACTGGATATGTGCTAGTGCACTGCTCTTGGAGCGGACTCTCCTGGCTCTCTCAAGCACTTCATCAGCTGCATGTAGAGGAGATGAAACCTCTACCCCTTTCTTTATCCTTGGGCATGACTTTCTCCTTCCACTATAGACATTGTCAAAGATGGGTTGAGAGGATTTGAGAAGAGAGTCTACAGTTTTCTATTCTTCATGTTGATAGTTGAGTGTGGTTTTGTTCTGTGAATGCATGCCTTATGCCTTACGTTGGAGTGCCTTCAGCATCAACCTAAAGCCGGAATCAGAATAAACATATCTGCTTCCAGATGCAAAAAGATCTTCTTCCAAAACTTTCAGAAATAGTCCTGCAAGAAAAACTAAGTTATTATTGCCTATTTCCTTATTGAATAAATGTGGATAACATCTTAAAAGAGTTTTCCATTAAAGTGACATTTTGTGACAAGCCAAGAACTAGGACATAATCTTTAAGTCTGTCTGACTAACACTTGGAGATGGAGTACTTTCCTCTGCTATACTGGTGCACTGTTATTTATTTTTCTGTGATGGGATATTATGATCATATATATTATAAATCTTTCCTGAGGGAGATTTCAGTGACTTATAAGAGTTTATCTGGTCAAAAACTACTCATCTGCAGTCAACAATACAAATATGAAGTGATTATTTTGAAAAGCAATGACAAGTAAGTTAAGTACTTTTTAAATGTATCAAGAAAGAAGATAAAAGTATCGTGAATTAGTTTAAGGATTTTAACCAAAAATCAGTGAGAAGGCTTGGAATAAACTTCTACTTTCAGCATTTCAGATGTAGAGAAATTAAAAGTCATTGTTATAAAGTCCTAAATTCTCTAGACTTGGATTTATTTTATGTACTGTTGATTGGATATCAGAGTTGGTCCCTACTGAATATTCTTGTAAAGGATTTCAAAATCACTGAAATAAATTGTCACAAAATTTTAGTGAAGTAACATTATTGTGTAGCTCTTTCCACTTCCCTTTCTCTCCTTTTCACCTTCCTTTTGGATCAGTGTATGTAAGAAAAAGATTACAGTATAGAAAGAGGTTTTAGTAAAATTAAAATATGTAGAACTTTATATCCTTCTCATGTAACCTTCATATTGACTTGAAAGGGACAGAACAGACTCTTCACACCACAGTGCACTAGTTTGGGGCTTTAGTGAGCATCACAAGAGGTCACTTCTATGAATAGCATCAAAAACCACAAGCATCTAAAACTGAATTTGGTGAAAAGATTTAAAAATTATTTAAGTTATTTCGATTTAATGACAATTTGACCAGACACAATGGTCAAGGTTTTTGGCTTTATAATCATGATCATCAGTGATATTTAGCACTGATAGCAGTAGCAATTATTGCTCCTGTCTTCCCATTTGGACAGCCAGATTCTTTTAAAATGTAGCTTCCTTAGCTGATTTTTTTAAGCATTGTAATAGTCTTGACTTGTACAATAAAAGTGCAATAAGGAAGGAGCAGAAGAGGGTACAGAGGTTTCCCCATGTGTCTGTCTATCCGAACCACCAGGGGGGACTAATTCCTCATCTATATCTTTACTGCAGCAAGTGTCTGAAAAAAAACACCTATGCTTGAACCACGTCTAGAAAGTCACTGAGTTCAGCAGAGAGGTTGTCTTCGTTTATATTAAGAGAGCTTTTATCTAAAATCTTGTAAATTTGCAGTAATCTTTCCAGTCTGTACAGCAATGCCAGCACAAGTCTGGCCACAGAGGGACGCACGTTCCACTGCGTAATCGTATCTATCGGTAGGGTACGGTCAGTGTCATCTCATGACTTCTCCAGACTGGCCTGTGCTCTCATGACTTCTCCAGACTTGTGCTAAATCTATTGGACTGACAGAAGACTCAGCAGAGAGCCTGGCTTGGCTTCTTACTGCTTAAACCCAGTCCATACCAGTGACCATGGCTTTGTGATTGAAAGGAATATTTTTTTGACTGTATGTGCACAAGGCATCTCTTCTTTAGTGGCTGCTTAATCACTCCTTTGTGGCTGTCTCACTACTCCATTTCTTTTTTCCAGCTATTACAGCCTTCCTGATTTATTTCAACTTCACTGCATATTTTACTATTTTTAAGCAAGATTTGGCCATCTTGAAAAAAAACCTGTGTTATTGCTATGATCACAAAGGATTAATATGTTTTATAGTATCCTGTTAAACAACAAAAATCTGCATGTGAAGTATGTACTCTGGAGATCTGTCAGGAAAGTTGTATAATTTTGAATTTCTACTTAAAAGCTGAATGCTATAAGTTCCTTTTAATTTTGAACTCTGTCAGGCTACTGGGATTCTTCTTGTGGTCTATAGAAAGATTTGGAAATACTGAGGAGAATTCTCTAGCCACATTAATTTTTCAATTTTTTATTTTGTGAATTATTACATGTATGAACTCATTAGTTGCTGCTTTCAGGCACTTGTAATTGAATTCTCACCTTCCTTAACTAGTCTGGGAACTCTGCCCATCTTCTGGGTGCAATCATTCATAGTTTTGTGCGTGTCATTATTCTGAAATTATCTTTTGTGTTACATGCTCAGACTTCTGAAAACCAATTTCCTAATATTTTACTATTTTATGTTTTTAATATGTAAAATATTACTCTGGTTACGCAGAATTTGTGAGAATAAAAGCTTTTAGACACTGTGATGGGAAGTGGGAAGAGTCAGAACAATTGATTAAGTTATATTTGTTGTAATTTTTATTGAGTTTCCTGCTTAACACAAACTCAAATACCTGTGTATTTTATATACTGCTTCTTTTTTAAAAAAAAACCCTAGACAACTCCTGATCTAAGAGGAACCTGCAGATATACATACAAATCAAAAAGGTAGCTTGTGAGAAATAATTTAATTTCTGTAAGTCATTCTCCCATAAATTCAGTAGGTTTCTATATTTTATTATAGTGAGAAAGAAAATTTAATTGTTTCCTGTCAGTTAGATGGTGATTGTACTCTCTTGATGAGGTATTAGCCTTTATTTGATCTGTTTCTGTAGCTGGGACTAGCAGTGTTGCCAAGTTTGTGCAGTAAGTGCTGACCCAGTTTGGTCAACCTAATTGATATAACAGATACAGGCAAAATATATTATTCTTTGTGTAATGCACTAACAGACAGAAATAAGGGGATGTATCTAAAGTGCTTTAAGAGTTTTTGTTTCGGTGTCTCAAACTTGAGTATCAAAATCTGCAACCTGGAACGTTTTCAGCATCCCAGGATAAAATCAGGTTGTAACCTATCTTCAGTTCTGACAGGTAGATTCTGTGTTCTTATTTGAAACATCCCAATCCAAATTTGACTGCTTTTGTTAGTAATTGACTAATATTCGGGGTCCACCTCGACCCAGCCTTTGCATGGCTCTGAGCTGTTGGGCAAACCATACAGTGCTGCTTCTCCAACAGAGACTGTGGGGAAGTCTGGGAGAAGGTCGCAGAGAGACTCTGGTAGGCAGTTGTGGGAATTATCAGTTGTAATTTTATGGATTTTTAAGTTTTCTCTCCCTAGGAAAAATAACTGTGATAGATACAGCTTTGAAGGTAGTAGCTGTCGTCATGCAGGACATCAGTGGTTCTACTCAATAACATGTCAGATGGTTGTGTTCAACTCCATTTGGAAATATATCATCTAATTACAAATTTCTAGTGTGTTCTTAAAGCACGGTGAGCTTTGTGAGAAATTATTATGAAAGCTTGTGAGAGTTACTGACTACATATTGGTAAAAGAGTGGTCTTGGTTTTCATCAATTTTTCTTTTCTTTAATAGGTACAGGAAACTCTGTGTTTGAATTTATGCCTTTAAAAATGTTACACCTGATGACTCAACTATACTTGCCCTTTACATACTTCTGGTAATCGCGTTTTTATTTCCGTTCCCCTTTTCACACAGTTTTCTCTTTCACTTTTCACCCGTGGCTTGAGCTGCGTTGTCTGGGGAAAATATAGCAACAAAAGCAGAAATTCTTTTTCTTCACAAAATTTATTGTGATGATAACTGAGGGGGCTGCAGTAGGATTAATTAAGATTGCAGAGAATTTGAAAAAATAACTGAACTTTCCCTGAAGACATGTGACTGAGGATGACTGTGCTGAATTTTGTTCCTCTTTCCTCAAAACAGAGTTTTATTCTTTTAGATACTGAGCAAAACAAAGTGATTATGTTTGGACTTATTTTTTTCACTTTATTCACCTCTGGAGTTGGTGAATTTCTTTGTACGTCATCAGATCTTGAAATGTCGTATACTTTTTGTGGTAAGTAAAATATAGCTAATTCTTTCTCTAAGTTTGCATGATAATTACTGTAGACTGAGGAAATGCAAATTTTCTTTCAAATTTCTTTCTGTGATGAATACAGAAAAATACAAAAAAGTTCAGCTGAAGTCTATTTCTGTTATTAATTACCATATAACAGGAATTATACTTCATAGGCATAAATATTACCACAATGCTGGTTCTAGCAGCTAAGACAGAGAATTTTACCCTCAAGGAAAGCAGGCATGTTTTGGTTCAGGAAATATTAGAAGATAATGAATTTAAACTTATTTTACAATTACTCTATTGTATAAATTATGCAAATTGAGTTAACAAATATATTACAATTAAAAGGTTGAAGTATATGTAAAAGAGGAGGGAATGTGATATTCTGCTTTTCTGGGGTATCGGGTTTTGGGACAGCATAGTGTGTACCTTCTTGCCATGTCTATGTCATGGGCTGATATTTTGCATATTCTAAAAATGCTAGGTGGTCACTCATAGAGCAAATATACTCAAAGGTTCATTTACCTTATCCTAGAAAATATGCTGGTACGTTAAAAACATTTTTAACTGTTGTCAGCAGGTTTATATAGGTTCCATGGTTAGCATAAGTTGGGATATTTTCAGCAGAGGACCATGCTTGTTTAATGCTACTGAAGATTTTGTGTATCATCAAAAGACAAATAAAGACATTTTTTCCTGGGTTTTGTGTGCAAAATATCACCAACCAAAAAAATTGAGTTTTCTTGTTACTTAGAGATACTATTTTGGTTTTACCCTCTAAGCATATAAATAATTAATAATAAAATTTCAAATACATGTTTAGTATTTACTGCAAATATTAGACAGTTTTATATATTGTCTAATATTTTTAATATTATCTAAGACATATATATTGTATATACCTTATATTAAATGCATTTTAAAATGTGTGTTTGTTGTGAGTGGGTAAATACATATATTTTTATTATTTTCATGGAGAAGCCTATTCACGCTATCAATTTGAAATATTGTTTTCCTATAGATTCTACAGCTCATACTTTCGTGTTTAATTTGACACCTTGCAGCATCATGAAAACAAAGGTCTGGAAGGCTACTCTTTACTGGATTCCAAGTGAGTCTCTCTTAACTAGACAATTATAATCTGGAAATGCAGAAAATCAAGTACAAGTGGAAAGCTGGCACTTCATCCAAAATGCCAGATGATTTAGGAAATCAGTTTTTGTGACTGAAAATGGAATGGATAAACTTGGATAATGATGGACAGAAATTATGATCTGTGAAAATAAGTGTATTTGAGTTTTACTTGTTGGAGGAGTTACTAGAGCCCTGCACGGAGTCTGGCACTGTATGTGCAAATCTGAGATGGTTCAGGTGTATGTGCATTTGTCTGGGAGAAGCAGACAAGGTTTGCCACACACAAGCTCTTCTGGCCTGAAGAAGTCCCAAGTCTTCTAAAGGAGAGAGAATATCATTAGGCCATCCAAGTATGGCAGAACTTCTGTGAAGAATATGTGTGTTCCAGAGGCTGGAAATGGTACTAGATTTGTGTTTGAACCCAACTGGAATCTTTAAACCCAACTTTAAGCTGGCAAACTGAGTTAATGAAATGTTTATGAAATGATTGTATCAAAAACTTCACCTTCTGAATATAAACTCTGGAGGTGGACTAGGTTTTCTTCCCTAGAAAGATACATTTATGCATTCAGGGCATGCAACATGTGCCTAAAAGTAAAGCCTTCATCTGAGCATGTGTTTAAGTTAGCTGTGCTGTTATCTTTGCTGAAGAAATTAAAACAGATTTTGAAATTAGTCATTCAAATATTTTTTAGATTTTTTTTTTAGAAAATTATCTCTTTTCTTTTTTTCCTGAATGTAACAGTTTTCAAGATACATATTTTTGCCAGTTTTGGGGGGAATCTTTAAAAAATATTGTATTTCAGAGAAAACTATATTTTATCGAAGTGGCATGTCTGCATACGTGTTTTTTCTCCCTGCTAGATATCATGTCCTTACTTGCAATGTTTTAATTAGGAAGTGACATCACCTTTTTGAAGATTGTCTTCCATGTCTGGCGCAACGGTGAAAGAGCGTTTAACTGGAAGCATCTCCTGTGCAGTGGAGCTGACGATGAATACTCATTGTGTGAAATGCTGAAAGGAGGTCGGTGTGCCATCAACCCATGCAAACAGATTTTTCTCTCCACAATCTAGGCCTTGCTTGGCAGACAGCAGACTTCAGAGCAGCCAGTTCTCCAGTGCCAAAACCCCATTAAAAGAGAGAATGTCCAAAGTCTATGTTTTAACATCCTTGTACTGCAGTTTCCATCTCCATAAATGATAATTACTAATATCCTTCATCTCAGTATGACACTTATTATTAACATTTATAAAATGACATGAAAAGACAACATTTGACTGGACTGTACAGAAAACTTGAGAGGGACTACTGGCACTACTAATATGCAGAACACAGGTTATTTAGGGTTTTTTAAGAAATTCTCTCCACCGAGGTATAATGCTTTTTTAAATAGAGAAGAGTCAATCCTCTGGTAGGGGCTACCCAGCATAAATGTGGCACAGGCTCAAATCCAGAGAATTCAGGCAGGATGTCAGACTTAAGGCCAAAAAGGACCTGTGAGGAGGTGAAAATACGCAGTCTATGTTTTTCTTTCTTTAATAATCTATATCAGTTCTCTTCAGATTTAACACAGTAAGATGTGTTTGGAGGAGATGTTGGAGGAGCACTGTGGTTAATTTCTATTTTCTAGCGTTATTTTGACAAATAGTCAGAGCTCTGAGAGAAAACCAGGTGAGTGCTTTGTCAGTGGAAGAGTAAATGACATTGGCAACTGCTGCTGAGAGATATACCATATTGCTTTGAAGTTATTTAGGCAGTCTGATTGATGACTTTATGGTTAAGTAACCATTTGTGTTATAATTATCTCTGTTTTACAGAAACACTTGTAGAAGAATTTGACATTAAAGGTTTAAGAATACAATTTCTAAAGGTACTTTCTGACATTTTATATAAAGAAATAATAATAGTAAAATTACATACTTACAGGTGTATATTTTCTGAAAAGACACATTCACCCAAACTGTAGAAAACAGAAGAGCAAATGTCAGAACACTTTCTCATTGAAAGTGATGAGTCTAAAATGGTAGCATCCTTGAAATGCTGGATGTCCTCTGGTTATTATTTCTCTATTATTCCTCCCTTATTTTATAGAAGAAAAGACCAAAGAAATCAGTTAATGTCACCTTAGAAATCAGTTAATGTCACCTTAATAATTCCATTTTAATTGGTAAATTGTGTTTCCTTTTACCTGTTTGAGTAAATCCATTCATATTTTTTCTGCCCATTTTGTTCTTTATTTTAAATTCTCTTCACATGCTGGTCTGTTGCTCCCTGAAACCATTTTCGAAGATTTGAAAATGGATAACAATATCCAAAAGTAAAAGCAGTACTCCAGTGTTAAACCAAGAGCAGCATCAGTCATCAGGTTGACCCAGTCTCTTACAACACCTGCCCCATCAGCTGCCTGAGCCTTTCCAAACCCTTATCGTCCCTATTAATCCCTACAAATGTCACTAAGGAGCTCCTACTGATACAAAATCTCCAGCCTCCCCTTGTCCCAAAGCCCATGGGCCTCTAACAGTGTTGGACTCCATCCAGCCCAACACCTCTTGTAACCCCAGAGCTGGTAGTGGAGAGGAACATCCCCTGCCATGAGCAGTCCTCCAATAGATGAAGTGCTTATGGCAGACCTGACGTTTCCCCATAGGACTCTACTAGACCAGAGACTGCTGTTCCTCTGTACTCTGGTCATAAGAAGAAAGTTGAGAACTATTTTTTTATGTATGCTCATGTATCTGAACAGTACATGATGGGAATGTCTTTTTCAGTCCTAACAGAAATCATTAGAACCATTCCAAGAAGCTACCTAGACAAGAGTGGGCAACACTATGCACTAATTTTCTTGTTTTTTTCTTGCTTGATTTAGGGCAATTATAATATTATTATACAAGGATTCTCTGATGATTCTGAGAATAATATGGTCATATGCTTGAATTTCACCATGATAGTAAAACAAGATGTTTACTGAGTGCGACAAACTTTTCAAATAATTCAAGAACACTGAGGTAACTTCTGCAAGCAACTGGAATCCAAGCTGCAAAGTAATAAGCAAACTAAATTTCCTGAGGTAGAATACATCTTGTGCTGTCTGGAAAACTATATGATATATAATCTTACTCGTTTATAGAACTACTGTAATCAGATGCTCAGCCAACATGCACAAAATCTCCGGGTATCGGGCATTCTGATTGATCCACAGAATAACCCTGACTGGATGGCAGGCTGAGGACTGCATTTTGGTGCTGTGCCTTGAGTTATGATAAAGTCAAGTTCTTCAGACGGAGCTAAACTAATCATGAAGTTTGGAAGTTTTGAAGTGCAAGAATCAGAAGTTCATCAGTACTCAATTTAAAACACAGCAATTGCATTTTGGAACCCTGCCATAAGTTGTTGGGTTTTTTCCTTTTAACAATAAAACTTTTTTGTACAATCAATTTGAGAAATGTTTTTTATTCTCCTGTTTTCTGATTAACTTTGGATGTTTCCTAATGTTCTACTCTTTTTATACCAAACTAAAACAGAGGAGTAACAATTTGTTATGTGGTTCTAGCTGATGTGAATAACATCCAAAGTGGAACATTTCCAGTTGCACTGATACACTACAGCTGAGTTTAGCCATCCAGAACCCTGAACTGCAACCTCATAGAATGTTTTTAGCTCTTGCTCAGAGTCCAAGGGGCAGAGGCTATATGAGCTGTTTCCTTCAGATGCAGGAGGATGGTGTCACCCAACAGGTTGATCTGTTCCTCATTTATTCCTCAAAAGCATGTCTAAAGCTTTTGCTGTGGCTTTTGCCCCTTGGGAAGCCCAACAGTGAGTATCCACCTGCCCTCTCTGTTGCACCTCCACACCCAAGACCTTGGGTAAGACTTTGGTGGAGTATGAGATTTGATTCTCAGGAAGAATGCTGTCCTCTTCATCCTCAGCCCCCAGCCAGTGGTTGCTTAGCGGGTTCAGATACTTTTCCCCAGCTGATAGGACATTGTTGAAGTTGCACTTCGTGCTGGCTGCTAGTTCATGCTGTGTGTAGCAGATTGCTTCCAAGTGCCTGAAAAAAATTAAAAAACAAAACAAACCAACACTCATTCAGTCCACTAAATATCAAGCATA
The DNA here is from genome assembly GCF_001715985.3 of Manacus vitellinus. Taxonomy (NCBI): domain Eukaryota; kingdom Metazoa; phylum Chordata; class Aves; order Passeriformes; family Pipridae; genus Manacus; species Manacus vitellinus. Next base: position 31,063,729 of record NW_021939396.1, on the reverse strand, counting down.
AAAATTAGCAGAAGTGAAGCTTTTAATCTCACTTTACACATAAGGAAAGATGTTTTTCAAATTTGGTATGAGAAAACTCAACAAAAAACCCCCCACATCCAAGTATGCAGATACTCCATTTAAAACTTGGTTTTAGTATAGCTAGTTTGGCTAAATAAAGCAAAATCATCAAGAGTCTATAAAAATAGAAGTAGAATTTCATCTTAACTGGAGACAAGAAGCTGTGATTACATCCAAGTGGTGATGGCAAAGCATCTGTGCTTGCCTTCAGTCCACAGACCGTTGCAGGAGTAGTCCATGATGGAGTGCCGTAGCAGCTTCTGCTTACATTTGAGCTAATTTACTAGAGTTGTGATAAATTTTTTTCTTAATCTGAAATATCAATCAAAAAGCAGCCAGAGAACATGATAAGCAATACCTACTTTTCTTCTTTTTGAAATAGTGTTACTGGTTAGGAAACAATCTTACCTTATGATGTCCCTTTATACACATCTCACATCATTCAGCGACTACCAGGTGAAGTATCAAAACCATTTTTAATGACAAAGTAATCTGAAATTTTTGCAGGCCTGAATTATTCAGGATATAAGAAGAAATGTTTTGTTTATTAAGCAGCAAAGTACCACAGGTGGGAGAGACTAACAGCTCCTGAAGATCAAACACATCACATACTCTTATGGATATTACAGAAAATTTACAGTATATGTAAAAGTATAAATAGAACTTCTGTCTCTAAATAGAGACATTTACAGATAAACATTAAACATTCAGTATCTTTCATAGCAGACTTTTATAGTGTAGATCTTCAGCTGAAGGATTATGATTGCACATGCCAGCAGATAGGATTGCAAGGCAAAGCACAGGAGCCACACTTTATAAAGCAAAGACCTTTCAAAAGTCCCAAGATTTCTCCTGTGTACAATCAAAGTATCCGCTTATTGCAGCGCTGGTGACTGCTGCACCACATTCCTCCATGGATAAGAGGAGGCAGATTTTGGAAGACGTGAGATCACCCAAACAGCTTACCCTAAAATCGCCATGATATTGTAAGGGTGAAGGGCAGAGCTGAAGGCAGAACTTTTCTCTGCATGTCAGGTTCCCAGGACAGAGCTGTGAGAAGGCTTTCCTTCCTCCCTTCTGCTGTTGTCCGGAGTTGACAAGAGTTATCACTTTATGTTCCTCTCCAAACTTTCCTGAGCCCATATTCAGGGCTCTACAGCAGAGATGACTCTATTTAGGATGAGGTGAATTACTCAGACTCTGTAAAGACTAATCTGAATGTTTCCCTTTTTTTCACTTTATTGTCTAGTAAACTTTGATTAATTTTTTTCTTCTTCTTTTTCTGCCTCTGTCCAGAGTTGGAATGATGTGAATGTTGTGAAGTAAAACATTGTGAGTATTTCTTTCTTGAAATATTCAGTGAGACCTACGTGCCTTGAGATTTCTGTGTTTTGCCAGGAGTTCCAGGGAGCAGTGCAAAGACCCTCCTGTGCAAACTGAAGTAAATCAAAGAAGGCCTTATATTTGACATACTTGTCTGAAAATAATATCTAAAGCTTTCGCAAATATCTCTTTTTTTGTCTCCCTCATTACTGTTGTTTTTAAGCAGCTGTCAGGATTTGCTGCAGATGGGAAAATAGCTTTTCTTCACCCCCTCACCCTCTGTCGCCAAATATGTAATTATCAGAAGAAGCAGTTCCTGTACAATGTGGTTTCCAATAAGAATGCACACTTTTTGAGCTGTTATTACAGTTTCATTTGATAAAAGCAGTAAAGCATACATAATTTCCGATCAGAGAAGTCCTGCTGACCGCAATAATGTGTACATTTGATGGTTGAAATTGTAACATCATTTGAGATTGACACAGAAAGAAAATTCCATGTAATTCAGGTATTACAACAGCATATCTTGTGTTCAGGGATGTACTGGAAGGCATAAGCAATCCTTCAGTCACCAGTCAGCTTGGTTAGCAAAAAGCACACATACTCATACAAATAAACTATGTGGTGCCTGCAGCAAGAAGAAGTTGGACTTGATGATGCAGGACGTGTGTCCTGATCTGCATTACAGGCATCAAAAGAGAAACATAGCAGTATTAATCCCTTTTGCATGATCTTGTTCTTGGGCAAAAATGCTAGCAATTGCCTTGGAAGGGTCTATGTAACATATTATGCTGAATGACTTCGGCTGCTTCATTCTGCCTGCGTGTCCTTGCCAGCACAAGTGAGTTCAGGGGCAGCAGATGGGGTAGTGACATTTCTAATGGAAGAGATAGAGATGGAGGGAAGGAAGGGAGGGGGATTCCTGCCTGCAGAGCTTAGGGGAGAGAGGAGAGGAAAAAGGAAATTTGGAAAGTCTTATTACTGGCAATAGAAATTACTGGACTTTGGAAATCCCGGATAATAGTCAGTATGCACATGTACTTGTCTTGTGGATCCCAGGCATCCTTGTAGATTCCTTGGTGCATGGCTACTGTAGACGTGTATGTTCATAACCTCTTTTCTTCAAGATGTATTTTACTACTGGCAAAGAGAGGACTTTTATATATGTATATAAAATATATATATTTAATATATACATATATATATACTTGCATACATGTATTTGACCAGGTAGTTTATACAGCTTCCCAAACTTTCTGTCTGGGAAAAAAAAAAACAAACCCACAATTTTTTTTTTTGGGCTTTAGCCTAAACAGCTACCTTAGCTACAAGTGTTGTGTTTTTAAATTTAAATTTCTTGCTAACATAAGTTCTTATGGCCATAACTAAGGAAGCAAAACTTTTAATAGCAAGCTTGACTCTTTGCTCACAGTAGGGAACGGTCACTCATTCTATGTATTAAGGTTCCTGTCCCCCCATTTTCCTGTGCTGCACAAAACCTTTGAGTACTACAGAGTAGATGATATTTTTTTCTTAACTTTTGATTTCTGCTAACTAAGTACATCCACTGTGTGTTTTGTTCTCTGAGAGGTTTGGCATCTCTCCTGAAGAAGTGCCTACATACTGATTATGAAGTTGGTTTAGTTCTTATATACATTCTGTTCAGCCAATTTCATTTAGATTTTTCACTGTATTACCCATAATTTTTGTATTTTTAATATAGCAATGTAGTTTAACAATTTCAGTAATGCAAATTAAGATAAAAACCAACAATCACACAAACCCTACAATAAGTAAAGATAAATACAGAAAAGCAAAATTTTAGCATTAGTCTTCTGAAAGCAATAGAATTAAAAAGTCTGCCCTTCACTTATGAGATGCATAAAGGGAAAAATAATAGAACAAAACATAGTGCATATGTTTTTCACTTTGAATTAATTTGACCCTATTTTAGAATGATGTGGCTTTATTTCACGTCTGAAAATCAGCTGAACAGACTGGTATTTATCTTTTCTAATCATATATCACATTGAAGCAATCTGCTCTATGTCGGTGCATATTGCATGGAGTGGAATTTTCCTTATATCGTTAAAGTAGTAAAGATGCTTAAAAGCACAGACATAACGTAGATAGAATAAGGAACATCATTAATGAAAGTTTCACAGATGACTGCCAGCAAATAGACCGTCAGCAGCAGTATTCCTTTCTGATTCCCTAAGCTACCTTCCAGTGACCCTGGCTGCTAGTTATACAGCTTCTCCAACCTGTAAAAGTTTTGATGATTTTAATATTCTAATAAAGGAGGAAAGGGTATCCTAAAGAAAATCTAAAGTAATAACTTATCTAGAAAAATCCAAAATATTAAAATGAAGAAACAGTATTGTCAGATGAGTAATAAGGACAAAAAAAGTGGTTGTGGGAAATAAATAATTTTGATAGCTGCAGAGTGTTGTGTATTTGTTTTTACTAAATAACTTAAAAATAGTAGGCTTGAATTCATTTAAATTTGAGACACTTCAGCAAATAAGAAATATTTTTCTGCTTTTTTGTTTTTGACAAATAGGCATTTTTCAAGCAAAGATCACTGTGTCACAAAATCACTGTGATTTTGCTGATAAGCCAGGAGTCAAGCTGTGGTAGTTGTACTCATATTAGTATCTACTTGACTCTCTGAATTGTCCTTTTGGATAGAGATGCACAGGCCAGTTCTAAATGACTTAAATGCCTTTTTCTGGAATTGATATGTAAAGGGCAACATTACAACTTTGCAAACAGTACAACAGGAAGCAAGTTGTTGGGAGGAGCAGATCAAACCACATGTTGTAACTTTGTAAATTATAATTTTCTTTTGGTACTTCTGGTTTTATAAAAGGTAAATGCTATAACAAACAGAACAAATAAACAGACTGATATGCCTCCTCCCCATGCAACTTTAGGAATGTGTGGATAGGGTAACCAACATTTAGAATGGAGAAGAATAGAATAGAATAGAATAGTTCAGCTGAAAGAAACCTCAATGATCTCATCCAACTGCCTGACCACTTCAGGGTTGACCAAAAATTAAAGCATAATTTAATGGCATCCTGGACCTGCTGTGCCAACTTCCGATAAACTCTACTAGGGGTGTTGAGCATCTCTGCATCTCATTGAAGCTGAGAGCTGGACATGCTCAGCAGTATATAATTTTATATATCCCAATCTTAGCACAGTCATAATGCACACTATTTTATATAAATGTAGATGAGAACAGCATAGATGCTAAGTGATTTTAACTCATCATGTTACGTGTAGGTGAGTCTGTGATAAAATAAAGATATTTCCTTCCAGGCTAGTGTTGGTTCTACAGCAAATGTTTTATTTGTTTAAGATGCTGAGCCTGGATGTCTGGAATGGGGAGCAACAAAGGAGGAAATGTCTTTTTCTGGCTTCAGTGGAGGGGAAACACCCTGCAAAGTCTACAGTCATTGTCACTGCCATGATGGGAGTGGAAACATGGCTGCTCCCTGTTTTACTGTTTCTTCTTTGATGGGTACCACTAATCATTGTGATAGTCCACTTCTTCACCTAAAAATCACATCTGGGGAGAAAATGTGGAATAAAATGATAAATATGATTTCAGTTTTGAAAATGTGGAAGTAAATAATGAAGAAAGTATAAGTGGTGTAAACAGTACCAAAAATATACAATAAAATCCAAGCTATTTGAAATATTTATTAAAAAAATGTAGGAATATACGAGTCAATCACTAATATTAGGTTGATGCTGAGCCACGGAGGAAGCACGTAGCAGAGCGTGGGCAAGGATCCCTTGTCCACAGGAGGGTGCTTGATTTGTATGCTAATTGCTTGAGCATCCCCTCAGCTTGGTGCCAAGCCTTCTGGGGAGAGGACTGACTTGGCTGCAGTGATTTGTCCTGTCACCAAGGTCAGAGACCTCCTATGCTGCATGTCCCACTGGCACACTGGAGGTGCCCCTGGGCTGCTCCTGCAGTCACCAGCTTGGGTTTGGGCTCGATAACACCTCCCTCCTTCTCCTCTAGTCTCTGTTCACACTGAAGGAGGAAGAGGATGCTATCTCTTCTATAGGTATGGAAACGGAGAGTCATCAAGATCTAGCAACAACTGCAAGCACCTCTGCCTGTGAAAGTAAGGCTGGGAAATATTATTACCCAGAGAAAGCAAAGTGAACAGAATTTGTTGCCTTGGAGCAACTGTTTTTATCTCCAGCAGGGCTGCTTTGAATACTAGAGAAACTAATAGCCATCCAAATTAAAAACTGTGTCCAACAGTTATGTACCAGCCTAGTGTGCTTATGCTGCGAGAAAGCAAGAGAACAGAAAATGATTCAAAACCCGTCTCCAAAAGTGAACAAGTTCATTAAGTTGTATGGTGGCTGCTGCAATAAAGGTATTTTATAGAGCAAAGTGACTTCTGTGTTGGTATTCAGATGAAAGCTGTTGTTCTGGTGAAATCAGGAAATATGTCTTCTTTAATATAATTTAACAGGAAGCACTTTTGTGTGTATGTGCATGTGTGTGTGTGTGTATGTGTGTGTGTTGTGGGTTTTTTTTTGTTGTTGCTGTGGTTAATACCAAGAATACTACTGTAAATATACCCTGCAATGACAAGTCCATGAATATTATTTTTAGATGCAGCTTTGCCATTATTTTTATGGGCTTAGTATTAACTTAAAACATTTTTTCTTGCTTCTACTGCTGTCTCCAGTTACCATGTCCATATCAGCCACATGCCCTTATGCATTATTTCAATTTTTCTTTTCAAGACAAGTTCCAACTAATCCATATAAATATCTTCTTTGAATTTTATTTGACTACTAGGCTAAATTTATTCTGCATACAACTTTTGTATATAATACATATGGCCACAAAATGATAGTTCTTTTCATCACAGATGCTAAAAATGTTCATTCATAATGAAAAATAGAAATAAAATATTAGCTGATTAAAGAAATAATATATGTGAGTGTATGAGTATATACATGTGTACATAAAAGCTTTAGCAGCAGACATAGCAAAGGGGCTGGAGCTTTGTTTTAGCACTAGCTGATGCAGATCAAGCTCCTAGTCAGCCTGATGCAGTCACCTTGATGCAGGTTTCCCCTTCAATCTCCTCATTTGGGTCGGGGGTGCACCTACCTTTACATGAATACATTGAGTTTATTGGTATGGAAATAATTTTTGTACTAAAGACCCTCTTTAGGTCTTGCCATTTACTTTCTGTACAGATATGCATCTCATCCATAAAGATAAAAGGCCACTTGAATATTTTCTGAACTTCATGAAGAGCAGAAACAAAAAACCCTCACAAACTAATAAAAAATCAGAAACCCCAAACAACCAAACAAACTAACAAAAAACAAAAAAACCACCCAAACACTGCTGACCTGGGAAAAATATACACAAGTTATTTCTCTTTGCAAACTGTACCTTGTGCTAAGATGTGTTAAGCAGCCACAGCTTAGAGTATTACAACATTCAGAGTACTGAAAAATCCAGTGATAAAATGACACAGTTTATTTGAACGTGCATGCCAGAGGTTCTCAGAACTGGTTCCTGTCTCTGGTTTTATTGGTCATGGCCTGTTTGAAACTGAAGAAAGAGCACTTTTTTCTATTGTTTTACAACTATTGGACAAATTCCACATGGTGAAAGTTGATACAAACACATTGACTTTATTCAGAGCCAAGAAGTCTTTGCAACAGTTACAGTGAGGCCATGTGACATGATGCAGTTTGGACAAGGTTTTTTAAGTCTTGAAAATTAATCTAAATTTACATTTCTACAGAAATTATTCAAATAGCTGTTCCACAGCATTAGGAATTTTCAATTCCTAGCTTTGAAATGTGACACTCCCCTGCTTGCTAATAGGCTGTGTAGTTGCTAATGAGCCAGTATGGGACCACAAAGACATTCCTGTTAGAGTTATAGAGTGTCTGTATGCCCCACATGATGACAAGAAAACATTCCCATATTTTTCATTGAAGTTCCAAGAATAGCTAAATGTTTATTCAAAGACTCTGAAAAAAGAAGATCCTTACAACTTAAACCAGCAATTTTCTAAAGGTGATAACTTTAGTCTTGGGATGATAACTTCCTGCTGCCACTGCTGTCAGTTGTGACTGTGAGTGGTCCTTCAGATTCGCTGGTGAAGGCAACCTGTGCAATGGGGGAACTGGGCTACCAAGTGTGAGTCTGCTTTAGGATGTGACAGGAGAACTGAAAGGTGATGCTCTTGCTAGAGCTGAATTGTCCATTAATTCTCCTGCTGAGTCTTGAATAATGTTGTTCTGAGAGGGGTTTCACTGGAAACCGGGATACATTGTAGAGAGAGCTGCAGAGTCTGGAGATCCCAAATTCATTTCCTGGGTGGCTGAACTGGGGAGACATCAATTTCAAGCACATTTGGCAGACCAGAAAGCTGGGAGACTACCCTGACCACACTACACCAGGCACAGCTCTGACCCTGACTAGTTAGATAAAAGCATGTGCGATTGAGCCTCCTCATAACAACAGACTAACACATAACCCAGCTGGACTGGATGTTTATTTAAATGTAGAGACTTCAGTAACTTGCAGTCCTTCCCAGCTTTTGTACATGTGTCTTCTCTAAAGTAATCTCCAAAAAACTTTCTTTTAACAAATTTTACTTCTCCATAGGTCAGTGTTAAAACTGAATGCAATATTTATTCTAACCTGTGTGCCAAGAAATGAAGAATTCTAGGCTTGTGGTTTGCATGTGGTTTCAAATTTGGAGACAGTTCAGCAAATAGGAAACCTGTAGCCTGCAAAATGTAAAGCAACCTTTCACTGAAAATACTGTACAGCAGTGTTAGTGACAAAAATTTAAGTGTTTAATGATGAAGGTGTTGATGCTAGCCAAATATAATGAAGAGAGACAGTGGCTTATTAGACTTACCAGGTTAGTGCTTCATTTACAGAACATTGCCCTGTCTATTTAATAGCAGGCAGTGATGAGACTTCTGATTTTATATCTTACTGAAATGTTCTACCTTTTTCTGGCTACTCAATGAAATGTGAATTTAATCCTGCCCTGAAGAATGAGGTTCCACACAATAATATTCTGTCATGACTTACGGATAAAAAGACTTGTTTAGGTTTATACACAGCTGATAGAAGGGTTTTCACTCAAATAGACTATTTGATGACTGATAAAAGCTTAAGGAAATAAGGAGAATGTAGTGAAATGTACAGCCTTAGGGTGAACTCAAATCCAGATTTCCCTGCCCAGCTGTTACCCGTAGAGTAGCTTTGCAGCTCACTCAGGAGACACTAAGCTACTTCTGCAGGAAGGATCATTGGTACATTTAGATTAAGGACTTTATTTGTCCTGGATTAGTACAGATAGTGGTCACCTGTAGATTTTTTAGTAAAATAAAGGACTATATTTTCCATGTTAAACAGCAAACAGATCTTAGGGAAGAAAAAGTTCTTTTGGGTACTCAGCAACTGTACTATATCAAATCCATGGCACATGCCTCTGAAGGGTGGAAATTCATTGTGATTGGGGTTGAAATAGTCAGCAATTTGGGTAACGCTTGCCCTACACATACAGCATCAGAAGTTGCTTTAATCCTGTGGCAGAATGAAACAAATTCTTTGCTATGCAGCTGTGGTGGGTTGACCCCGGCTGGACACCAGGTGCCCACCAAAGCCACTCTATCACTCCCCTCCTCAGCTGGACAGGAGATAAAAATTATAATGAAAGGCTTATGCGTTGAGATAAGCACAGGAAGAGATCACTCAGCAATTACAGGCAAGGGCAAAACAGATAATTTGAGGTAAATTAGTTTAATTTACTGCCAATCAAATTGGACTAAGGTAATAAGAAGTAAAAACCAGAAATGCCTCTTAAAACACCTAATGTCACTAAAGACCCACGGACAGCTTAACAGAGTGAACTTCATACCAGTGCTGGTGGGACACTGACCTACAACTTGGACTGAATGGGTCCCTTAGGGCCAACATGGGACACAATGTACTCTCAAATTGAGGAACTGTAAGCTTAAATCACCAAATATGAAATGGCTATTATTTGTCAAAAACAGATGACCACTGCTATCAAACATGATACTGGCTAGATTGTCAGAATTGCAACAGAAATAGAACAAACTGCTGAACATCATTGGTATGGGGTTTTTATGAGATAAGCACCATCTGCAAATACCGTATTGCATATTATGTTACATTCTACGATTGTTGTACTATTTTGTTTTTATTATTTTATTATTTTATTTTATTATTTTATTTTATTATTAACATAATAATATCTTTTTATGCTATGTTTATTACATATCTTGCTGTGTTAAAGCATACGTCACCAGTAGTTATCTGATTTGGGCTTAAGCGAGTGCTCAAATCTTCCTGCTGCCCTCACGTCTGGTGAGGCAAGAGGACTAACAGTACCATGCCTTGCCTAGGCAGCAGCTTTGCTCAGAGTTTGGTCTATGGCAAGGGGCAAGAGTGACTGTTTGCTCAGCTCTGGTTTTGCCCAGCACACAGCTGATGCCACATCCTGACGTGTGCTGGAGCAGCCGTGGGGGCACAGGGAGAGCAATGTGCAGGCAGGGGACAGTGAGAGGAAGAGATAAGGGTGACTCTGCAGCCTGTTGTCTCCCTGCAGCTCCCATCTCCAGCAGAGGAACTGACTCTTGGTTTCTTCAGAATCTGCTAACCCATGAAAATGTATAGACTAACCTTCCAAGGTGGACGGTAAAAATACTCCAACTTACCCAAAAAGCTTCCAGAGTGGCTCTGTCAGCAGTGTGAGTGGCACAGGGATACCTGCAATGCAAGGGAGGCAGAAGGGTGTGTACACTCCTCACTGGCCAGCAGCTGCTTTGTCCATAGGTGTGTGAGCTAGAGAGTTTGTGAGCTGGAGAATTTGTGAATTAATGAAGTGATGAATTAGAGAATTCATGTGTTACACTAGTCTGAACAAAGAGCATTGAGTCCCATTTGATTTTTTTTTTAAACTTTATGAAGTCCTGATATAAAGTTTAATTGTTGAATATATCATCATGTAAATGAGATATCTAAACAGTCCATGACATTTTGGTGTGGGGTGCAGGTAAAAAACTGTCAGAGGAAGAGAAAATCAACCTTTTCTTTCCTTCAACTGATGACTCTCTCTGATTACTAAAGACTATTCAGTTTAGATGTGAGATCAATACACCATGCATAGTATTAGATACCTGTAAATCACTGGGGATTTAGACATTTCTTAGTGAACAATTCTATTTATTTTTATAGCAAGAGAGCTCAGTTCTGGCCTTTGAGGATGAGAAAATCTTTACCATTACCTAAGCCAGACAAGTATTAGAGTTTGTCCTTTTTCTTTCTCTGTCACTATTTCTGTAGGTGTTAGGAGATCTGCCTTGAGACATGCCTTGATCCAGAAAGACTGGAGGTGAAATAAGGTTGTTTGCATCTGTGCTTAAGAGGGTTTACTTTAGGCACAATTATTCAAATTCAGATGTTTAAACATTTACTCTTTCTCTTGTTTTAGCTTATGAAAATTATTCCTATCCGTAAAAGACTCTAATTCAAAGCTTTTAGCTTTTTATGAGGACTTCTGCTGCTGTAAGATTTTTCAGTCCATTCCTCCTTCCCTTTCCTACCGTTGTCCTTATCTAGGGAATTTTCGTCTGCAAAGGAGACTACAAAGCTTACAGCATGCCACACATATCTTACATGCTGTCCCGGGAGTCAGCTGCAGAGTCACCATTTCTGTCTGTTGTCCAGTCAATGAAAATAGATTCTCAGTCCTACAATTACGAGTCACAACATGAGTCCTGGCTGCCTTGCCAGAATTTTCTTGCTTTATATGAGCAAAAGGGAAGATGGAAGGAGCTGGGTTTTCAAAGAAAAAGGCTGCATCACTAGCTAATTACTGAGCCAAATATGCTAATTCTAAAGCCATTCAGTGAGTTTCAGTGGAAAGCTTCCTTTCCTTTCTTAAAAGGAAATTCCACAATAATTCGGTGTTTGGTAAGAAGGCAGACTGTCTGAAAGTGTTCTGCAAAAGCTGCTTCCCAGCAATCTTACAGCCAGTGTTTGCGCATTAGTAGGAGTCACTGACTAGCAATGACTCCACCGCAGTCCATCGAACGCTGTCAGTCAGCGGCTTTGATTGCTGGGGATTTCTCAAAGAAGTGACAAATGTTTCCCTTCACCTGATGCGGCTGATAAAACCAGCAATTACCGAAACATTACATCTTACTGTGTAAGTCTCTTGTCTTCCGTGTGTGAGGCCAAGTGCCACTCTCGGAGAAAAAGAGCAGTTCACTTCGCTATGTCGGGATGTACAGGCATTTGTGTTCTAGTGTTGCAACTGTGTTTCCATCAGGACTGCCGCAGCAACGGGTTAAAGTGGGATGTGAAGGGGAATTCAGGGAGCCAAAATTGCAAAAGGGATTAGTAGCCTTGTTACTCAAGACTGGAGGTTTAATTCGAAGGCATGTTGAGCCTACACTTCTTTCATGTCTGACACCCTTATCTTGATCTTAATAGCATCACTGGTGAGGGCATGTGAATGTGGAATTCACCTGCATTTCCCTGTTACATTTTATTGCATGTTCCTTTAGAAATTCAGTAATTGTTTGGCAGAGAGCCTGGTAGCAAAACCAGACTATATAGTGAAAGGCTGGCTACTATATATGGGTTTTTTGCACGAGTAAACAGCATATAAAACAAACAGTAATACATAGTCCAGTAAGAAAATGACAATTTTAATAGCAAACAAGTAGATAATGAAGGAAAAGAAATTCTGCAGGGAGGTGGCAAAGGTATAGAAACAAAACTTGCTGTGGGGTGGTCTTAAAGGTCTGTCTATTCGAGGGCTGACAGCCCTGCAGAAGCTGAAGCACATCTCTTTTGCTGACTCTGCCACGGGACGGTTATCTCTGACAGAGCAAGCCACTGAGGTCAGAAATCCTGGAATGGTTCAGGGAGACTTGTCAGGTTTCATTAGTCAATGTCCTTGCTTTTCTATTGCATGAATCCACCACGCAGGTCCATGGGAAGTGGCTAATGAAGGTCTTTAAGTTTCAATTAGCAGCCTGAACACAGAAAAGTGATCCATGGATACAGCAGTTCTCAGCTGCTTGCAAAAAAGAAATAGGGAAGTACTCCTTGTGGTCCCAGCGAGGTGTGGGGAAGATCTGTTCTGACATCTGATTTGTGTTGCTGCAAGCCATCCCTGCACAACCTTCCCTGTGGGCTGTGGTGACCTGAGGGTGTTCAGAGCTGTGGCTGTGTTTTTTCACAGCTTTAAGTGACAGTTCTTTGAGGTTTTGTGTTTTGTCCTGTTGCTAGTGTCACAAATAGTTTACATAATGGTCATCAGCGAGCAAGTAGGAAGTACAAAAGTGCAATTCATTATCCTCAGGAGAGATAGGATCATTTTGAGGCACCTTCCCAGGGCTCAGGAGGAGAAGATTCAATTTCCTTGGTCTGTCCAGAGCCCCTGTAAGAATAACTGCACCTGGGCTGCTTTACACACAGAAATCCTAGGAAAGTTATTGAGTATTTTTTCATGTCTTCCATGTCATTCCTACCAAAGCACCTCAAAGGGTTTATTTGTTTTACTTGCTTGGGTTTGTTGTTGCTTTTGGTTTTGTTTGTTTGTTTGTTGGTTTGGATTATTTTTTTCCCCCAAATAGGCAAATTTGAATGGTCTTACAGGAATATGACAGTCTAGGGCTAGAAAAACACAAAAGTACTGATGCAGAACTGTGTAGATCTGTTACGTCAAAACAGTATCTCCTTCTGGACTTCAGCAGGGCAGAGAGTACTTGGTTTGCTTCTCCATTGCTTTTCTTTCCAGGCCTAGAGGGGCCCCAGAGAAAGTGGTAAGGGTTTGTGTGTCTCTACCCTCTTAATACAGACATACCCAAAGTGATTTGTCTAAAATTTCCATGGCACTGCAGTGGAGTGACCCCAAAGTACCCCACTTGCACCCTCAACATTTTCTGCCTAGGCAAGAAGAAAAACATTGGTGATGACAGTGCATTCAGTTTCAAGTCCTGTGTTGGTGCCCTGGGGTCAGAAATGGGATACTGCTCTGCTCGTGGTAAGGGAGCACCTAATAGAAAGCTGAAATAGTTTTTTTTCTTCAGCCTTCCCAGGTAGGAATGTGAGCTTGGATCTTGCACTCAATCCCTTCTTCTCCATCCAGGCAGCTTCACAGTGGTATTTGTCACGCCTCAGGGTAACAGAGCAGCTTGTTTATCTGCTGCAACGAGCTCTGCTGAGTCTTCAGAGGAGTGGAATTACATTCTGGATGGTGGCTTGGGCTGCAGCCATGTTACCGAACAGTGGCTAAAATTTCCCCTGGTTGTTGCCCTCACTTTATCCTGCATCAGTGGGATCAATGTTAGGAGCAGTAACACAGACAAATCTGCAGAATATGTTGGCATTTTATCCACTGTGTCATCTTGCTGTCTTCAGCTGGATGACATGGGGCTGCAAATATTGTAAGCCTGTGCTTGTGTTGCTATCCCTGTTGGTTCTCCTGGCAAAGCTTGGGTTCATTTTTCTTGTAATGGTGGGTAGGACAACAAACCCTTCTACTCCCATCCAGCAGCAGATGACTGCCTTTTATTCAAAATTAATCTTAAAAAAGAGATCAAACACTGTGTCTAGATTCCTCAGGGTTTTCAGGGCTTGGCTTTGAAAGCCAATAAGGGAGATTGTCATGTTTCTGGTTTAATAGTAGCTGCAGCTTTTGCTGGCACAGCTCTGAGCAGGGTAGCTCAGCCTGAGGGCATGTGGGGTGAGGAACAGCTATAGAGGCAGAGAGGGGCTGCCAACCTGCAGATAAGGATGTGGTGGATTTTAAGCCTTGTTTTCATAATGCAAGTTTGAAATCTTTTGTTTAGCCAGTTTTAGGGACAGGAAGCTGGGTTCACTGTCTGTAAATATAATAAAAACCTTGCGTGTGTGCTCTATGCTGTCCCTACGGTCTTTGGGAGGTTACAGTCTGATGTCCTGCCATTCATGCCATGTGTAATTTGTGTCATCAGGGGAATCATTTGGACAGAGAAAGAGATTTTAATTGGGAGAATAGAATTCCTTCAGGATATAAATGGCTATATATTATCCCTTCTCAAAACTACAAAGAAGAGGATGTGGATTAAATATTTAATGTGAAATAAGAGATATTATTTAGATAAACAAAAATAGATGCATTTCTGTTGGTACACTGAAGTCAGTTCCTTTCCTAGAATTTGCAAATCCACACGTCTCTAACTCACACATGCACAAAACCCACCCCCTTGCTTTCAGTGAGTCCTCACAAGCCCCGAGATTTGCAAGAACGAGTCCTGGAAGTGGGAACACTGGGTGAAGACAGTTCCTTTCAGTCACTAGCCTACTGTAGAACAACTGCTGTGGACGCTAACTAAACTTTGTCCATTGCACTGTGGCCGTGAATTTTTAAAGGAGGTGCTAAAAAAAGACAGTAGAATGGAATATGATCCTGTATGCCTTGGAGATGGCAAGAGGGACTCAGGGGAACTAAAGCATAAATAGAGCTTCTTTGCAGTTTAACTGGTCACAGTTAATGTGTCCGTACGATAAAAGGAGGTTGAAAAAGGGGAAGGAGGTATGCAAAGCTGATATGGATGGAAACCCTGTTACTTAGGCAATGTTATTCAAGAACAATTTATCTGTGAGAAAATATGACACTTGTAATGTAGCCAAGTCCTTTGCAAGCTGTAGAGGCAGCTGCACAGGCTTGCTTGAGGCACTGAGTATGCCATCTGAGCAAGTTACAAGGAAATCTCTATTTAAATGAAAAGGAAAAAAAAAGTTGTTCATGAATATTAGGCACTCTGTGTCCTGCCAGAATGTTCTCTTTTCATATCAAGGGTCTGATTCTTCAGAAGAAGTACTTTCTTGTCCTCTTTCAAACTGCTGACCAATTCAGTGGAGAGAAGCAAAAATCACCTCTGAAACAGAGCTTTCTGGATTGTCCTGTATTTGAAAGACTCTTTCATGGGTACATGGTGTGTGATTCAGCAACCAGCAGAATGAGATTCCTCTTGTCAAACTGCAGACATCTGCAATGTCTTAATCTGAACTGTCTGTCAACCCAACCTACAATAATCAATGGAGAGAAATAAGCAGCTATGTGAAACTGCTACTTCTGAAGGGTTTTGGATATCAATGTAATAGAAGGTGATTTGTGCCTGAAGAGCGCCTCCTTCTTTTTCCTGACAGTAGAGCTGTCTTTAAAGTTAGGGGAAATGAATCTTAGCGTGAAAGTATGCATAATTTTAAAAAGGTTATCTCGGGTTGTCTGAACAGCCGCAAGGCATCCAAATCCTGCCTCCTCAGCTTTTCTCTTTACATTATCTGTGACAGATTCTTAGCTTTCTATTCAAATTCCTCCTTTTCACCATAGCCTCTCTTCGCAGCAGGGGTGCTCCACCCCTCTGATCATCTTTGTGGCCCTCCTCTGGACTTGCTCCAGCAGATCCACATCCTTGTTATGTTGACAGCCCCAGAGCTGGATGCAGTACTCCAGGTGTGGTCTTTTGAGGGCAGAGTAGAGGGGCAGAATCACCTCCCTCGACCTGCTGACCGTGATTTTTTTGATGCAACCCAGAACACAGTTGGCTTTCTGGGTGCCACAAGTGCACTTGCACATTGCCGGGTCATGTTGAACTTCTCATCAACCAACACCCCCAAGTCCTTCTTCTCTGGGCTACTCTCAATCCATTCCCCACCCAGGCTGTACTTGTGCTTGGGATTACCCCGATCCGGGTGCAGGACCTTGTATTTAAGCATTGTATTTCCCCAAGCAATCCAGATGCTGTGAATTGCCTTTGGTGAAATACTGTAACAGTGCAAGATTTAAAGCTGTTAGGGATTTTTTTGTAAACATGCTAGTGACCTTATTTTGACTGTTAGGTATCCAATAGCCACTTCAGTTAGCATTCAGTGCTATAATTAGCTATAAAGAGTTTTGACAGGATCAATAATTCACCATTGATCTTTTACATTCATTATTTTGCATCTAAAGGGTGCCTAAGCATTAACCAGAAAATTATTTAATGAGATGATGTTGTATGAAACCACTGTCTGCCTCCTAAAAAGTGAGGGAAGGAAATGTTGCACAGATTTTAGATCAGTTACTGGTTACCTCTTGTTTGTGGTCGTCAGGACACAGTGGCAGGGAGATGCACGCTACCCTCCCCACCATTGATTGCAGCCGGCACTGTGCTCGCTTTAGGCACCTGCTGATCTGTATAAATCTCCAGGGCTGACCCACACAGTTCTCTGCTTAAAGGCTTTTGGCAAGATCCCATATGTCTTTCTGAGAGCTTTGTTTGTGGGACAGTGTGGGAGAGCTGGGGATGCAGGGATTCAGTGTCTGTCGCCTCAAGTGCGTAACTGGTCCATTTGAAGGATGAAAGGCAGGTGGCAAATTAGGACATGAACTTTTGTCTGTGGGACTAGCAGCCAGTTCCCTGGGCGTCCAAATGACACAGCTAATCATTGGGAATTTGTACCCTTCCCATCTCTCCTTGGCCAGCACTCACCTGGAGTGGGTGGAGTGATCTGCTGCAGTTTTGCAAGGCCTTCACACTGTTTCTCCTGGTCTGATCTCTGGCATAGTCAGTACCACTGAGTATAAAAATGTCTGACTATAAGAGACCTGAGAAGAAGAGAGACAAACAGTAAAGCAGCCATGGATGCAGCAGGGTCTGTGGCCTCCTGCCACTGGCAGTATGCAGGCTGATCCCAGCCCAGGGATGGCAGCTGCTGCCAGCAATCCCAGAGCCAGCCTGTCTGAGGGCACCTACGCCAATCTAAATTTTATCTACTTTGCTACATGCTTAATTAAGGAAAGCAGCTTCCACACTAGTACCTCTGTGTCAGTTCACACCATACAGTTATTTTCATCATCCAGGGAAAATGGTTGTGTTCGTCTCCATGAACCTTCAGCCACCAGGAAAACACCTGTTTCCCCAGGCCCCCTCCTTCTACAAGCTCAAACAAGTAGGAAGCTAGTTATTAAAAAAAAAAAAGAATATGAACCTAGGAAATATGTTATGGAAAAAGCCAAATAGCTGAACAGCAGCTAAACTCCAACTGTAGCATGTCTGTCATTCTTGTCCTGCTTTCCTTCCAAAGACCTTTGGAAACATGCCTGCTTCATGCAAGCTGGATTTCTGTTTCAGGGAATGCATGTGTACTACTACTCTGCTATAAATAAATGTCTGCTGTACCAGGTCCACCGGCTAAGTACATCCAACTTCTCCTAACCCTCCCACCTATGCTTTTTGCCTTTGGATTTGCACTGCCCAACCCGAGCAGAGAGTCCACCCAGAGCAAAACTTACCTGTCCTGTCTCTCAGAGACAGCAGGATTGAGGTCTTGAAATATTTTTGCTGTTTAAATAATGATGTAATCTTGCACCAATAAAAATAGGAAGAGTTGTCTGTGGGTTTCAAGAGTGACTTACATCACTTCAGGTCGAGTCAGTAATTAATTTGGAACATGATTGCAGACATGCAAGTTATTGGCTTAAGTATATCAGTTTCAGTAAAGCTAATGTGACTTCTGCACGTAGACACGGCCTAAGGCTCTGAGAAAAGGTAAGAGGGAATGGATTGCAGAGACAAGAGCTGACAATACTGTGTCACAGCCCCTCTCTCTTCCTCCTCCTCTTTCTAGTTTCACACTGCAGATTAACAGAATAAACATCTGATGTGTGGCATCCTGCACCTATGACTAGCAAAGCTGCTCTGATTATGCTTCCCCAGGAGTCAAATGTCATTCTGGAGTTGATGGTGAAAATCTCTTTTTAGGATAGATCACAGCTAACTTTGGAAAAAAACCTCCTGGTTTTATTGCAAGGACAAAGTCTGTTTTATTACTGCAAAAATTTTATTGCCATTTTTAAAATTCAAATTTAAATGAAGATTAAAGGGAGTAGCACAAGTAATCTTCATGGAGAATTTTTTTGTATTTTTTAAAAGCATTTCTGTTTTCTAGTTTGTGTTCCCTTTTGTGCTCCCTCATCTTGAATATTGTTGTAATATTCTTGCACATTTTTTGTATTTGAAAGCAGAAATATTCACTCAGGCAGGAATTCTTGAATTGTCAATAAAAAAACCCTCAAACTACAGTACAAACTGACTACCCTGCAGTATGGAGACTGGATTCGATAATCACAGGAACTTGGGTTAGAAACTTAATTCTTGAGCCGTATAAAGCTGCTTCAGATGTCTTCTCTCCAAAGCTGTAGCTTTAGGAAGACATTGTACTGAAACTTGTCTGAAGGTGAGGACAGATTCAGGGATGAATGTACTCCATTACCATTTGTACAGTCTGATTATATGGCAAGGCAAAAAGATTTGCATTAAATTTAAGCTACATATATTTTGATCCACCACTCACACATTTTTTAACTTCCTTGGTGACATTAGACAGCAATTATTTCTGTAACTCTACAGAGATGGAGAAGTTCAGATTCATTAATTTAAATTTCTCCAAACTGTGAGAGACTTAAATTTTGTATCTGAATTATATGCTTTGGACCGGTTTCTGCTCCATGAGTAATTCCCAGGGAGCACAATGCCAGTGTAACAGGTTCTTGTATTACCATTTCCACAATCTCAGAGCAGGGTGTGTACGAAGAGGTCACTGAGAGGCAACTGTTCTGAGTGCCCTTCCCTGGCAGACAGGCTTTTGGTAACATTAATTGTTCAGATATTCTGAATCAGCTCCCCTGCAGCTGTAGAGTTTTCCTGAGCAGAGTACAGGAGCTCTGAGTACTTCCTTGTCTTTATTCAGGGGATAACTTTATTCAGGGGAAATAACATGAGATATTTAGCTGAGGCAAAGCTCTCATGCAGTTCTTCTATTGCACTAGAAGAAATAGTCTGAGTGGCTTTTTTTAGAAATCAGAATATTTCACTCTTTTCCAAAACAATCTACTAGCTCTGCTCTCGCAATGGACAGAGAGCAGAGCTGTGTATTAGCCTTCTGCTTTCCTCTTTGTCCTTTTAAGAGCAGAAATTATGGATTATTACACCTAAAATTCTGAATCCTGAGCTATTTCAAGTCATTAGTTCTAGGGTCCAGAGATATTTCATCTCCATATTATATTTTGGATCATGAATAAGATGATTGCAATTTGATAAGAATGCTTGTTCTCTTCAAAGATGGTTTTGGGGGTGTTAATGCTTGGAGAGGCAGAAAAATCAAATCGCTGAAGTCAACTTGTAATCACACTAAGCTCTGGGAAACAATGGGACTTATTTCCTGGCTGTTTTCATTGTGGAGCTGCAACACAGCAGAAATGTGGAGGTTAACAGCTTGTGCTGCTCGCTGTGCATTAAGTCTTCCAGTTTTGAGAAGAAAATCAAATTTAGCTGTTCTCCAGACAAATAACCTTTCAAAGTTGTGTTTATGGTGCAATACGAATAAAAATTAAGCGTAATTTAGTCATATGCTTGTATTTTTTGCAAAAGCAAAATTGTATGGGAAGTTGCATCATGTCAGTTTTTGAGACAAAGTTTAGATATTTAGCCTGTAAAATCCTCAAGATAAGAAGCTTTCAAGATTTTCCTTCAAATTTTGTTTAAGTAGTTTATTTCAGATTGTTCCCTCGAAGTATTTACAACACAAGAACTGCAGCATAGGTTTGCTGCCTGACAACAGAACTGATTGAAGTACAAATGAAACTGTCACTATTCAAGTTGAGTGAAACATAAAAAGGAAGCAAATTACATGAATGATGAAAACCAGCTTAGCCTTTAAAGAGGTTCCATTATCACTGATGTAAGAGGGTGTTAATGTAGGCAGTTTACAGCACCTTGCATTCTCCATCTTTCTGTACATATTTGATGTTTCTTCCCTTTAAAATCCTTGAGTTTGCATTTATGTAGCACCCCAAGCATGGCTGCTCTTAAACTTACTTTGGGTTACTGCTGTTGGGAGTAGTGATGGTGACAATAGCAACAACTCCAGTGTTTTCCTTGATGATACACCAGAGGAGGCATTCAGCTCTTTAGGCAGTGCTTCCAGCTTGATATACTATGGCAGTCATCACACACACATTAACCACAATTTGATAAAGCTCAACACTTTAATTTTGGGACTAACATACCAATCTAAGTGAGGGGAGATGAGGGACTAGAGAAGGGATGTTATAGTTGTTATAGTCCTGGGAGCAGTTGAGGCACACAGAAAAGTCTGGGTAACCACAGAGCTGCTACTCTGACCGTAGTGTATATTAGGAGCTGTGTAAAATGATAGCAGATAGAGGCTTTTGGGAATTATGATTAAAAGCTTTAACTTCCAACCTACGAACCAGAGTACACATTACCAGCAATGACACGGCTTCGTTTTTATGAAATATCAATGTTATTCACCAATATGACTTTGATCTTAAAAAAGGGAATGCCATTTCTGTATTTATTTTCAGTGAGCAACAAGGACATGACAGAGAAACAATTTTTGCTGAACTAACAAGCCTTGATGTCTGCTTGGGAAAGGAACTCGAAGACTTAAGCATGGAGGAGACTTGGAATTCCATTACATCAGCAACGGTCTTGAGAAAGAGCTTCGAGAGGACTTGTGTCGTGGTAGCTCTTCTGCAGGGCAGGCAGAAAGAAGTGACTTTTCCAGTCACAGTGCACTTGAGATGGTAGTTGCAGCCATGAGGCTGGTTTGATAAGTCTGTCCAGGCAGTTTTTCTATCAAGTCACTGGAAAACAGCTAAAGGTTTCATTTTTGGTAAGAGATCTCTTTGAATAAGGGCTGCAAAGGGGCTGCAACCCTGCTCCAGCAGGAACTCCTCACTTTTTCTTTCCTAAATCTCTCCTAGATTACTGTGAGTATGCTACTCTTACTATGAGTATGCATACTGAAGTATGGACTTCAGGGTATGAAAGGATTAAAAGACATTTTTAAGGAAGTCTTTAAATAAAGGGAGGAAAGCAAATTCTAGAAGGTTGAAATTCAGTGTGAGAGAGATGGAGCAACTTAGCCACCTATCTGCCTTTGATAACTTTGGCTAGATAGGGCAGTAAGCAGCCCCTGTTGCCTGCACTGACACCTTTGGTACAGGACCACAGGAGAACTTGTTTGAGCTGGAGAAAAGGGCTGAAGGACCAGCTACAGGGAGATAACTGTGGGTTGTGCTGGAAGGGTCCCTGTCAGACTGGGAAGAGGTCTTGATTGTAGCTCTGACTCCAGTCCTGTTTTATGTGTTCGTTAATGACCTTGTCACAGAGAGTACTTGTTTGCTAATGGAATTTGCTGACAACGTGGTTTTAGGACAGAGAGATTCCTACAAGAAAAAAAGGATGACCATGATAAATAAATAATAGAAGTAGGATTAGATTTAGCACTACAAAGTACAAGTTCATGTATTTAGAGAAGAATAACAGCAGTTTCTTGCAATAGGACAGAAGTTCATCTGTTGAAAATTACAGAGAAAAAAAAGTCAGAAGAATCTATAGTAATAATAGAGAAAAAAGATCACTTAGGACACCGAAATACATGAAATATTTAACTCCCATCAGAGATTTACATAGGGATTAGCTTCACAGGGGTGCATTCCACTATATACACCCCTCTTCCAGGCACTGGTGAGATGTCTACTGTGGACTGGGTGTTGTCATGGTCACATATAATCAAGTACTATGAACTCACATTATAATACTTGCAGAAAACAGTATTACCATGACATCGGTGATGTATTAGAACATACTAAGAATATGTTACTTTGCCCAGCAAAACGAAATGCTCTCTAGGAATGCCTCAAGGGTACAGAGGTCAAGGAGGGAAGGAACTACTTAAACTAAAAAGCAATGTTGTCATTGCAACAAATGTATATGTAGAACAGAAAGAAGTTCCTAACAGAGAAATGAGGATTTGGATCTTCTAGTCAGAGTAGTAGGGCCCCAGTTCCTGCTCCTTCCCCCTCAATAGCAGTGTTTGACAGATGTGGGCAAAGAGCTGCAATGACTGAAAAGCAGTCTAAGATGCACAGAATAAAGATTTAGCAATGAAATGCCAAACATTATCTCATTATGGTTCTATTGCAGTGTCTGCCCTGATGGTTCATGGATGGTTTTGTCAATGAAATACCACCCAGACGGGAAGTCTCAGAGAGGTCTAAGAAGAGTGTTCCTCTCAATACTGTGATCTACTGGAATTTCATGGTGAGAATGGGGACAGGAGTGACATTAATGGGCCAATAACTTGATTGCAGTGCTCAGTTACATCAACAAGTGATGTAAAGGGACACATCTCCAATGAGTTGATGAGGCTACATCTACTTAAATCATCTAGTAACTTCTGTTAGCTGCTAGCAGCATAATGTCCAGTACATGGAGCATACTGGGTGCGATTCTGCCCAGTAAAGGGCAATGGTGGAAATACACAGCACACCTAGCCCCACAAGTGTTGTCAGTAGCATCCCACTGAAAACTGAGGCATGAGCTGTTAGCCATCTTCAAGATTGCAACAGGACATAGTTTTTTTTTAATCTAGCCAACTTGTCTCCTCTTCACTAAGAAAAGCAGAAAGGGTCTCTTCACGATGTCCAAGGCCTGACCCCTCCAGACATCCTGTCTTTCTTAAAATAACTCTTGTTGTACCCTGATTGAGGAAGTTTATCTTCTCCAGATCCTGTTGCACATGGTGCTGGTGTAACCCGAAGCACAAACATGTATTATTCTTTATTTTTGTGTATGCACCTGAGTGTGAGAGTGTGTGTGTGTACTGACCTTTTCAACAATTTTGTTTGATTTAAAAAGTATTTACTAGTAATTAATTACGTGAATACTATATCAGTAGAAGGAACAGTACAGACAAATACCTGTTCCAATACTGCTCAGTTTTCCTGAGGTCCGATGTAATGTTATCAGTGTGGCTGAAAGAGTACATGCACACTATGTGGTCATGTGTGGAAGGAAAAGGGAAGCTATTGTGGTGTAGAAATTGCTCTATTTTGGATTGTTTTGAGGTTTGATTGGCATGACTTGAGGTGCTTCTTACAAGTAGTCTTGTCAATATATTCTTCTTATTTTTTTATTCTGATAGAAAAAGTTTAAGCAACTTTAATTTCATGAAGAATGTCACCTGCGAGAAGTAATGAAAATACTTTTAATTTTGGATATTATAAGTAGCTAACAGGTACATAGATAATTTAACAGTTTAGGATGAATAATTATTATTCAGATAATTATTGATATTAAAGAGAACTTGTACAAGATAATGCCAGGTTAGACGGGGCTTTGAGCAACCTGGTCTAGTGGAAATTGTCCCTGCTTATGGCAGAGGGGTTGGAACTAGATGACCTTTAAAGTGCCTTCCAACCCAAACCATTCTAGGATTGTAAGACAGATGGCATTATTAATTACTAGATCAAAGACTTTGGGAAAGATTCATTTATGTAGCCCATTGGCAAAGATTTACTGGATGAGTCTTGAAGTCTTAAGAACTCTGTGTTAGTGTTGCAGCTTATGAAGCTTTTATATGTAGGGAGATGTCTTATGGACACTGCATATGGACACTGCAAGACAGAGTTTACAAGGCATCGTGTACATTTTTTTTAACAGAGAAGTTGTTCTAGAAGTGGAAAGCAAAATACAATTGTAAGCTCTTTGAAATTACAGGATTTCTTTTAAGGCTTGCTCCATTGCTTTTTTTTTTTCTTTTCTTTTACTTGTTTCTTCTTTTATATTTTAGAGTTAAAAAAAAAGTTTAAAAGCTTGAATAGAGTGAAAGAGAAGATATATAGCAATTTCATTTCAATTATTATACTTTTTTGCAGGACCAAAAGGTAAAATTTTGTACTGGGAAATGTCATATTTGCTAAAATTATTCACTCTAAAGTATTTATTTTCCTCGGTTGTCAACCGTGATTAGTGGTGGGGTGACTGTGTAAATACAGTTTACTCCATCTACCACTGTGTAATAACACTCAATATGTTTCACAGTGCTTAGCTAAGAAGCCAGTTAATAAAAACCTGCAACTGCCTCAAATTTCAATATTTCCAAATAGAAAATTTATCCCTCAGAGTTTTTCCAAGCAAACACAAGGCACATCTATTCTAATGGAATGATCAGCTTAATATGAACTCATTTGAAAATGTTTTACATGTGAATGGCTGTGTTTGCCATTTGCAGTGAGTCAAGGGGAATAAAACCTCTTTCACAAGAGTTGTGATGCTGCGTGCTGGTAACTCACTGTCTGCTACCACTGCGCTGCCTGAGAATGGAAGCAGAATTCTCCTCGGCTTATACTCTATACATCACTTGCTTATGTAGCTTAAAGCATCCTTTCTTCCCATCTGTGAGGCTGCATATGTTTAAGGTCAGTTAAGGGAATTCTGTTCCTTATTAATGAAAGCTGTTTTAAAATAAACCCACCATGCATTAAAAAAAAAGAGAGTTAAGCAAGGCTATAAAATCTCAAAATAGGTATTTATTATTTTTTCCTCCCTAAAGTAAAAAAAAGTTTTGTAAAGAGGGTATTTCTTCCTGGGAC
This sequence comes from Manacus vitellinus, assembly GCF_001715985.3. Lineage (NCBI taxonomy): Eukaryota > Metazoa > Chordata > Aves > Passeriformes > Pipridae > Manacus > Manacus vitellinus. Next base: position 31,038,788 of record NW_021939396.1, on the reverse strand, counting down.
TTTGTTGCTCACATCACAAAGCCCAAATTAAGATTGCACTTTGCTGTATAGGTGAAAAGCTGTATCTTCAAATGACGCAGATTATGGAGCAACTCAGCACTGTCCACATTTAATTCTGACAGGCAGGAGCAGGTGAAGGCCATCCAGCATAACCTTGGAAAGATGACCCTACATGACTATTAATTTACATTTGATAGTTGTAAGATAAAGTAAGGGTTAATTAAGGAACGTCTAGAAAGGGCACGGGATGTTCAGGTGAAAGGTGGAGCAAGGATTATGTGCTGACCCAGGAATAGGCCAGCTGATTTATGCTATTATTTTATTTTTTCCTAAGACCTTTAAGTGATTGTAAAGCTCTGCAGGGAAATGTGCTTTATGATAACCTGAGTATTATTTCAAATGCCTGAGTGGCTGAGGCTCTGGTTTACCACAGCCTGCTGTGAGAGTATTGGTGCCATGCAGACAGTGCAAAGCAGGTACACTTGTGTGTGTGTTATGAAGCTTTGAAAAATATGCTTTTCACCCCAGGCAAACTTGAAAAAATGTGCAGGACCCAAAAAGCCTTTAATAACACTTTTCTTCTATTCCTTCTCTGACATTTTTGTTCTGCTAAGGATCATCCGCATTCCTCAGTACCAGGATAAAACAGAATGAACGTTCTTGCTCTTAGTAAGAATCCTGCTGTTGCAGCTTGTCTCTCATACATCATATCTGCTCACTAATTTTGCTGTTAGCAGTAATACCATGTGCAGATGAGCTATTACACCACCAGAGAGATCTCTATATTGGGAAAGAAAGAGTTTGCTTTGCTTTGCTTTGATTCCATCTTTCTTTTGTCCTGAGGAATTTATTGAGTTAGTCAGAATGCAAAAAATCAGTAAGCCCTGATGCAGAAGAGACATTTCTCTTTGCAATATTTTGTGGCTATGTTGTTTTATTTGCTCTGTTAAGAATCCAGAATAACTGCAGCTTCCCAGGAAGTGCAAAAGACTGTTCTCATTAGCCAGAGAGTTGGACGGCTCTTTTACCAAGAATAAGCCTTGGATCTCCTAGGCTGTGGTTTCCTCCTTCCTGATAAATATCTCCTTCCCTTTCTCATTTGTTCTCAGGCATTGCAACCCTCCACATTGCACCATCTGGGCTGCACATGCTGATTCAGTCGTTGGAAGTAAGAGACACTCTTGCTGTTACAAGGAGAACTACATTTTATAGCTGTTTTGGTCATCTCTCAGGTGACACCTCTGCTCCTCTGTTCCACCTCTCTGGTGAAGTTCATATTCTATCCAGTAAGAGTGACTCACTGGTTGGCTCCATTGTGATTTTCTAGTCATGGTATTGTAACATGCACAATGCAGCTTCACACTTGAAAATCTTCTTTCTCTGTGGATTTCGAAGGTGCTGGGAGTGGCTCAGACCTGAATCACCATCAAAGGGAAGCTTATAATTACACTTCCTCTCATTTAAACCTACATCTTTCAACACAGGCTTTATTAAACCAGACCTGTTACCCCAGTCCCTGGGTGAGAGGCAACATTCTGCTGCTTTTCTTCCTTCCTTCCTCTTTCTCCTCCAGTGGGATCACTAGCTGCCGCTGTACTTACTCCCTGTCACTGTTCACCTGTCTTGGTCACTCACACATGTCTTCAAAGATATTTGCAATAATTAATGAAAGACAGTGATGCTTAAGAGATAGGGAATGTATTTTATCTTTTCCTGTCCCCTTACTCTCCCTTTGTCAGACTTGATTTTATGTTGCTAAAGTCTGGTGCCAAAACTAAATTCAAGTATTTATGTGTATGTTTTCTGTATCTCCATGTCACTCACGCTCTGGTAGTGAGGCAGGCTGATGGGTACTCTGAGTACCCAGACACCCAGGCAGAACACCCCATGCCCCTGAGGTATTTGAGGGAGCCAGAACATTAGCACATACTCTGTTTCCAGGTTATCTGGATTTTCTTCCTCTCTGTGACTCAAAGGGCAGTGGCATTCACCTCACTTATGCTGAGTACCCAATGAAAAACATTGCACCAACCATAGACTGACGAACTTTTCTCTCTGTCCATGTCCTCCACAGCAAATGGTGTTTAGTACTGAAACATTGTGGATCTCCAACAACTCATGTATGAAACATCTGATGTGTATTGGACTTCTTCAGCCCTTTGGTACCTTCACATTTGCTGCTATAAAGGAACTAACTGGGAAACTTCACAGTAATGAAAATGTGTCACGTAAGTGACTGACTTCCCCATGATCTTTATATAGGACCAAAATTTCCTAGTAGTCTTTTATCATCCTTAATTCATGAATGACAAACACCTTTGTTACAAAGTGACACAGTTCAGTGAAGTTCCTCAATGACAGGTCTGTCTTCCTATGCACAGACAGTTCCCACAGTACCAGACTTATACATTCAGGCTTGTTTGTTAATGCAGGCCTGGGTCTAGGGGATACCTTGTACCAGCTACTGGTACAAGGGCTATGTTTTTATGTTGTGTTTGGCACATATTTGGCTATGTTTTTATGTTATGTTGTTTTGGCATTGGTTAAAGATTTAAAGATAGCTCCCTTCATTTTTCTTTTATAAATAATAAATTCTAAAAACCAGTATTCTGAGACTGTAGGCTTGAAACTAGATGACTTCTTGTCATGTTAAGAGTAAGGCAAATTTTTCTGTTGCATTAAGAGGAAGGAGATTTGGCAGAAAATAAACCTCCTTGCATTCCAGCTGGTCCTCAGATATCAGAGGGGCCGGGGGTGGCTGGGCTTAGATTCTGAGCACTAGGCAACAGAAATGCAGAGCCAAATGGTGCTATAAGTCCTGTTGCATTCACTAAGAACTACCATGATTACTGATTCACAAATCGTGCAATACAGTGTGAGTCTGGTCATGCCAAATGAACTCTCATACCTGGATTAGAAGTCTGGTCATGTTCAATAACTCTCATGGCCAGGTGCAAAATAGTGTAATCTATTAAGCAACAGAAATACAGGTCATAAATACACTGTCTGCAGAAACACATGTGAATATACGAAATATGAGTAATAATCCACCAACAAATACACTAAATTGAGAGATGACTATATAGTGCTAAAAGTATGATCACCAAGCCTGCTTTCTGAATTTCCCAAGGAAGCATTTGGTATAGCTAAATGTTTGAGTATTACCAATGGATGTTCTCATGGGGGAGGAGATGGGTACAGCCACAGCTGACCATCCCAGGATACGAAGGTGTAATCTCCTCTGACCTCCCCCCCACTTAAGCTATATTTATATTGTTTTCTTTGAGAGAGGGGAAAATGTAAAATTACAGTTGATGTTATTTCATGTTTAGGTGGAGTTTGAGTGACTTTAGTCACACATGTAAAGCATGTATGGGTTTTACTTCATTAGCATATGCCGGGGCATGAGAAGAAAAACGCATTTTTGAGTTAACGAAACGAAGGTCAGCTTTCAGTCACCATTTGGGTTATTCCTTTGGCTTAGTTGCTGTTGGCTGCATTGTTCAAACAGGGCATGACTGCAACACCTCTGTGCCACTCCATCCTTTTTTCCATGTCTGCCTCAGGGCAGTACACCCAGCTCCCTCAATGTTCTTTCTCCCAAGGTGTGCAGACAGTTTGTTTCTGGTGAACTATAACCAGTGTCTGCACTCTTTCTTGCTGAACTTTTTTTCAGTATTTTCCCCACACCCCTATATGTTGGAGAAATGGGATTCTGTAATAGTTATCCAAACAGTTTAAGGACTGAAATACGAATGCTAGCAGGGTGTTCCCTCAGCTGATGAAAGGGATTATGTGATGTGGTTGCCTGTTATATCCTGAGACTGAACAGGTCCTTTCTACTATTATGTTTAGCAAACAGGAAAAGGAAAAATGCCTTTAGCTGTGGTTAACTATCATATATAGACACTTTTGACAGGAGTTTATTTTATACAGGAATATGTGGTGATAGATTTTATGATGTCACTCCAAAAAATCCTAGGTTCATATAACACAACCAAAGCCGGAGAGCTTGGTCGAGTCAAAGAGAATCACTGTGTAGAAGTGAAGGAAACATGAGACCACTTGTTGGGCTTGAGGAACCTCTTAACATCCAGGTGAGCAAAAGTTCAGAGGCTGGTTGTGTCCAGGCTTGAGGACAAAAATAAGTGCTCTGCAGTCACTGGCCCTCTCTCTGTGCTTCAGCTGTAGGCTGTTCCTGAGGGCAGAAGAAGAGGTTTTGTGGGCGGGTAGCAAGTCCTGTAGTGTGCTCATGTGAGATGCTCAGGCTTAAGCCTTCACCTTCCTGGGCAGAATCCCAAGAGGTCTCCGTGCCTTCTGCCAGGCTAGGAGGGGATTTTCCTGATATGGGTGTTTTTGAACAGAACTCTTTTCCTCATCTCTGTACCATGTCTTACCCTTTGGCATGAAATCCAAGCAAGCCTCAGGAGTGAAATGTAAGCCTTTCCCAGACCCCGTGGAGAGAAGAGTAGCACTGTGACTGCAATTGCCATCTGTCCTTGCATCAGTACTGTACAAATGAGCATTTGCGTGGTGTATTTTTATCCAGTATTGAAAAGTCTCAGAACTTTTGATACCATATGGAGTTAGTGATTGCCTCCAACTCTAGAGAAATAAATCATCTTTTCTGGTCTTTGAAATTATTGTATTTTTTCTTATTTCTTAGTGATTTTGTTTTGTTTGTTTGTTTGGGTTTTTTAAACACACTTAGTGTCTTTAATCTTCAAGTCCTTAATCCTTTATTAGTAGGATTATTAAACCCGACAAACAGCTCAACCAGAGAACTAAATCCAACGATAAAGCAGAATTTGACCTAATACTCTGAGAATGTAAGTCCACAAAGTAATTGGCCTGCAGATAATTTAAAATACTGCTCTCTGGGTATATGACCATCTTGCAGTGGATGAATTGCAACAAATCCAACAGAAAAAATAGAGACAATATTAAAATCTTTCCAGTAATATGTTTAAAGATGAATTCTCGCTGTATAAAGAAAGCAGTGTATTTGAAAAACAAGAAAAGATATCACCACTGTATCTTTTAACATTAAAAAGATTTTTTTAATTAACAGGTGTTAAATTTGATTCTGTATATTGGAAGCAATTCAGATTGGCAGTTAAATTATCAATGCTTTTCAGTACTTTAGAGTTAGTCTTATAATTCCTAAAATTCCAGTAATAGTTAAGAATCTTTTAAAACACAAAATAAATTTTAATTGGGTAATAAAATCTTTGAAATATCTCCAAATTCCTTCAAAGATGAGGAAAAAATGTAACATGATTATTTAGGAAGAGATTGTTCTTAGTCTTCATAACCCAGACAAGACATAGAAAACTCCTTCTTTTTGATCTCAAGTTAACAAAGAATTTAAGCATATATGAAAAGGATTAAACTGAGTATAAAATGAGCACGTGAATATGAACATAAATATATTTGTATAAAGACGAAATTATAAATATATGAATATAGCTCTATTCACTGGAAAAAAATCTGAAAGTGAAAATATTCTTTCAAAAAGGATAAAACCTATACTGGTCTGAACATGCAGGGAAACATCCAAAGGAAAAAAAGAACGTAATAAAGTCTAAAAATAGCCTTATAAATCATTGTCTTGACCATAGGGAAAAAGTAAGAATGTTTAAGTATTATATTTATCAAACTGTTCCATCGATAGAATCAAGGTACTTAGAGCTAGATTTTTGCTTGAAAAATATCTCCGAAGTGTGTAGAAGAATAAGGGCTTACAAGTTCAAGTTACAAGTGCATTATGAAAGCCTTGGCATACTGTTTGAGGAATATCAATAGTATAAGCTAGAAATGGATAATCAGTCCAGTAGCAAAAAGTGTGGATGTTTACCTCTGATGGCAGATAGGATGTTTACCTCTGATGGGGAAAAAAAAAGAGACTTTGAAGCAGAGCAGAGAAAGGAGAGCTTTTAAAAGCCTTCCTGGAAAGCATATTCACTCTTCCATTTTCTCTGTAACTTTTTCAGATGTGTAAGAGGCCTGATACCTGGAGAGAGTGAATGTCCTACTCCCTCTGGTGCTGCTTAGCTCAGGGAATTTGGTGGCATCTTGTGTATCCCTTAATATCAGATGAAGGTAATTAAAGCAATGCAGATTTATGTGGTCAGAGAAAGTAATGGAAGCAGCAATACGTGCTACTGCATCAGGAATGGATTCCTGCAAAGCAGCTTGGGAGAAGCCAGAGCAAGCTGGTGCCAGTGGTTATTGATTTGGGGATAGGATATCTCAAGGGCAGGGCTTATTGTGTGGGAACTGCAGTGGGATAGCAAAATGCACAGTCCAGCACTAACAAAAGGAGTTTAGCTAGAGGGGCTGGCATACTTAAATGAGTTTTTTGCCACTTGATATGACTCCCTGTTAGTGCTACCTCTTGTGGTCCTTTAATTGTGTGTGATACTCTTTTTCCTTTCTAAAATATGCAATGGTCTTCCTGGGATGCCTTCTCTAGCTGAGCAGGCCATCTGTTGCCCAAGGACTGACATCTCAGCCTGTCCACACCGACAGATCCACAGACTCACCCGGATTACAGGGAGTTACACAAGATTTATGTGAGAAGCTACACAGTGGAATCAGTGGAAAACAGCTTTCACAATCTTTCAGTATTTTGCATGTGCAGTTTTTTGAAACGCAGTTATTACCAATGACTAGGAGAAGCCAAACTGCAGTGAGTGGTACTTTGTGAATGAAAGAGAAGCAGAGCTAGGCTGCATGCTAGCAGGCTGCCAGAGCCCCTTTTTGAGGATGTGTGGAGAAGCCAGAATAGAGTACCCCCTGTACCTCAGGTGCTCCATGGGCTTTGATGTGCCCTGCAGGCTGGCTTTGCTGTGGGGAGGTGGGTGCATGGGCTTTGTCGCAGGGGGTCTCAGAGTCAGACACTGCACTGAAGGAAAATTTGATGAAAGTGCTCAAGACATTCTCAGATTCCAAAGTTCTCTTCGTTGCAGTTTGTCCTGCTTAGCTGAATGAAAATTTTCACTCCTAGAAAATGAGCTGTTTAGGTACCTGGTGTCTTAATGCAAAGCCATTTCTCTAAGGTCCAGACATTTCAGGTGGCTAACAGGAGTTAAAAATGGATCTGATAACCCCCTGAAAGGCCTGGACCTTAGTTAGAGAAATGGCTTTGCAAGGAAGGCAGGCAGTTGTTTTTATACTGACCTGTTAGACCAGCAGCAGATCATTTGCAGCATTGCCACTGAGCTACAGATAGAGAAAGTTGCATGCTGAAGAACTGAGCAATATGATTTAGTGAGGTCTTCTTAGACTTCCAGATTCATAGACTTGAGCAAGGCATGGGGAAAAAAGCGCCCAGTTTTGGCTGCTTGTCCAGTTTTCGTGGAACAGAGCTGCTGGTAATGACTTAGCAGCTTGGGGAGATGGTGGAAAAGGGTGTTCATGAGGAGTGCAGCAAATTCATCCCCCTTGGCTTTACAGAGGGGATAAAGTATCAGTAAGACGAGCTTTCGAAGTGCAAGCTCACAGTTTTTCACACAGTCAGTATTATGATACTCCAAGTCCCTAGAGCATGTGGAAGTTTGGGTGAGGTGTTTCAAAAGCAAGGCTGGGTGTCGCCCACAGTGCAAGAGGCACAAGAGTCCTGCTGCAAGAGAGAGGTGCTAGATGAACATGTCAAGGTTTTCTGGCTACCCCTCTGCAGGCAGCTGCTTTGTTTGCTTACAGATATTCAAAAGAAGGTGTTTCTATACAAAGTAAATAGGACTGTATTTCTTGAAGTGCTGTGAGGACAAATGTATTGGTTTTGTTATTGACCAGGAGCTGCAGCTCTGGGGCAGGACCAAGCTGTGCTGAGGGCTGTACACCTGCTGGGAGGGGACTTCCCACCCTTTACACAGGATGAGAAAATGAGTGGCTTCAGGTGGAGGAGGACAAGGAAGCAGCAGACAAGTTCACACATTGTGGTCTGACCATATCAGTGATTTTCCTTACACCATATTCTTACACTCCTCATCCAGGGAAAAGAAAGGGAGGGTTTGGATGATATTTAAGCCAGCAGTTAAACCCTTACATAAGAACAGCCTGTATTTCCTCAGGAGGTGTCAGTGTAGTGCTCTGATTCATTTAATTTATCATCCTCTAAATGTAAATGAAGGTAATACAGCAAGCATAATGTAACACGACAGAAGTAGGAAATAGGGCAAAATATATAATACTAAGCTCATGTGATCCTTCTGCATCATGCATTATACGGACAGTAATGGTTCACTAATTGTGAGGAGAGAGATGGTCAACAGACACATTCTTGCCCTGGAATTCTCTTTGCTAGAAAAAGAAGTTGTGGGAATATATATGATTACTGGGTAAAATCACGATTATCTAGAAATGTCAGCGCTATAGGAATTGACATATTTTTCCACTAAAATCAATGCAGGGAATATGCCCATTTGCATGGTAGTGATGAGTGATTTAGCAACATTATGTGTGAATTAATGTGCCTTTGCTAATCCTTGATGGATGTCTCAGCTGCCCATCCTACCCTTCTCTGTGCCTGGAGACATAGCCTACAGCAGGCAGTCTCAGCCTGTGGTCTGTGACTCATCTTCCTCAAAGAGGTCAGCCAAAAGCAACTGCTGGAAGTGAGGCTATTGTGGGGAGGTTTAAGTCTGTGAGACTGGAAACCATAACCAAACCACTGGGGACACAGTAGCATCTTGCAAATCAAAAAGCTTGATCACTGCTGCTGCAAGTCTAAACAATCACTCAGGTAGGCACAGGGATGAGGGTTAAGCACATGTCAGTGGTGATTTGATGCTGCCAAGGCTCTGCTTCTCAGATTTTTCCTTCCTGTGCTATCTGTACATGGGCCTCACTTGAGCCTGAAGCTGCAAATGTCTTGAAGCAGAGCTTGCACCAGCAGGCTGTTTTTTAATGTGCTTCCTCCTCCCTTTTCTCTGCCTTTTGCTCAGTGCTTTTTCTGAACTTGGTAATTCTTAGGTAGTTCCTTCAATTTCTATATGGAGGCAATTATTTTAGAAATATATACTTTATAAAGGATACATATAAAAATATATGCTTTATACATATATATATTCAGGGTGATTGTGTAGCAACCTTCCATCACTGAAAAGGGGTCTACAGGAAATATGGGGAGGTGCTCTTTATCAGCGACAGGACAAAGGGGAATGGCTTTAAAATGGTAGGTAGGTTTAGCTTAGATAGTAGGAGAAAATTTTTTACTGTGACGTTGGTGAGGCTCTGGAGCAGGTTGCCCAGAGAAGCTGCGGAGGCCCCATCCCTGGAAGTGTTCAAGGACAGGTCTAGTGAAAGTTGTCCCTGCCCATGACAGGAAGGTTGGAACTAGATAATCTTTAAGGTTCCTTTCCAACCGAGCCATTCTGTGATTCTACACAACAGAAATTACTATGAATTTGGGGGGTTTTACCCCTCCTTTTTTCCCCCACCTCCTTGCCCATGCTATTTATGGGTTCTCTGCTGTGTTTTTTTCTGTTTCTTATGTTTTTCTGGCTATCATTAACTTAGTTGTCCAGGCTTCTTTTATCCATGGCAAGACGTAAACCTGTCAAAATGTTAGTGCTTTGAATCAATATCAGAATACACTATGTAAGGATACTAAGGTATTTCCTCTTACACATATACACAAATATATACATTTTGGAGTTGATGAGGTAATCATCTCCCAGAATAGACTGAAACACCGCTACAGTCTTGGAAAAAGAGACATCATCTTCCTAGATCTCATTATTTGGTTAAAAAAAAAAAATCACACCACAAACAAACATCACATTCTGTCTTTGTCGTCACCCTGTACTTATTCTGAAATGACTCTTAGGAACATGTTTTAATATTTACTGGTTAGGATAAGTGATATAAATCCTGATTTATAAAATAGCACTGTTTTCTTTATCTTAAATTTAAATACAGTTAAGAACAAATGTTAGTGTCTGGTCTAAGTCAGAATTTACAGGAATGGGTGTTAACTAACATCTGCTAAAACGTGACCAGCCTTCTCAGTGTGACCGTACCCACCACAGCAAAAGGGTTGTGTACTTGGAAATAACAGGCTTTGAAATAAACTAAATAGAAAGCACAGGTCTGAGCAAGGTGGGGAAAGGTGATGCACTCAGGAACCAGCTACAGAAGTTCTGTGCTCTGGGAACCTCTCAAAATAGTCCAGTTGAGTGCTTTTAAACATATAAGCAGCAAAACTTACTTTTGGAAAAGGCACCACTTAGAAAATATGTACGGATCTTGTCATTACTACTATTTCCCTTTCTCTCTCTTTTTTTTTTTTTTTTTTTTGCAAAAGAAAAAAAGAAAAAACCCTCAATTTTTAAAACTCTCAGTTTTAAAGTATAAGGCACAAAGTTTAAGCTGTACTCCCTGTAGACTCCTAAGAAATAGCTTTCAAGGTCAGGAAATTTGAAAAAAACCCTCCACTTCTCATAATCAAGCTTTTATGCTTGCCTTTCAGATTTAGAAACTGCCCTCCATGTGTCTGGAATCTGTAGGCTAAAGCTTGATGGCTGCTGTTCCAGAGGACAAACAGTCTTACAAAAAACCTCAAACCGTATGGAGTATGGTGCTGCCTGTCAGTCACCTGTAATTTCCTTTGTTGGCACCCTAAAAGATAAGAGCAAAGCAGCCTCAACCCAGCAACTGTTCCCAAGCAAAGGATGGGAGGAGGTTTGTTGTGACTAATGCAAACTGATAGTCCTTGCAAGGGGATGGCAGCGCCTGGGGGCCCTTCCCCTCCTGTTGTTTCATGGGAGCCTGTGGAAAGCAGCCTGGGTCAGGAGGAGCACTTAATATTCCCTCTCTGGAACTGCAAATGTGTGCTGGCATTAATGAGCGTGGAAAAATTCTGTGATAGTGTCCCTGTGTATTTCAAAGGGGTAAATTAGGGTTGAAAGTAATTTTTGCTTTTTTTTTTTCTCCTTTCTTTTTGAATTTAAAGTAGTTAAATAAATATGCAAAGAGAAGAGCTTTTGTATTAGGGTGTACAGGGGGCTTTCAGTGACACTTCTTGCTAGAAAGGGGGTGAAATAGGGGAAACTTCCCTCCTGGTGCATATGTTGTATTTTGTAACATGGTTGTTTATTTATCACCATCTGCCTTATTTCCCCAGCTTTTTCTCCGACTGGCCATTGATGTCCCTTCTGACACAATTTTTTTTCTCTCTTTATGTTGTTTCTCAGAAAGAACCTACAATGGTATAAATAGACCATTACCAAATGTATTACCTTCTTCTGAATTAACAACCTCTTCATCAGATGCTGCCCACAATTTCCATGCACTTTGTCCTGCTTTGTTTTGAATGCCATCCTGAGATTCCCAGCTGGGAAGAGAAGACTGAGCTTTCCCTTTGCTTTCTCCGCTGCCCACTCCTCCTTCTCTGGTTGCCAAATGTCAGATGTGATTGTGTTATCCTAAGGAGGGAAATCCTTGCTCTGGCACCATGAGAAACCACGTAACTGGTGGTGGTGTGGGGGCGATGGGAAGCAGCATTGGCTGGGCTTGGGCACAGCTGATAATGTAGCCTGGTTTTACACGCCCAAAGCCCTGGCCAGGCTCACCATTTAAACTGGGAATGATGGTGATAAGAGCAAGATAATAATAATAAGACATCACTATGGGTGATGCTGTTCCTGCTGTGAGTGTCCAGGAAGCTGGCGGCACTTCTTGAAGGTTGGGGTGACCTCAAGTGCCCTTCTGCATTGGGATGCTTTGATGGCAATGCAAGACTGCCCCTTTGTGAGCCTGCTGACACAATTTAGACAAAAGGAGGGTGTGTGAGGTTAAGGAAGGAGAGGAGGAAGCAGCAGAGAATGCTTTATCCTCCTTTTAATGAAGCTTTGCCGGCATAATTATGAATAAGAACAACTAAAAAAACATGGCACATAGCGTGGGTTTTCAGCAGAGTGGAGAAACTATAGGGTACTGAAATATTTCTGTTGCATTTCTATAATAAATTGGTAATAAACCAATCCAGGTACATGCGAAAGAAAACTTTTTTGGAGCCCTGATGGGAAATCCACCTCCAATTAAAGTCTCAGCATGACGGACACCAAGTCCTTGTGCAAAAAGGGGAATCATTGTTCCAACACTTTCTCCCATCATGCAGAAAGCAGCTGGATGGGGAAAGGTAAGTGGGTACAGCAGGTCATTGCCAGGTCAGATTTAGTGGTTAGGTAGGAAATACAATGTCCTGGCCACAGTTGGGGAATCTGACACTGCCTGGGGCTCAGCAGCAATTGGAAGCACCCTATGAAAAGGAGCACTGGAGATGGGAGAGAGATGAGACCCTGTGTCCTTCTGCCACTATTCTGCAAGGGGACTTGTGTTGCTGCTGGTTTTGCATTTGCTACTGCTATTTCTGTTCGAGAACACCAGCATCTGTCGATAAAGGGGTCTGGGAGTTCAGGTCATGCTGAAATGGCTGAAATGGGTCTTAAATTGAGGAGTTTGAATTTAGTCATCCAAATGTGTATATTTAAATGCAGATAAGAAGCCAATATAAATTAAATCTGCAGCCAAAATGTTGGCTGTTTGGAAAATGTTATATAAAACCAGCATCAACTCTCCAATAAATCAAACCAGCATCTTTTCATATCTGCAATTCCTTCAAAAAATAGTCTAGTTTTTAAAGTTTCCTCATGAATGTTGGTAAAATTGGTGAAAGAGGGAGGTACTTGGTGCTTTTGAAAACAAATCTGTATGGATATAGCAAAACATAAGTTCAGTGAGTAATGATGATTTACATCCTCTGTCATCTTCCTGACTACCTTTGCTGTTTGGAAGTCTCTGTTGTTTTGCTTGAAGTGAGCAACCCCAAACCCCATAGGCCTTCATCTCTGCAAGAGAAGCTGAGTTGATGATTTGGAAACTCTGAAGTGACAGAACAATAGAATAATAATATGTGATTAGGGGATAGCTAGTCTAGGAGACAAATGTACAGATGGAATAGCCTAAGTTAGAATGATTTAAGTATGTAAAAAGACGACTTCTTTAGACATCTTAGAAAAATTATTAATCAATTACAGTTACTGAGCAGGCCTAGCTAATTCTTGGGTTTGTTTTAAATTAATTTACTTAATGAGTGACTACACTGAAAGCAGGCAAAAAAGACTGTAGATTAAAGGATTTGGGCTAGAGAACTAGTTCAGTGTTTAAAACACATGAACAGTGATACCCCTTTTATATGTGTCTTTAAATCTTTATTTGGTAAATGACTGCAGAGACAAGCTGTGCTATTCAGAAATGTCTCTGGAAAAGTTAGTGTCTTAGAGAAAAAAATAAAAAAGAGAGACATATCCTAAAATTTAGAGGTTCAGATAAAGAGAAGATCTGGCAACACTGCCATGATACTATGGTCATGGCAGACCCATCATTTCTGTGATGAATCACTAGTTTCCTATATTTTTTTTTTGGAGAAAATTTTTGCCACATATTTTTGAATCACATATACTGATTTTTTTTTTTTTTTTACGATACATAATTTGGTATTTTGGTAAAGAAGTACTTACCAGGTATGGATCAAAAGTGTTTTTGGTAAGATTGAATACATTAAAAATGCTAAAAATAAAAGTAATTCAAGTTGATCAAATCATAGAATTATTGTTACCATACTGTAAATGTCATTGTGACAGAGTAACAAATTTCAAAATACTGAGCCAGAGACATCTGTTAGTTTCTGAACTGCTACCATTATTTTGCTGCAGTGAATCTGATTCTCATTTTTCTGTACCACTTTTAGATTGTTTTTGTGCCATATGGGCATCTTTTGATATTTGGGAAAAACTTAAAATAGAGTCACTTTGAGGCACAAAACTTGATATTGAAGAGATTCTTTGTTCTCCCTTTATTTCTAATTTGCATGGAGTATGATCCATGCATGCAGAGGGAGGGCAGAAACTGGGCAGTGCCTTTGTTCTATATAAGACTCTGGCTTCTGTTTCACCCTTGTGGAATTGTATAACATCTCCCTCCAATTGTCTGCAAACTGTCAATACAATTGCCTTCATATGCGATATTGTACTTTAGTGCCAAGTCATGATCCCTGCCCACTGCTCCTTCAACACATGACAGAGAAGAAATTCCATCAAACAGTCAAGAATCTCTGCCACCCTAGCAGTAGGGTGAGCAGGACTTTCTTCAAGCAGTACTCTCTGAAGAGCACTCCTCCTGCTATTGGCACCTAGCAGCACACCAGCACTGCTTTAAATTATGTTACTTCTCCTTGTGCCATGAAGTGATGAGTACAAAAAGCTCCTTCTTTCCTGACTGAGAGAAAATGTTAAGACAAGATTCTCTGAGCCAGATCCTGGGCTGGTATTAGTCAACACATCAGTTGAGCTCTTCCTTCTCGTCCTCAGCAATTAGCTCTCATTGTGGAAATATCCTACCATCAAGACTGGTTGGTTTATTCTCTGCTGAGAGAATCAGTAGACATTGTGTGGGGGATGAAGAAGAGAAGTGTCTTGACCCCCAAGGTGTTTTCTGTGCACCCACTCAGTCTGGCGTCAGTCCATGTGAACAAGGGACATCAAATTTTGGGGACCCGTCTTCTTTTAGGAGGTCAAGCCAGTGGCCTGGTGAACTCGTATGCCAGGCTGTGGTCCTGCCAGAGCTGGAGGGCAGGGTAGGACTCATGCGCACAGTGGTGCCCAAAACCTGCTCTGGCCTCTCATCCCCAGGTCTCACCTTTTCTCCCACACTGCGCTCTTGCCCCATGTGGTGCAGGTCCGGCTCATGGCTGGACTGCTGTGATCAGAGCCACACCATCTAATAACTGCTAAATTACAATGCTTACTCTGTAAAATAGTGGTGACATTCAGAAGTGACTGAAAGGTCAATTTGTCTGTTCTTCTAAAGGCTCAGCACAACTCTAGTTACATCTATTTTTTTCTCAAATTTATGGTGTTAACTTCTCAGGAAGATATTTTCTCCTATATTCTAAGCCTAACTAGAGAGCATTGGCTTATTTTTTCACACAGAAATGTGTTTATTACAATGCTAATTTAATACAGTCAGTTCATCAATGATTTCCAGTTCTCTGACTCATATGATGAAATCAAATTCCACTGGATTAAGTGAACTGCAAAGCATAGCCTTCTTCCTACAACATGTATCTCCAGGCATTGGAAACAAAAATAAGTGTAAGCCCCCATTGTGAACGGGGGAGAAGCCAAGCATGTTTTTGCTTAACTGACAAGCTTGGGAAGCCAGGAGACAACTTAATTGAACAATTGATTCATAGACTGGATGAAGTCTTAAATTACATGACTGACAAAACTATCAATTATTTTTGTAAAAATACATGGTATTTCTTGTGGCAGAGACAGCATGTAGTAATTAGGGGTTGGGCTTTCTTGCTTTCACAGCTAAAGAGAAGGACTAAACTCCAATTCCAATTGAAGCAGCATAAATTAATTGTACTTTCTTATAATGTAGCTTTCAAAATCATTTGCATCTTACATGTCACTCTATATTTCTCATGGATTATAAAGAACAGTTTCCAAAGAATAGCTGTCTTACTCTAGACCAAAAAAAATTATCTTAGTCGTCCTCTCCATCCCCCCTCTCCTCTTTAAAGTTATTTTTCTTCTTTGCTTGGTTTTCTCTGTGGCTGACAGGCAGGATGCTGGCGAACAGACCAGGTACAGCAGAGGTATCAGGCAGCAACTGAAGCTCAGCAACGGGTTGTTCCAAGAGTGATGCCCCCTGGGTTCCTATGTGCGGTCTTGAAAAATAGGAAAACGCAGGAAATGAAGGATTTGGAAAGTACTGAAAGAGAGACTGGGAGTGTGATGTCTCCTTTCATCTCTGCCATTTTGCAAGTTACCACAAAGCTCTATCCCTCACGTGGGTTTACTTGTTCTTGTTGCCGCCTCTGACAGTTCAAGCAGTGCAATGCCAGAGCTGAATCTTAAGTAAAATGAGAACTTCTCTTCTATTCCACAGGTTTCTCCTTATCTACATAAACTTATCTGCTCATTGCTACCTCTAGTTATTTCTAAGGTTGAATAGAAATCCTAGGCCTTTATTCTACCAGTCTTCTGATTTATGCTGTATATAAGGGCCTCTAAATAAATCTATATTATTTATATCCCTTTGAAATTTCCCAGTGTTAGGTCAGACTCATAGAGTAAACACTACTGAAGATAATTCTTTCAGACCATTTGGCAACAGTCTTTGAGCTCCCTGGGGACAGCAAGTTAAAAAACCCAATTATACTTGGTGAGCCCTTGGGCTTGTTAATGTTATGAGCCCCATGGTAAAGGAAATTCCAATATTTTTCTCTTTAAATCTTCCTATAAATACAGGCAGAGCTGTTTCATGTCTCTTTGAGAACTCTGGATTCTGGTGATAATATCTAAACAGAAGCATTTGCAAGTTTGTGCATATAAATGAGACAGAGCAGAAAAATATTTTTTTGTGAACAGGAAAAATCCTGAAATTTACAGCAACACCAGGCTTTTTGTCCTTTAATTCTTCTCAGTTTCAAAACTTCACTAGTTGCAAGGTGCCTACCAAAGCTGCCCTATCTCCCCCCTCTTCTCAGCTGGACAGGGGACAGAAAAATAACAAAAGGCCCATGGATTGAAATAAGGACAGGGAGAGATCACTCACCAATTACTGTCATGGACAAAACACTTGACTTGGGGAAATTAGTTTAATTTATTACCAATCAAATCAGAGCAGAAAACTAAGAAATAAAATCTTACAACACCTTCCCTCCATCCCTTCCTTCTTCACAGGCTTTACTTACAAAATCTCTACCTCCTACCCTCAGTGTTGCAGGGGGATAGGGAAGGGGGTTTACAGTCACAGTTCATAGCACATTGTCTCTGCCAATCCTTCCTCCTCAGGGGAGGACTCCTCACACTCTTCCTCTGCTCCAGTGTGGGATTCCTACCAGAGGAGACAGTCCTCCAGCGTGACAGTCCTCCAGTCCTTCCAGCGTGAGTCCTTCCCACGGGGTCACAAGTCCTGCCAGCAAACTGTTTCAGGGTGGACTCCTCTCTTCATGGGGCCATGGGTGCTGCCAGGAGCCCACTCCAGTTTGGGCTTCCCACAGAGTCACAACCTGTTTCAGACACCCACCTGCTCCAGTGTGGGGTCCTCCAGGGGCTGCAGGTGGATCTCTGCTCCACCATGGACCTCCATGGGCCACAAGGGTACAGCTGCTTCACCATGGTCTGCACCACGGCCTGCAGGAATCTCTGCTCCAGTGCCTGGAGCACCTCTTCCCCCTTCTTCTCTGCTGACCTTGGTATCTGCAGAATTGTTTCTCTCACATATTATTTCTCCTTTCTTCTCTGGCTGCAATTGCTTCTGTGCAGTAGCTTTTTCCTCATCTTAAATCTGTTACCCCAGCGGTGCTACCACAGTCACTGATGGGCTCAAGCTTGGCAGTTACCATGGATTTGGGAAATGGGCAGATCAACAGACCAAAGAGAGCACCACAACTTCAGTAGTTTACTTGTAAGGAACTTGTTATTCTCTTTTGGGTTAATTATAAAAGAAAAAATAAATCAACTGGGATGCAGAGATTATGCACATGATCAGCTTATACAGTGGAGGCAACTAGCTGGTGGAACATCAGTAGGATCTCAATATATTCTTATATTTACAAGCAAATGGAGAGAATAACAGTGACAATGATAGCAAAAGATACAAAATTATCCAGAATATTCTAACACAATTTATTATGAAGAGCTACAGTCAGATCTCACAGAAGCAAGTCAAAAAAGGCAGATGAGACTGAGTGCTGATAAGGGCAAAACATTCACAAGTTCATCTACCTCCCATGTGTCAAACTTGCATAATCTACCACAAAGCGATTTAGGGGGAGCTGCTGTGATCTTGCAAAGTGTCAGCTCACAGGACTCAGTGGTGATGCAACAGATACACAGATTATCAGAGGACTTGGAAGCACTATCAAGAGACCAGATTGTTTTCATTATTTTCATTACTAAGTTGCAGAACTCTGTTTTATAGTGCTGGGGATGCAAATAAAGTTCAGGACATTGGTGTATTCTTGGGAGCTCTGCAAGGAGAAAACCAAATTAAGTCCTTTGAAATGTTATTAGAAACCTGACTTTTTAAACATATTGACTTTGAAATCTCCAGATTAAGTATCAATTTATTTCAATGCTTGGGGAAACTGTAATATAGAAAAAAATGTCTCTTTTTGGAAAAAAGAAGTTGCAGCTTTTAGTGTTTGAAGTGGATCATAATCTTTCTCAAAAAATATTACAGTCTTCTTTAAAAGAAAAAAAAAAAGAAAAGGGGAAATTTAAGCACTTGAGCCCAGTTGTGAAACCACTTTGGTTTTTGCTGGTCTTACTGACGTCTGTGGGAATTCTACTTCAGCCTTATAAACAATAAGACACTAGGATTAAGCAATAAATACAGTATTTGGCATTTTAAGTACTGGTAAGAAGTTATGAGACATGAATAAAGAATAATGAATAAAGAACCAAAAGGTGAATTCAGGGTGTACTCCTTGTTTATGTCAGAGTTGGTCTGTCAGCAAAATATGAACTGAGACACTGTTTCCACATTTTTTAAAGAAACATATTAAGTGTTCTTTAAGCTGATTAAATTGGTTTTCTTTCAGCTGTACAGCCTCTAAGCTAAAAGTTTGTATTTATATTACAGAACTGCCAGCCCTGGACATTCAAAATGCATGAATCAGAACATCAAAATAATGATTTTTTTTTTCTTCCTGGATTTTGAGCTTGAAAATGCCATATTTTCTGTCTTTTCTTTGTAACCACAAGAGATCAACATTTTTTTTTTTTTTTTTAATGCAATTCAGTGGCTTCAGGAGTTGAGTCTCACTGTCTGGTGCCTGGTGCTAGCAGATATGAATGAAAGAGCTGTGAATATGAAATATCCCAAGACTTGCGATAGGAAAATGTGAGCTCACAGCTGGATGGTTGACATACAGGTAGTGTATAAAGAAGGCAGGAGTCCAAAGCCCTACCCTCAGGGCTGTGTCTGGAGGTTGATGTGGGGTTTGAGAGCTGGACTTCTCCAGCCATCTCCAGGCAAGGCTCAGGGTATGAGCTCCTAAACACATGGTGCCGATTGCTCCATTAGTGGCTATTAGCCCACCATGCTGCCTAGCTATTCTCCTTCAAATTTCTCCTAAAAGTTCATATTTAACTCTAGAAAATTGTTCCTACAATAGTAAACGATGATGAGGATTTATATCTTCAAGTACAGATCTCTTCACTCTTGTGACCAGTGACAGGACTCATGGAAACGGCATGAAGCTGAGTTGGGGGAGGTCTAGGTTGGATATCAGGAAAAAGTTTTTCACCCAGAGTGTTGTTGAGCACTGGAGTAGGCTCCCCAGGGGAGTGGGGACAGCACCAACCTCTCCAAGATGTGTTTGGAGAAAGCTGTCAAGCACGTTGTGTGATTCTTGGAGTGTTCTGTGCAGGACTTGAAGATCCCGAAGGGTTCCTTCCAACTCAGTGCATTCTATGATTTCGTGATCCTAAATGCTGGTTTTTTTCAATGTACGCAGTCAGGAGAAAGCCATGGTTTATATTTCACTGTAGATGGACATTTCCAGAGAGATTAACTGCATTTAAGTACAAACTAATGCTAGAGATGCAGCCAGAGAAAGGTGTTCACCACATCCAGAGAAAGGTGTTTTGAATTCTTTGAATGAGATCCCTAATGGAGAATCCTCTCTCTTCTCCTTCATGTCTACTGAAGTAATACTGGCACCTCACTTGGCCTTGACTGTTTGGGTTGTGGTGTCCAGGTTGTGACTGGACCTGGAAAGGTTAGGTACTGCTTTCCCCCCTAGATTTTCATACTTTTCCCCAAGCCTAGAATAAAGCAAGCTGGTCCCACTCTTCTCTAGGTTTTGGGATTCAAAGATGAACACTGATTTTGCTGTCTCTGGGAGACTGTGCCTTTTGGAATTAGTTTGAGAAAAAGCTCTCATTTCTGTTGAATTATTCCTGTTAGCTTCCAGAAAGCCAGTAATGTAGAATTTGGTAGAAAGCTGAAAGCGTGCACTGGGAAATCAATCTGACATTGATTTACTGTCCCAAACAATGTTCATTCTCTATTAATTTTTGTTTGGTGGGCATGAAAAAAGATATGAAAATCCCATCATATGATCCTGTCAGACCCCAACATCAGCCAATTATCAAGTCCCAGAGCACTGAACAGACCTGCAGGTCTGATCACAGTCTATAAAGCAGTAGCATGTTTATGTGTTGTCCCACTCAGACTGTTAATGTGGCTCAGCAACACAACTTCCAAAGTGACTACGGGAAGGGCTGTGGTAAACTGGGTTGTTTAATGGTTGTGTTCACACTCATATGTCCAGGGTGTGTTACAGTTTCTCTAGGATGACTGTCCAGTAGATGTGACTTTTGTAGAAGTTTCTTTTCTAGACATAAATAGAGATAAATTTCTAATATTATTTGTGAAGGAGACTAGAAATAAGTAGCTTTGAGAGGATGCACTGTATCTTACTAAATAAACCGTACTACCAAAGACAGGCCTAGAAAAAGGCCTAGAAAAAGGTTCAGTATAAATACTCACTCTGCCAAAGAGGACACTTTGCTGATGCCAGTTAACAATGCTGACTTCATTTCTCTGGTGGTATTTTGAACATGAAAGCACCAGCCTGGCAATATTGAGATTTTGATTCCTTTTGGATGTTTAGTGATCAACTGCTTGTGCTGCTGAACAAGGAGTGCACATTTTATTGTAGGCCAGTTGTGAAGAGACTGTGCTGGGTTTGGCTGAGGTAGAGTTAATTTTCTTCACAGTAGCTGGTTTGGGGCTGTGTTATGGATTTTCGCTGGAAACAGTGTCGAGATGATAACACAGAGATGATTTCCCTATTTCTGACTGGTGCTTACACAGTGCCAAGGCCTTTTCTGCTTCTCACAGCACTCTAATGGCAAAAAGGCTGGGGGTGCACAAGGAGTTTGGAGGAGACACAGCTGACCCAATCTGACCAAAAGGATATTCCATGGCATCACACTCAGCATATAGAGATGGGAAGAAGGAAGGGAAGATCTTGTGCATGATGGTGTTTGTCTTCCCGAATCACCATTAAGTGTGATGGAGTCCTGTTTTCCTAGAGGTGGTTGAATACCTGCCTGATGATGGGAAGAAGTCAATTAATTCCTTGTTTTGCTTTACCTATTAAATTGTCTTTATCTCAACCCACAAGATTTTTTCTACTTTTACTCTTCTGATTCTCTCCCTGATCCTGCTGATGGGGGTGTGAGCAAGCGGCTGTGTCGGGCTTAGCTCCTGGCTGGGGTTAAACATAACAGTAACAACGTGCCACATTTTGTGGGAAGAGCATGTCTGTGATTTCGAGTGTACATAAAGACTTTCCACTGGGCATGCAGTGCTGCTCAGTTATGAGACTGATTTATTCAGATTTTTACCTCTGTTTGTCTATACCTTACACTTATCACTTAAATATACTCACTTCCAGAATGAAATGTATCAACAGATTGAGAGCTCAGAGCAGCCTACATAACAATCTCTGTCAGAAAGTACCAAATATCACATCAAGTGAAAACTGCTGCAAGAATAACATTAATGGTATGTACAGAAAAATTTTGGTTAACATATTTACTCTCCATTTTTGGGAGTAGCATCATGAGATCTATATTGATGACAACTGCCGGTCTTCAGCTGGGATTGATTGAGATTTTCTATCTGCAGCACCTGTTACCTTTTCTTCATATGCAGTATTTTCATTCAGAATAAGACATGAAGATCTGAAGTATTTTATTAAGGAGCTCTCTTTTTGCATTATATAGAATAACTGGAGGAATAAGAAGGAAAATGTTCAGAAGTTGAACCCCTTAGGGGAAAGTAAATTTCTCAAATCACAAGCCCAGAACGAATCTTGATCAACAGTTTGCAAGATTTCTTTATCAGGGGCTCTGTCACAAGGTACAGAAGAGATAATAGAAGTGACCTTTTGACAAGAACCTCCTGCTCACTGCACTATGTGACCTGCTAAAAAGCATCATCATAAGACAGGGCTTTTTAAACCCATCTTGTAAGCACAGGTCTGTTTACAGGATGCATTTAAACCATCTTTCATGTTGCACTGGTCGAATTTTCTGAGACTTACTCTGCTTGAGTGCTCGTTCCACTGAATTTAAAGTAATCTCATCTGAAATGTGTGAACATTCATGCATTTAGACATTACAAACATTTTTTTCCCAAACAGGACTTTCTGAACAGGCTGCCTGATGAGGTAGGGGAATTTGTGACCCTGGGGAGGTTTGGTGAGCAGATGCATTGGAAGCAGTGTAGGTGCTGCTGGTACAGTGTTTTTGTAGCTGCAAGGTAGGGGCATGAACCTCCTGAGCTTACCCCTCAAGATCCTTTGCAAACTGTTTTTTTTCTGTGTGATGGCATCACTTTGATCAGCTAAGAGACAGTAGCTTTCAGCAGAGCCTGGCCTGGGTTCTCCATGTTTGCAAGGGGGAGCTGAGGGTAAAGGCACCTGTGCTGGCTGCAAGTCTAATTACATTCCATCCTAGATTGATTTGCAGGACCATTCAAACTACAAAACTCATAATTCTTTGTGACAATGCCATCTGCCATGGATGAACCACATAATCAGGGATAGTTCACCTAGGACCCAATCATTTCTGTGGCTAGAATAAAAATTTGCTATTTTATTCATGTAGCATCTTTTATTTACTTCAGGCCAATACATATGACTTCTAAAATAATTAATGTGTAGGGATTGTAGTTTTTAAGCTGATACTGAAGAACTTTCTAAATTATGTTCAGGTTGATTAGCTGTCATTTAGGGAGAGAACAAATAGATATTAACTTAAATATGTTTGCTGAAATGGTCAAAATAATAAGGAGTTTTACATTCCTCTGATCTTGGATGTCATTTGCTGGTAATACAATCAAGAGGAATGATTTTTTTAAGTCTTGAAGGGATTGAAAATTTATTTACCCACTACAGAGTGTTTCTTAGCAATTTTTGCTTTCATGGCATAATTTGCTAAATTTTGTATTTAAAATGCACTGATATCCTTTCTCTCTTCTGCTAGCAGCATGAGCTGAGTTACATGCTTCTTTCTTGCTGAGTACATATGTGACATGGTTCATTCACATCTCAGTTTAAATTATGCCGGCATGTCAAAACCATATAACACAGAGACACCAGAGAATAGCCCATACTTTAAACACTTTGGTAGGAACTCAAATCTATTCAGGTATATTTAAAAATCCAGAATGCAGAATATACGATTTGGTCTTAGAATTATGAACTTGGCCCTTTTTTTTTGCATGATAAGCTTAGTCCAAGTACTTACAGTATCATTATAGACTCTAAAGCTTTTACTGTTAATTTCCAAGCTGGTCTTTGCATATCTCTTAGGATTCGCTTTCCACAGCTAGATACAGACTTGCTACGAGAAGAAGGACCATGTCCAATCACATCAACCAGATCAGCTGATGATCCAATTTCTCATCTCAGTAATGGGGATGCAACTTCTCTGAAGTCCTTAATAGACTTGAGATGAAAAATTGGCTTCACAGAGCTGCCTATGGTTTGTTTGTTTTCCTGAACAGTGCTACACTCTGCCTGACCCTCAGGATGCCTTGAAGTTAACAAGGAGTATCAATGAAGTAATGATAATTGAAATAGTGATTTAAATTCACTAATTATTCCCAGTATTAGACAGCTATTTTGCTGAATGCAAACCAGAATGCAACCAGACAGTGCCAATTATTTTTTCCTTCCTACTAGAACCATGTTGATGCTGATGTAACTCTGAGCAATGATGACTCTGAACAAGTATAGTCCAAACATATAATCAGTGAACTTACAACTCTGGTATGGATATCCTGTCATCTTGTAGGGCCTCAGGCGGAAGATATTCTTCATGTTCCTACCATTCCTGCAGAAGAATTGAATTCAAATCAAACAGATCTTCAAATGGGACCAGAGTCTATTTCTGAGTTGGATATTCAATGTACAGCACCCTCGTAGGGGAACCTGAGAAACTGCAGACAGGGGATCTGCCAGGACACATCTCTGCCCCCAGAAGGAAACTCATATAAGGTCTTTTGGGTATACTAAGTATATTTTTTCAGACAGATAAATCTAGTGGCAAAAATATCCTTGCAACTTCCATTATTTCTAAGAAGGGAAGTTGTGCTTCCAGATCCCTCAATGGGACCCCTGAGTGCAGCAATTTCAGGACACCAAAGAGCTTGAATGCTAATTTCAATCTGTAATCTTTCCGGTAGAAGAGCTTCTTGGGCTTGGAAACAATGGTACCCGTTTGCTTAGCTCACCAGCTTTACACCCTTCCCTCTCACCGTCTCATGGCTCCATCTGTTTCCCCAATTTCCTGCTTGCGTGCTCTTCTGGGCTGGTCATTAGATCTGCCCCAACCATCCCCACTGGGGAGAGCTGCTTCAGATGTGTTTGCTTTAGCTCAGCCTTGCTTTGCAGAAGAAGAGGGTTTGGATCTGTTTCCTGACAGCTTCCCATCCTTCTTGATCTTGAGGTGTTTTTAAAAGTAGAGTGGACTGGCAAAATCTGCTAACAAAAATATGAATTCTTTGTTTGCCAATTGGGAAGGGATAAAGTAAAATTACACTGGAAAGGAAAAATTGCCTCTCCAAATAGATGCTAAATGATGACAACAGAGAAGTGGATATTATTTACTTGTGAGCTCTACAAGCGCAGTATATGCTGTACAAAATAAAAGTATTAAGTCAGTCCCATCTCATCACATTCCAAAGAACTTGTCTCCACTACTTCTCTGCATATCTGGCTGCCTAGCGTGGCCTCCAGTTTCAAAATTTCAGTAAGGTCTCCACATTGTCATATATAAAAACTTAGCACTTTGCACCTGAAAATCTATTCTGCCTGTGCCAGCCTAGCAAGCACCTGGTTTTTGTTGCTCATTTTTAATATTTTTTTTCTAATTGTGGTGCTAGCTGTGAGCATGTAACCTGTCATATTTCACAGGGAACTGCATTGTTTTATATTGTTACGTGTTTTCTAGCAATCGTTAATTTGCATATGCATTTCTCTTGTTCAAATAAAAGTAACTACACTCCAAACACATCAAAAGGAGTTAAAGTACAAATCAATGTGACTTTCTATCTTTTGGTATTCATCCTTCTCTTCTTAAAATTTATTTTAGGGCACAAGGAGAAAAAATTACTGTTGTTTAGTTGGTTAGTAACAGCTGGTGATACATTATTTCAGTTGTCCTATCATTATTAACACAGCAGATAGTCACCATAATAGCATTCATCAAAATAAATTCATGAAATGTTCCAATCCTATATGCTTCAACTGGAACTTCATTGTAATTTAGCAGAACTGACATGTTCATTTGAGACAAAGTACTGTTAATACCTGAGTTAAACAAAACAATTCTCTTTATGCCTGAGCTCTGGGATATTATTTGCACTGGTTGCTTTAAAGTTGCATGGTCCTGAACTAAATATCCAAAAATGCTGAAGAACTTCAAAGGGTCGTAATGCCCAAGTAATCCAACAAGTATTAACAGTCTCTCCTCCCTAAAAAGAATCATTACACAACTAATTAATTTGCCATAGTAAAAAAACCACTGACATTTAATATAAACACCCCTATTGGAGGTTGAAGTAAATATTAAGTTGCACATAAAACTATAAATAGTAAGAATTTTGATGCCAGGTAGTTTCAAAATACTATGGAAAATAGATGAGCGCTGGCTATGTGAAATAAATTTGAAGGTCTCAGCAACATGACCATGCAAAGAGCGCAGCCATCTGTGAAAGTAACCATGGAGCAGACCTGTTCAGTGCCCTTCTGTCATGCTGGCAGGGGGCATTGGTCAGGATGGCCTATGCCTAACTAAAGTGAAGTGTCTGAAGTTTGGTTTTGATAGCTTTAGCTCATCTCAGCTGGAAGGAGCCTCAGCATGAAGTCTTCATTTAAAGGCTGAAGCACAGTTGTGTGTGTGATGGGGTATTCCTTCCACTACCATGGATGGCATTGACAAACCCTTGCAGGATGGAGGCATAGTTGTACTGTGATACCTTCTAGGCAGCAGTTTTATGCAGTTTTGGTTGCTGTCACAGCTGCTGATTTTAGCTGGCCTCTGAGGTTGATGGCCAAAGCTGCCCATTGTGCTCCCTTCCCTCCACAGAGGTTATGGACTCTTTGACTGGTTCCTTTGCACAGATGGTCCTGTTCTGTTACTGTGCTCTGGGTGCTGGATACAGGACTTTCTTGGCTCAGCTTCAGCGCAAGTGGCAGGGCTCACAAAGTGATCTAAAGTGCTGAGTATGGAAGCTGCAAGCAGAGAGGGCTCCTGAGCATGGGATATGCCACGTGAACTCCAGTGCTTTGAGGTTCTGTAGTAGTATCGTGCCTTGACCACCAATTACTGCAGGTCTGATCAGCCCATGCTGATGTGCCTCCTGACTTGTGTGGTTTGCACTTCCAAAATACAGGCATGTGAGCCCTAACTTTCTGAAGCCCCAAGAATGAGCACCACAGCCTGTGTCACACAAGAAAGCCCCTGGTTGCTCTTCCACCTCATCCTAACATGCAATGACAATATGTGCTGCCTCAGTCTCTGGCTTCCACCATAAGCCTATTTTTGTTTCTGGCATAAGATGGAGACTAGGCAGGCCCAAGGCCTGACTTCCACAAACCACTTCCTGAGCTGCGTGGACCTACCTGAAGGTCTGCAACAAGTGATCCACATCAGCCAAATGTCAGTTTGTCATCCTTTCACAAAAAAGAGAGCATTTTTGTAAGTCTTGTTGCCTGTTATTTTCTTGAGGTTCATAACTGTACATATATATTAGTTCTGCATATATAGAGATGTGAGAGAGAGCATTATAGTCCTTATTTTTCTCACAGACTTTTTGATGAAAATTCTATTCTTGGAAGACCAGACGAAGATAAATATCAAGATGTATAAGTGGACGGACACTGGTCCCACAGAGGTTTGAAGATGGAATCTTGAGGCCCTGCAGCTCAAAATGGTTTAATTGGCCCAGAATGGTTTAATTGACTCAAAATTCTGTCAATTCACAGCTAAAAAGGGGAAATCCAGGAGTCAGATGTTGCAGTTAACTCAGTGAAATGTATCTGGAGGAGGCTTTGGGGAAAGAGGGAGCTGAGCACATGTGTATAGTGAGCAGCACATGTGAAAGGCACGTTTCTGATGAGAAATGAAAGCTGGTGTGGAGGATGACATTAGAGTAAGTCAGATCGCTGGGAGGTGTAATACAGGTCAAAAAGGAGAATGGTCTTCAACAGGAAAGGGATAGAGAATGGTCTTGATCATACTGATGGTTAATATAACCTGGTCAGCAGTGATAATACTAAATAAAAATGGATACCGTAGAAGCAAGGGAGCTGAAGACAGATGAAAAGACTTGGAGGTATGGAATGTCATACGAATATCAAACTTAAGCAATAAGACAAGTCAGTACAATAAGCCAAAGAGTACGACAGAATGTACTCATCTATTTAAAAGACTAAAGGAAGTTAATTGTTCCTCTAATTTACTTTTTCACTTAATCAAAGAGCAAGCAGACACATTTGATGCCTAAGATATTGGCAGTTTTAAACAAAATGGGCACTAAGTGAAAATCTGAATTTGTACAATGGCTTATAAATTAGACCCAGATCCATTTAAATGTGATAGGCATACTTGTAGGTATAGCCTGGACTGATCCCTGCGTTTGTTATCCTGGTGTCTTTGACTAGTTGCTACTTTCAAGCATTTTTGTCCGTTCCATTGTAGTGGTTTTGTAGGTGAAGGGGATGTGGCCATTGCAAGACAGTGGTTTGAGAACTGAGATCTGTTGACTTGATATTCTGTTAATAATTAAGTGAAATCTCTGTCCCATCAAAAAAATTATCTGATATTTTAGGCAACTCCACTGCTTTGGGTAGCGAGTCATTAGATTTGGATGGGCAAATGGCTGGAATGCTCACCACATCTTGGGCTGGAGGAGAGAGGTCTGACTCTCACTGGCAGCATTGGTCTGAGCTCTCTGTCTCTCTGTGATGTCCTGCATATGTCCCTTTCTCCCCAAAAGACAGCATTCCTGCATTTAGATGAATGGTTGTTTATTCGCTTGTTGCAGTAACAGTATAATTTAGCAGATGTTAATTACATTCTTAATGCAATTGAATTAACGTAATAAATGATCACCTATCTATTTATTAGATTCCAAGTGATTATTTATACCCTAATGATACTCTGATTTTATTTACACGGTATAAAAGCTTAAATTTCCTACTCCTTGTGGTTGAAAACTGTAAATTTGTCAGTGAGAAAATGTAAGTAACCTAATATTTTGATCTACATGAACTTTTCAAGTGGATAGTACTCATTCTGAAGTCATAAAATCCCGACAAGAATCGTGTCTCTGAAGTCAATGAGAAACAACACTCAGCATCCCTCTGTCCTTAAACAAACTGTACATTTCAGAAAATATCAGAGATTTATTGGTGAGCCAGAGGGAGATTAAGGAAAGGCTAAGGTTAAGACTATAATTTGTAACTTTCAAATCACTAATTTGAAAGTAGGATGAAAATGTAGACCTTTGAAGTCTCCCAGGCTGAACGGTGTGAATGTTTACTATCAAACCGTTCTGCCGCCTCTCTTTGGAGCTGTGACAGCACAGTACATTTTACACCCATGTCCTGAGTGAATTTGTCTCTGAGTAAGAAAAATGAAAATCAGCATACAGTGGAGCCTCTTATATATTCAGTAATAAAATGTTAAAATTTGCATTGCTGATTCACCTTTGTTTTTAAGACCAGGAGCCAAATTGTGTGAATCTCTGAAGAACATGGAAAAACTCAGGTGAGACAGGTAGACCTGAACATGTCAGGAGGAAATAAGTAGCTCATGTTTCTTGCCTGGTTTTTCTACTTACATCATTCATCCAAAGCCACTAGTCAACATTCTTTCAAGATCAAGTAAAGAAAGCAAATCAGCTTGTAAGAGCTCCTCTCCAGCTATACAGTAGATCTGTTTAATGCAATTGAATTTTCTACTGTTTATAAAAGATACAGTTTAACCACCATTACCACTGAATTAGTATATTAACCTTCTACCTTATATGATTTGAGTAATACAACAATGGCAGGTTAAAACGGTGTCTCTCTGTGTCTTTCTGTGTAGATGTGCCACAAGCAGCACCTGTAGCTTCCAGGAACAAAGCCAGTGTCTTCTTTAAAAGACACAGATTGCTAAGGATTTAAAGGTCATTCTGGAGCAATGTGTGACAGACTGTTGTATTAGATCTGATCTTATGCTTGACTTCGATTACTTCTGCTGTGGTGAGTATTAAGGTTAGAAATACTGGAGTGGCATTTAAAAAAACCACAAACAGGAACAGTTAAGGGTGGAGGAGAGCAGGGCTTTAATGTTCCTACTTAAAGATGGTCTCTAAACAACAGCAGTAGCTCAGGTCTGCAAAACTCATTCACCCGTTTCATAAATTCTGGAAATAATAGTTACCTCAAATGGATTCCTCCTATGAAATGTGACTAATGCATTTTATTTGTTAGGCTCTTGCAGTAAGAGAAATACTGAAGAATGAATCACATAATCATAGAATCATTTAGGTTGGACAGGACCTCTAAGAACATAGAGTCCAAATGTTAGCCTAGCTCAGCCACCATGGACAACAGAATGCCACTCTTCACATTTTCTTACCTTGACTTTTCCCAGATTTTCCCACTGTCTCCAAAGCGTACGTTTCAGATCCATTTAGGTCTCCACTGCTATTATTATTTGGGATAATATTCCATACACAATTCTACTCTAGTTAACTATGTTAATAAAATCAATATACCGTAAATACATCTGTAACTGTACCCTAGGAATACTTGATGTGCTCTGAAACAGGCTTCTGTTTAGTCCCCTGATACAATGGGAAGTCTAGAAGAATAGGAAATAATAACACTGCAAACTCATGTCATGCCAGCTATTTCATGCCAAAAGTTGTTCCCAAGCACCTGGCAAGCACAATACATTCATTTTCCAAATGTCAGTGGCCAGCCAGCTCCTCAGGACATTCCCTCCCAACACAGGGACACTTGATAGGCACAATCAGGCAGTTTTGGCCATCAGCCTTATTCCCAAGCCACGTGCACAAACTGTAAGGACGGAAGCGCCTCTTGTTTCTGTTTTTGTCTTGCAAGTGGCAACTTTTTCTCCTCTCCTTCCTGTTTATTTTACTCTGCCATCGTTATTTCCAAGTATTTTGACGGGGATTTTATAGAAGCATTTTTGGAATACTGGTAGGTGTTCCATAGGTGCCCAGATGCATCAATTGGTTCCTGCTGTAATATGCAAACTATTAATGGCACGCTATAAGTACCTGGCTTTGAGGGGCTGGCACAGCTGTGGGAGCCAGGCATGTGTGCAGGTCTTTTTGTAGGTGCCATTATTCACCACTGCCCTCTCCAGGATACAGGGAGTGCTCCAGACCCAGTGCTGGTGGGGCAAGTGTAGATGTCAGGAGGCCTTTGTCTGCTGGCAGCCGACCCCAGGGTGCTGCTCCACCACCTCCTGCTTTCCAGCTGTAGGTCACATCTACCCTAAAGCTCATACCTACAGCCGGCTGGCAGCTGTAATACCATCTGGAGAGTGAACTGAAAGAAGCCTTGTCTCCACACAGAGGGTGACCTCAGTAGGGTATTTGTGTACAGCTTGTCTAGCCGGCATTTGAGACCTAGGCTTGGCTTCAGTGTACATAATACAACTGTATACAAATAGTCTTTGAGGTTCTCTGACTCATAATCAAAAAGCACTTTTCATTTCCATTCAAAATAAATTCAAATGATGCCTGAAAATTCCTTTACCTGAAAATACATTTTCTTCAGTTTCTCTGATTTACTATGAAGAATGTGAGATAGGTGAACACAGGGTTTTGAAATGTCAGCCAATTAGCTAGTAGTCATAAGGTGAATTGAAAATATTTTTCCTTCTTTTTCTTCATGAGATGACATCTCACCTGTCTGAACATTTAGCAGTATGTATCTCTGGCAGCCAAAGCCAGTGACTGACATTTTTTATGTCAACCACTACAGAACTGCAATTCAAACAACCATAAAAGACACCCTGATGCTTAAAATAAAATTAAAAAAAAGTTTGTAAAAGTGGCCAGAAGCACTAATGACAGACTTTACAGCTGGCTATATGATCTATGCATCCAGTGTTTTTACACATCTGGCAGCAACAGGCTACAGAAGTGCTCAGTCTCCTGGGCAAAGTATGAAGTTCACATGTCCATGCTGAGTGTCTGAAACATCTCTGCTGCCTTCAGGCTGATTGATTCACAGAAATGGCCAGTTACTTGCAGGAAATAGTAAAGCTGCTGTTTCTTGCTGCTTGAGCAGAAAGGACACTGGACAACAACGTGTGCCCACACGTGTGTGTGTATGTGTGTGTGAAAACCAACAAACCCCAACTCCCCCCACTCCCCTGCTGCCCACCTCCACCTTCCATCAAAGAAGTAGGGTTTGGATGAAGCCCTAAACCCTCCAAAGTGTGCAGCTGCCTTTTGAGGACCTGACACAAACCAATTAGCACTCAGGTAAATCAGATGAGATTGAGTAGTCTGGCTTACTGGAAGGGGTCCATGGCTAAAGGTTGGCCTTGATCCTGCATTTTTTCATCTTTAGGAAAAAGCCCATGTTTCCTCTCAGCGTGGACAGGCAGGAGACAAGTCAAAAGCTGTATGGCCAAGAGGGAACACTGATTCTTTGGAGAACTGACATTTGTTTGGAAGAAGGGTTGCATTATGAATTGTGCCTTTTATTGATTATGTTTTGTAGCCATTCACTCTGTTCATGGTAACATTTGCACTAGTATGTAGTATGGAATATTACTCTGGATGCAATTAAAAACCGATGGAACAGAGCTTTGTCAAGGATGAGGGGATGGCAGCACCTGATTACCAGCACATATGGTCATTGGTGTCAATGGAGCACTAGAGTTTACTCTCCAGCTGAGTCATCTCCCCCGAGGAAGTTGCATGAAAATAGCATTTAACAAGGGTGATAAAGACTATAGGGATAAAAGAGAGTGAAGAATCTGTTAGCAGTATTTCTGCAGCAAACGGATGACTGAATGTATTTCCAAATGTTACGTAATTCTTGCGTGACTCACACCACCACAGTCCACAGAGCATATGCAACATTTGGTACAGCAGCAGATCAGTGTAAATACCAACAACATTTTTGTAGTCTGAGATGCTCGCAGAGACTGTAAACCTGCAAATTTGCATTAATGTTCATTTCAAATGGGGACCTTGTATGATTATATAGTGGTTTAATTTTTTTGCTTGGTTTATTAGCAGCAGGAAAATTCCACTGTATAAAGTACTTTTCTTGGAGCAACTTTACACAAGGAGTTAATAAAATGTATTGCTACCATGTCTGCAATACTGACTCTTTTCGGTGGAACTCAAGGCAGCCTGCTGTAACAGTAAACTGTTGTTTTCTGCAGGTTTTGGGCACAGATGTTTCCTTGAACATTTAATAAAACGAGACCTCCTGATAACTTCAATTATTCCCACAATTTAAAAATTGTATGAAAGTCCACCAGTATCTTCAGCTCAGAAAATGAAGGAGATGGACACCTGTGGTGTGGCTGAAGACCTGATGCTTCCTTGGCACGTGGGTGTTCTGACTCCTAAGCCATCTTTGCTGTGCTTCAATGTGGTGTTCTTGCAGGACTGCCTAAGGTTTCCCAGCCCACTTCTTGCCTGTACTCCTGTACACTGCAACAGGGTTGCAGTGCAGGCCAATTATCCCCTTCGCTCACGTGTGGCTTCTGTCAAAATCTTGACTCTCTTCTTGACTCCCTACTGCTCATATTTTCTTGTTCCTACCATCTGTCTTGTACAAACATCCTCCTACTTTATTCTTGCAGTACACTCTCTTTTAAGTTTCTTTTATAAGTAGAGAAGGGCTCCTTCCCCTGTCCCCCAGTTTGTTCCCACCACACCTGTCTAATGTTCACATTCCACAATAATTACCAAATAATAATAATAATTACCATAGAATCACAGAAAATAGGCCATTAAGGGACACTCAGCAATCTTTCAATCTGAAATCTTGTCCAGAGTAAAAATATGAAATCTTCTAATTTCTGTGGTAATCTAATTCAGAGATATTATTCTTACAATTACAGAATTTTTCTTTATGTCTAACTTGGATCTCAATTTTCATACAATTTAAATCTGTCTGTTTTTTTTTTAATTCCCAGGGGCCTGGAAAGCAGCTTTCTAGAGCAGCTGTTTGTGTACTGAGGACAGTTACTTCTCAGTCTTCTATCCCACTCATATTCCTATCTAACCAATGTTACTTTTTTCTGTGTCCAATATAGTTTATTTTCTTCATATTTTTCTCCTATAAACAGTCTTTTCCCTCTGTTTAACACATACAGGTTCCCAAGGCTTCTCCTTTCCCCTCACTTTCTTCCTCTCCCCCCTACTTTCTGCTTCTTCTAGTTTTGATTTCAACATGTCTGTACCTCCTTTTTTCTGAAGGTTCATTTCCAATTTTTCTGACAATGCCTGTTCTGCTGTATATCATTGTTGCATGTGGAGGCTTGTAGCAAATGTAGGAATGTGTTGTCTTGGTATGGCAGGAATGCATGAAAGCCATCTGATGTGATGTAAATGTCTTTCAATTACCTTCTCTTTGCAGAATGTCTTTTTTAGTCCCAGCCCCTGTGAAAGGCTGCTGGTGCACTTCTGCCTTCACTGTTTCCATGGTAGCTGATCCCATCCTTTTGTGACTTTCTCATCAGTGGCCTAAACAAAATCTAGAACTGTCATAATTAAATGGAAGACAGTTTACAGTATTTTTGAAGTCTGGGTGGTATTACATGATAAAAGTACTTTGCAGCTAAAATTGGATAAGTAATTAAGCACCATCACCTTAAACTATGATACTTTCAGAAGTACTCTGTGGAACATGTCCTGAATATAGTAAAATTGCAATGTTAAATAAAGTTAATGACACTGTTCCAGAAGCACAGAATGTAATGCTTTAATTAACCCAGAGTTACAGCAGCCTGATTTTAACTAACTCCCTCTCCCCCCAGCCCCTTTCTTAAAAGCACTCGTGGTTCAAGCACTTCACCTGTATGCCTTGGGAATCAGATCTGGATTTGGATTCTGACTGCAATCCCAAAATCAGAGCCTGTAGCTCCAACAGCTGACTCAAAACCCAGATCAAAATATTTTCAACCTCTGGCATATTTGTAGGCCAAATTTAACATTTTTGCAGACTTCAGTTTTCAGTGTAATATCTGACCTCTCCCCTTTCCCTCCCCAAAATTGTCTTTGAATAGTAACCATGAGGTGTTCAGGAGCCGGGATGTATTTAAACTTGGGTCATTAAGTGTAGACTAAGAAATTTAAGTATAGGCAGCCATTTTCAAAACTCTTGGTGAAGATTTGTCTTTTGTGGTCTACTACAGTGTCTCTGTCAAGCGGCTATTCAGTGAATCACAGTCTGGAAAGTCAAGAAAGATATATATCTCTCAAATTAATGCATTGATCTCAAAGGAATTCAGGTACTGTAGTGGATTAACACATATTACTACTGTGAAAGATAACACCTGAAATTCTACTCTTTGACTATACTCTGTATTTTCTTCCAATTTCTATAAATCAACATTAAAAAAAAAAGAGTTCAAAATCTATGGTTTAAAGCCTATGATTCACCTATCATTTATTTTTCTTTACTTAATTAGTATTGAAAGCACTTATAAACGTAAAATCTAGTCCTTGTCTAAATGTATGTGCCCAAATTTTCACAGAGCTCTCTGATTAATCAGTATAACACACGAAGGAAGACATAAGAAAGCTCAGGCAGGTGACCAATCCTAGATCTTCAACAGAGGATGTTTTCATTCTGTCCAACAATCCACATGTAGCTATATCAAGTCCAGAACTCCTCATACCGTAAATCACAAACCTCAAGAGGACTCCATCTTCTGACTTGAGAATCAGCTTCAGTTGTATGGCCAGTCTTTTTCACAATCTTAATGGACATTTGTAGTAGAGTTCCTAATCCAGTTGATACCAGACTTTTTCTCAATGATGTCAGCATTACCTTGGTTTCTATGAATTGCAAAGAGCCATTAGCTCTGTGTATAGCATCACTTTCAGTAATTTTCTTTTCAGTTCCCACATACTGTATTTATATCACTGTCCTGACACTCGAGACAGTGAGAATAGATTTGAAATTATAATGCAGTTGCATAAGCCAGCATTAATAGTATGCAGAAAACGGACCGAATGAAAACTGTCATATATGACACCTGCAACTTGGTGTAGGGCAAACTGCAGGGGAGAGGCCTTCCACAGCCAGAGAGACCTAAACTTGCTGCTTAAACAAGTGCCCCACAGAAAACATGAGAGTTCTTGGAGTGAGTTGCTGAAGTGTCGGGGCAATGACCATGTGTGGGGAAAGGTGATTACGTTGAATTTGCTGGAGCTGGAGGGTGGGTGGGCACTAAAGGATAGAAGATAATTAGAAAAATAGTAGAAGCACAGAAAAACTACAACCAAAACCATTTCACAGGTGATAGCAAAATCCTGTTTTTTTTCATTACTGAGAAAAAAAATCAACATTCAATATACTGCCAGTTTGCACCTAAAACCTCCTAGATAACCAGTCCCAAGTGACTGTGAAAAACACTGGCTGAAGGAAGGACGTATTGACATGATGAAATTTAGATTATCAGGTTAAAAGAAGCTGCCTATTCCCTGTTCCCCCCGTCTCCTCTTTTTAGCAACTGGAAGGAAGAAACATGAGAGATTTTAACAAATTCTGTTACCAACTTCATTTTTGCTATTGGTTTTATGGGGGTGAGGGATTTGTTCAGCTGCTACAGTAATGGTCACAACATAAACTGTTTAGACAGATGAAGTGGCTTTTTTTCTCCTAGTTTAAAGCCACTGACATAGGTAGCTTTTCTTAAAAATGTTATTACAGAAATTATATTTACCTCCTACAATGGGAGGCGGTGTAATGTCTCTTAAAGTTTCTGTGTCCAGTAGAAAAAAAATGGAAATGGATACTGTAGATGGCCTAGCTACAGCATGTGTGCATTCATGGCTTCTTGCTCAGGCTTGACATGATTTCTATTTTTTCCTGTTTCAGTGAATATTAAATGAGAGAAAACCACTTCATTTGAAAGGCTTATTTAATCTCCCTTCTCTTGATTTGCTTTGTTTACTGAATTCCATTTCCATAGGAGAATGGTCTATAGACTATTTAGTCTCCCCTGACTAAATGGTTCAAATGAACTATGAGTAAAACCATTTAGATACAACTCACAACCATGTTTTATTAATAACAACTGAGAATGCTACTGTAGCTCAGTACGCAGTGAATTTCTGCAGGCTTTTATCATTGCATCTGCATTATTGTCAGAATCTTTTAACATTGTGTAACTGTATCTCAACAGAGCTTTTAATAGATATGTAATCACATAACACGCCATTAAAAGTTATGTAAATAACTATTTCAAGATTTTTAATTAAGCACCCATAAAGAGGTGTTTACATCTTTTAAAGTCAGTACTAGGTTGTATTAATGATTTTTTTAACATACGTCTGTATCTGAAAGGCAAGTTGTAGCCATATGTCACAAAATTTCTGCCTTCAAAGCAAACCTCTCCTTTTAGAAAGCAACGCAAACAATTCCTTGCTCTTTGTGTTGCTTATTGCTTTTCTGATGGGAAGGCAAAGTAATATATACTAAGATTTTATATATATCTATAAACATATATATATGCACTAAAGAAAGAACTAGATAGAGTAAAAAGCTATGATGACAGACAATTCTTTTTTTCTTCAGCCTTTGGCACCTCACCATCGTTCACTTGCTGTTTTTCTGTGTACATTATATATATGGTTTAACCATATATTTATATTTATATTTAACCATTTTAACCATGGAGCTGTCCAAGAAACCAGATGTCAAATTCAAAGGTGAGAGCTCACTGTTTACTGGCATCTGTGGGCAAACACACAACTATGCCAGGAGAAACTACTTTGCCTAAGAAAAACTTTCCTTGCATTTGAAGTGGGGTAAAGTTTTCCATGCTAGATCAAATCCTGAAGCATTAAGTTGCACTGTGTGTCCATCTTTTGGGGCCTTTTTTCCCCTTAGGCATAGCAGAAGCATTCCTACATAACCCCATTTGTAAGTTTACAAGTGATATAAACCACTGGTAAAAACATCTCAGATGCAAAATGACCATCTGCTAATTATGAAAACTTTTTTTCCCTTTTATTTCCGCACAAATCCTTTGCTTGTTGCGGTTAAAAATTTTCTGCTTTGTAGCTACTTCTGTTTATTTTTCTTGAAAATATATTTTTCTCTACTTGAAGAGCCAAAAATTTTCTTCAGGGAGCAGGCTATTTTGTAGAAAATAAAAATTCTGAGAGTTAAGCTTCATGCTGGTAGAATTATTTTAAAGAACAAGTCAGTAATAACTAGTCCGTAAAAATATGTTTCCATTATACAGGAACTACAAATAAAACTTGCTGTCCTCTTCAACTAAACATTAGGATTTCAGTACAGTTGGCTAGTAATCTGAACTAGAATGACAGAAAATAAAATTTTCAGCTGATTGAGTAGTTCAGCAAATGTGGTGGCTTTAAGACAGTTGTAATGGCAATTTTTCTCTGTGTAACACTAGCTCACAGACTTCATGTTAATTTTGAATCTATGAAGACCCCAAGGAGGAGTGAAGTTTAAAAAAGTTAATTCACTGTTAATGGACTCACTGATTAAAACAAAATTGATTAAACAGTCTTGTAGTGAAAGTGTAAAAAGACACAAAAGGAAGCTTGACTTTTTTTTTTAATTATTTATTTTTAATTGTTTCCCAGAATCACTTTTGTTGAAAACAGTAACTCACAATGATTTCAAAGGGACCAGGACTTCACCCATTTTCCTGCTTCACTCCTCGTTTATTGAATTTGTTAGAAAAATTGCTTCCAGAGAGTGAACAAAGTAATTCACAAACAGGAAAAAGTAGTCTGAAACTTTATTAATAACCAACTTATTTTTATTAGAGCAAATACAGTTGTGAAAACTGTACATTGTACATTTTGGGTCAAGAATTTATTATAAATAGAGAAACCCATAGATAAAGAGTTCATTCTTTGACAGCAAGAAACTTTAAATAGACAAAATGACATTATTAAGTACATTGGCAGGCTTCATTGTGCTGTCCAAAATGTAGTGTACAGTATAACAACCAATTATAAATAGCCTTTCATGTAAAATACAACTGTGCACATTTTAGAAAAATACCAACGATTTGTCTGAGCTTTGTTTTAAAAAAGCTTATAAATCATACATATTTATAAATGGTACTAACATGCTTACTTAAATTTATAAACATTTTTCATAAGCTTTGTTACCCATTATTTCCAGAGCATAAAGTATTTTAAATAAACATTTAATAGGAATTAAATATGTCAGTTACAAAATTACCTCCTCATGTCAGGAGACACGGGGTGATTTAACTGCGGGATGGAACACTTCATCCATTAAGTCAAGGCTTACACAGTAACTTTTAAAATTTTGTTCTTATTTAAAAATTACTTTCCTAAATTTAAAACACAATTTAAACTTTTTTTTTTTAAAAAATAAATATACAAGTTTTATTTTCATTTGCTCTCTTTCTGCTTTCTTCTTTATCCACACTGGTCAAAACACAGGATTCTCAACATACTTCTGTAAAAAACACCACGGTGTTACTGCCCTGCTCAGAGCTGCTTCGCTGCACAATATTCGGTCCATACCTATGGTACTTTAATATGCTGAATCAAAAAATAGCTAATGTATTTTGTAAGAATGTTGCCCATTAAACCATGCAAAAACTTAGAAAGTTTACAAACAGGTTCAAAAACTATACCGTATGAAAGATTTTCTAATAGAGCTAAAATAAAACGTAATACAAGCCCTTTGCTTTTTGCAGCTTTAAATT
Source organism: Manacus vitellinus (assembly GCF_001715985.3). Taxonomy (NCBI): domain Eukaryota; kingdom Metazoa; phylum Chordata; class Aves; order Passeriformes; family Pipridae; genus Manacus; species Manacus vitellinus. Next base: position 30,999,732 of record NW_021939396.1, on the reverse strand, counting down.
AAAATATTTACTTGCCAAATGATCACACCACATATTCAGTAAATAAGCATGCATTTGATTAATATAGGGTACAATAATTACAGTATAATGGCACATAAAAAGAAACATGATCACATCGTTTGAACAAAGGGCTATGAAACTACTTAAGACAAACCTTCCAAATGAAAAATTTTGAGGCTTTTTTAATGCTGAGGTAAAATCATATATGGATTTTAAAGACACTGAAGGCATCAAATCGATAAACAATCATTTAACATTTTTAAACGCTCTACCTGAATGTATTCAACACAAATCTAGTATTTTAAAATTATGATGATTTAATATGAGCATTAGCTAGCTTAACTGTCATTGGCGTTAATGTGCACCCAGACAAGACTTTATTTTAAACGCTGGTAAAATACCTCAGTGTTGATACATAATAATTGAAATCACCAATTACCACAGCACCAGAATTAAGAAAAAGAAAAAAGAAAAAAAAGTTAGCATGCAAACCCTATAGCTCATCTTTCTTGGCTTACTCTGATATTCCACCTCCTGTTTAGAATGTGCTGATACCAGCATAAGATTTTTATTCTTTTATTATGAAAAATTTTGCTTGCTTTGGAAGCATTTTGGAAGCATTTTTAGGAAGATATCAACGTCTTTAAATTTAACAGTAATGGTATATTACTTTCTAAACCTTAAAGCAAAATGACTCTTCAGGTTTAGGAAAATGAATTTAAGAATTTTATCTTTGGACTAGGAAAAGATATTTGATTTTCTGCTTCTGCTGCTAGGCAGAACTGGTAGCTTTCTCCAGGCTGGACCAAACACTACGTTATGGCTATACCTCAAATTTCATAAACAACAAATGAACAGAATCATGCAAAGGCAAATGAAATTCGATCTCCCAGAACACTGCAGGAGATGTTAAAAGCAGCAGGTAATGGAATAAGACTGGTGACTGATGCTGCTAACTATTTCTTCTAATGAGATAGGAGTGAACGCTGGAATCACTTCCACAGCAACAGAATCCTCTGACCACATTCCTCTGGCAGTCGTTTTCCCATCTCCCCACTAAAAACATCAGACGGTAAAATAGTAAGGCAGCTGTTAGCTTCCATCAACAAAAAGTGCAGCTCCGTACATTTCCAGTTTAGTCACACTCTGCTGGAACAGATGGAGAAGCCAACGCACTTCAGTGGCGGGGCTGCTTCAGCAGATTATTTTGTTTGTTTTCCAACATGGCTGCTTGCTTCAGCTTTCAGAAGACCCCAAAGCCACGAGCCATCAGCAGAGAAACTGATTTGAGCCCCTGGCTGAATTTTCCAAGTTTCATCTCTCTTGCGTCCCATCCTAATTCCAAGCCTCCTTCCCTGTGTCTGAGTATGACAGGTGCCATTTAAAAGGCTGATGACACAACTGCAGAGAACTGTGGGCTAACACCACTAGTTGTCATGACTTCACTGAAGGGTCAAAACAGTTACAATATTAAATAACTATGTTGAATCACATTCAGGCATAGCTATAATTAAAGTGGGGAACATTAAAAGTATGCAAAGAAATTAAATCTTTATCATTTGAGGTGGGGTGGATATGGTGATTTTATACGAAAACAAGACCTTTCTTACCTTTCCTAATTCCAATCAAGTTAGAAAATGGACAAAAAGAATGGCTAAACCAATATTCAACAGCATTACCAGGGCGATCATGACTGAGTTAGGGCCCTGAAAATAAAATAAAGATATGAGAATTAATGCAGCTTTCCACACATGCACAGCAATGATCATGACCCGATTTTACAATTTCTATTGGTTTTGACCTTGATCTGAAGGATACAGACCTTGCTCCTGAAAAATAGCTACTACCCTTGATATTCAGTTGAGCTAAGTATCATCTTTGTGAAAATGAGCTTCATAAATACAAGTGAGAGTATATTATCATGCTGCTCTTAATCATACTGAGATTAAACCACCTGACAAATATGACCATATAAACAAATGAAAACAAACCTATCAACACAAAAGCAATGTCAGCTTAAAACAGAGCAAAACAAAGAATGAGAACTACTTTATGGAAGCCAGAGCGCTCGTCATCTTTACAGCGTGTTCCTTCTCCAATTCCAACTCATTTCAAAACAGACAAAACAAACGTGTTTTATGAAAAGAATACCTTTTTTTTGACAACCAAAGCGGGAGAAAATGTTACTTACTTAACTGGGAAGCTATTGAGTAGTACTTGTGTCATTATTATATCACATGCTCTCCTTCTGAAACAGTCTCATTAAACGCCTTCTACCAGAACACACCCTCACACAGTACATCAGATGGCAGGCCAGATGTGGACTGCTAAGTTCTTGAGTAAGTCACAAAATATGTTATGTCAAGTACTGCTTAAATCTCTGGCGAGTCTAAACCAAATCAGCAGGTCTATCCATTTGCAACAATTCAGAGGTATTTTTTCACATGTTGAGGAACTAGGTGTTCAAGTTCAAACAATGATTAAGATTACCAGGATGCCAGTTAAATGTTGCCAGAGGGATAACAGTACTGGCAGCAGTATTCACATTTTGCTTAATGTCTAAAATATCGACTAGGAAACTGAAAACAAGGTTCAATGATACCTTAGTCAAAGTAATTTTGAGTAACAAGTTCCCACTTACCAGTAGTATGCCTTAACCATCAGGTCACAGAACAGAAGTGGAACCATGTTCCTTCCTCCTTAGTGCAAGTGACTCACCATGTGCCAAAGAATATGAGACACTTGGTGACAGAGAATAGGCATAAAAGCAAAGCACAGCTCCAGATATGGTTACATTTCTGAGCACAGCACTGTAAGGAGCCTCGCTGTGTAACTCAAGGTTAACATCTTTCTCTTCCTGGTACGGTCATAATTACATTAGGTTGGGTACTTCTGTGCTTTTCTACTGTGAAGGAAATCCAAGTTCCCATCAGGATTCCCACCAAATGCACTTGGCAATTGTGAGATTTATGCAGGAAAACCATACTGGAAGACTTGGAGCAATAAGACATGTTTGACTTGAAACAAAAGCTACTTTGAGAATATCTCAGTTTTGCTGTATTGGAATGTTAGTGTAAACACCCTTAGGAGTGAGTGAACCTTCCACTTAATGACTGCTTCTTTTGCAAAAAAATTCCCAGAATCTCATGACAAACATACTAATATTACAAAGTCCTCTACAGGAAGTGTGATTTGATTACACTATTAATTTCCACTAAGATGTGGATTCAGCATCATCTTTCTTTCTGCTGTTGAGAGACTGGAACAGGCTGCCCAGAGAAGTTGTGGATGCCCCATCACTGGAAGTAATCAGTCAGGTTGGATGGGGCTTTGAGTAAACTGGTCTAATGGAAGGTGTCCCTATCCATGGCAAGGGAGTTGGAACTAGGTGATCTTTAAATGCCCCTTCCAACCCAAACCATTTTACGGTTCCATGATCCTATGATTCAAATAGGGACTCCCTATGTGATCAAAATAGTTCCCTTAGGTTGGTCAATAGTTCCCTTATGGGTTGGAATCTCAACTAAAGATTTTACAGTTATACTGCACAAGGAATTGCAAGCAAATGTGAAGGAGATCCTTGCCAAATACCATTAAAATTCACTGGGATTTGGCCACCTACGACTCTGCATACTTGAAAATAACATCTGTGGAAATCACATTGATTTATTATGACTTAAAAAAAAATTTGAACCTATGGGGACTTAACAGGAGCCAGGAACTCATTCATTACCTGAAATATATTGTGGAAAAGCATCCTGGTAGCCGCAAGACAGATTCTGGCTGATTGACAAACAGGGACTGCAGCTCCAACAGCAGCTCAGTATCATAAGTGCACAGTCTCACAAAATTAAGCTTGTTGGAGGGGGAGGGGACTTCTCTTTTGATGCATCTGTCAGTCAGGTTAGGTATAACAATCTCACCAGAATAACATTAGATAAATTAGGCTAAAACCCCTAGGGGCTACGGCCTGAATCAAGAAATCTCATCTACAAAGACAGAAGCAAGTGACAGCTTGAGAACTGGGCTGTTGTAAAACCATGTTGATTTTACATGATGATCACAGAAAAATGTGTCTTTATGATAATGAGTCTATGCCTTATACGAAGACATAAATCTCATCTACTTTGGTCTGCTATGTGCACTTTGTTTCCTCTTCTGACAACTACGCCCTTCAGCCCCAAGCAGGATATCCTGATACACTAAAAAATGATCAAACAATATTTGTGCAGCACATGGTTCTTATGCAATGAACTACCACCTTTTTGTAGACACCTATGAAACAAGCATTTAATGCTTTAAGACAAATACCACAAATAAGACTTTAGTGTCCTGCAAGGGCTTAAAATAGCAAAAGCCACAATTAGTTTGAACAGTCTAAGAGTGATTAGAACAGGTGCACTAAAGAAGTTGTAGTAGAAAATCTTCAGTCCTGCTTAAAAATTGCCCTTTCAGCTTCTCATAAGTCAGACACTTATGTAGTTAAAAATATAACCATACAATTAGTTTTCATCTGGGGAGGAAAGTTAGATATTTTCCTAAAATGTAATGCCGGGAAGTATTAAGACTAGTCTTGTAACTCCACTGCATTAGGAATGTCCATTAAATTTAGCATAAAGTTCCTGCTCAGAGGTTTTATTTAGGATCAGGCAAATACTGATCTATTTTTTTAATATCACGGTAGTTATAGCCCTTACTAAATGGATGTTAAGTTAACAAAGACATGAGAGTTGAACAAAAAGATGGGAGTAGAAGCACACTGGGTAACGTTCAGCAAAACATAGCTTTTAGATACAGGTAAAAACCAGGCTAAACAGTCAGTGTGGTTTAAAAATCCTTACCTGCAAGACGAAAAAAATTACAATGCAGTAAAACACTTGTGCCTGGCCTGGATCTGTCCTAGGGCAGCACACGGTCACGCATGGGCAAACAAAATGTGTATTCATGAATGTACACTACAATGGTGTTTTGTGAAATTCAATCCTATTTTTCACCCAAATCCAAGAAAATCTCAAATTAGCTCATATTCAAGGTGGGATAGCAGCATGCAAACTGAAACTGGAGCCAGAGGCTGCTAACGAGCAGTTAGAAACAACAGTACTGGTTTATGGTCAAGTGTCTCTGTACAACCTTCACACTGTGGTAAATACAATTTACCTAATTATACAATTGGCCTAGTTCTCAGTGAAACAAGGATGATTTATCTCTCATAAATGACAGGTAATTCCTGCAAACAGACAGCTGTTTTTGAGCAGCTGATGAACAGTGACTTTGTCATTGTGCTTTATCCATGATTTTACCTTGATAAAACTGACTCTTATCTTATGAGTTCCAAAATTATTTTAAACTTTGATTTTTGAACATCACAGAGTAAGTACGTAGAGAAACACACTTAAATGTGTAGCATAAGAAGTATGTGCTGATATTTTTCAAGTATAATGGTAGAAAAGGGGATATCTAGAGAATCAGTACTGTTCTATGACTACTTATTGCACAGATAATACTCAATGACATCCTTCAGGATGTAACAGACTCACAGAAAATATAAAACATGAATTTGATTACTAAAACAGCTGCTGCAAGCTTTGCTGCAAATAAAGTTGTTTAACGATCTTAATACAAATTAAAGTTGATGTTTCATTCAGAAGTGAGATATGACTTTGATTTAGATACATGGAAGGAAGAATTGAAAATCTTCCCTTCTGTATCTATGTTCTTAATGCACTATTATCAGAAACTTGGAAAAAGCACAGCACAATTTGACACAGCACTTTCAGATAACCTAATGAAAGTGCTCAATAAATGTTATAGATTCATTTTTGGATTCCAAAAACATGTTTTACCATTCCCTTTTCATGAGAGTGAGGGTTCTTTTCACTTTATATTCCTTAAAAAATACATTTCAAAGCATAACGAAATCATTTGTCAGGATGACTAAAAAGCAATTGCAATTTCTTACTAAAATAAAATAATTCCCCAATGAAAGTCTAGAGTTCTGAAGTCTCTCAACATTCAGAAGTGTTTGAGATAAAGAGAAGTACATTAAGCAGGACAAGGGGGAATGGATTCAAACTGACAGGACAAAGGGGGAATGGATTCAAACTAAAAGAAAGTAGGTTTAGACTAGGTATTAGGAAAAAATTCTTTACTGTGAGGTGGTGAGGCACTGGAACAGGTTGTCCGGAAAAGCTGTGGAAGCCTCATCCCTGGAAGTGTTCAAGGCCAGGTTGGAGGGAGCTCTGAGCAACCTGGTCTAGTGGAAGGTGTCCTTGCCCACAGCAGTGGGGCTGGAACGAGATGATCCTTAAGGTCCCTTTCAACCCGAACTATTCCATGATTCTATGAATCTGGCTTCTCCTCAATAACTGTGCACTCTTAGGTTAGTCACTGCATAATTCCAGCACACTACTGAGCTCAGTCCAGGAGCACTGCAGAACAGGCTAGTGTTTTTTGAAGCTGAAAGGTAATGCTAAAAATTAGAAGTCTCCAGGCAATTTTAACAGTCATTCTGTACTGTTTCTCCCTCAAACTGCTAGGCCAGTAGGCTACTCTTTTCCGCTTTAAGCGTTTTAGCATTTTTACTCATTTCAGCAATTTAAAGAAATAAGTGTGTAGGAAATTTATTCTATAAGAATAAATTTATAAACACATATGGAAGACATCTTTGAAATCACCCACATACATCACATCTACATATATCTTAGAATACTTTTATATTAAAAATGAATTCCTAAAATCTACCTCCCTTCCTTATTGACATGCTGGTAACAGGAATAGTGCAATTAGGGTGCTCCAAATGAAATAGAGGGACAGTTCCCAGATGAACTGTAATATCAGTAAACAAACAGTAGCTAATGCACAATATCTCATCACTTTTACACCTTTCTTGATAACAGGCTGTAGGCTCATGGTCCTTATCCTGATTATTCTAGAAGGTCAATAAACTGCTGTTCAGGTGCCCTACTTGTTAAGACGAGGACTCGCTCAGCTCCAAAACATTATTTGAAATGCAGGAAAAATAAGCACTATTTCTACTCACTTATTTTTACCAGAGCTGAACAAACAATTCCAATTCAGGTTAAAATTCTGTACATGCTTGCTGAACATTTACAAGCCCGACAGCTTTGTGTTACCCTACATAAGAGTCATATCTGTGAGATTTGAAAGGTTAAAGGGCTGATATCAGCTGTAATACAGATTTGCAGATTACAAAACCTCTGTGAACATCTACTTTGATCCGCACAAAACAGAATACAAGCTTCCTGCAGAACTAGAGAATATCATCTTGGCAAAATGCTCATTATTGAAATATTCAGCGATGGGTCCAAAACCTCAGCATCGGAAAACTAATGTCACATTTAATTAATATCATAAAAAGCAACTTAAACCAAGACTTTTATCTGAATCTGCTGAATCTTCTTACACATTTGCTTGTTAGCCTGGAAAACCATTTTATAAAGCGTACTTAGAGGAAATGATTTAATATGTCAGGTTTTTTTTACCTTGAATCTTTCATTGTAAGACATGTTTTAATCATTCTTGCAGTTCTTTGTGGGACTTCCCCTTAAGGTTTTTTTCATTTTAAATCCCCGATTTATGGACAAAGTATTTTACTCCAGAAGTGGTTGCACCCGTGCCAAAAGCAGATAGAGCAGACTCCCATGTACTCTTGCTTAATCTCTTCTGCTGATAAATCTAAGGATTATATTAACATCTCTGAACAACAGCAGCAGACTGGGAGCTCATGTTCAGTTGCCTCTCTTGCTCCTGATCCACCAACCTTTTCCAGTTCTGATCCTGCATGGTCAGGCTCTATTAATTGTTTTTCATACATAACACTATATTTTGCTGAGCTACCCATGGATAATTATACTTGCACCCTTCTTAACAGTTGATTTGGATCAGCTTGTATTGGTCTTCATTATTTACCAGTTTCCTGGTCTCTGTGTCTTCTATGAACTTCCCAAGCAATACTCTTACATCTTCTTGCATGTCATTAATAAGAATGTGAATAAAATAAGAATAGCAGGATTAATGTAAGAATGACCTCACCAGAATAATACCAAATAACTGATGCTTTTCTAATTACTTTGAGAATCATCAGTCAGTTTTAAAGGTTAGCTTTAGGTTCTACAACTAATGGTTTTCCAAGTTTCTCTTGGCCCAGAAATCATAGAATCATAATCAGAGATTCTGAATTTCATAACCTGGCTTCTCCTTCTAACACGGAATAGAAATGCTACTAGTAATCACTCCTTTTCTGCATAGCTATTGATAATTTTACTATTTTTAAATAAGAATGAAATTAAGATTCACACTGATCTGGATGCATAATTTTAAAACTCCTTCTCCGTTTCCTGACGAAAAGTAAAATTTTTCATGTCACTGTAAAATGCAAGCATTGTTACAAAGTATGCATTTGAAAACAGTATATAGAACCCAAAATCAACGTGGAGCAGAAGATGAAAATGGGAGATCGTCTGGACTGGGCCAGACCACAGGCCAGCATCCTGTCTCCAACAGCAGTCAAAAGCAGACCTTTGGGGAAAAGTGTGTGTCTAACTTCCAGTACTGTACAAATATCCACAGAAGTACAATTAACACTGTGGGACTTCTTTTCTGGGGAGGAATATATCTATATATCTCTCTATATATAAAAATGTGTATCTGTGACTATGTATCTACACAGGTGCAAATCGCACCTCTATGTATATACACACACACAGCAAAACACTTTTGTGTTTACGGATGCAATAGGATCTCATGGTTCAGAAGTCTGTCAGCATCTGGCTATCAACTATCCCTTCCCAGTTTACAAAAAAGATAACATAAAGGACTGGAATATTTGTTCCTCACTCCAGTCTGGTGCAGTGGGTTTTAGCTAGCAGAATGTATCCAGATGAAGATTTGACAGAAGTGAGCTTTGCCTGTCTTCAGGTTGCAAAGCTCAGCACTCAGAGGCAAATGGGCAGTGAAAGCGAAAATGTTTCTTGTAGTACTTACCGAGCTGTTTCCTACTTCTTTTTCCACTGCTGAATGTGACTCATTATTAGCTGGATTCTTTGGTGCAGCAAATTCTGGTTTCTTAATTTTTGTGTCAGGTTTGTTTTCTTTGGCATCTGGCTTACCCCCAGATCTAGCAGGACTTGGCTTCTGAGAGGGTGGTATTCGTGCAAGTGTTGATGGCGATGGGTTGGCATATTCATCTTCTTCCCTGAGCTCCTGTGGAAGCACTGGTGGATTCATTTTTACATAATAGCCGTGGTAGTGACCATGCAGCTCCCCATTCTCTGTGCTGATGGGATTGTGCTGGGCTGAAAACTTTGGCTGGTGTTTCACACCTACTTCTTCCTTCACTGGTGCTTTTGAATATAAAGGCTTGTTAGTTGTGGGTGTTATATTCTCAGTGGCTAAAAGCTTTTTTTCTTGACTGAGTCTTGCCCCAGAATTGGAGCTTTGCCTTTTCAGTTGTTTTGAAGGAGAAGTGTCAGAAGAAAGAAGAGGACTATGCCTTGGACTTGCTTCTGGGGTCTGAGGGGGTGTAGTACCTTTTCGATAAAAGTGAGGTGACTCTTTTGGGGTAGGTGGGTTTTCCTGATCTTTTTCTTCAGATTTTTCTTTTACATCCATTCCTTCTTGAAATTTTTGTTTGATATAATCAGGGCCTGAAAAATAGTGTAATAGAAATATTAAGATTAAAACCAAAAAAGACTTCACAATAGAACTATTGCATTGGGATGTCAGACTGGACTGCCTTGCTAAAATGCTGACAGGAGTATATGTTACCAACAGTTCATTGACATCCATAGTGTTTTACTCTAAATTGCTAAGTTGTTGAAGCTAGTGTACTTTTTCTGGTAATTGTTGGGACTACTTATTAACTTGGCTCAGTCACTTTATGTCTTCAGCTTTGCAATGGGTCACAAGATGTAAACTGTCTCTGAGTGAAGTCTGAGTGAATGACGACTGACTAACCCTACCTGTCTATCATTCTTTTTCTGAGAGGCATGTTTTGAGGTATGTTTTGCTTAATTACCCTAATCAGTTTAACTTCTACCCTCATGATCATAGTATCTGTTTGATATGGAAGTAATTAACCATCAGAATGAAACATCTCTTATATGCTACAGGAAATAGGGCTTGAACCACTTTTTTTTTCTCTTTCTGTGAATGTCAGCTTGTCTTATGTACATGTGCCTTGAACTCTCACACACTGGCTTTGTCTTCCTCACCACACAGAGACCCAGGTTAACCTCTCTAGTTGGTAACACAATGCCTACTTAGGACGTAGGAAGACAAGTTCTCTCATATTCACTAGGGAAATACTTACAGATCAGCCAGTGTGAAGAACATCCTCTATTCAAATCCTACCTAAACACCCTCGTGCACATTCACTGCTAGGACTCACTTACAAGGTGTATTTCTATACAGCTGTTAACATAAACACAAGCTGGCTGAGATGCTGTGATCCAGGTTTTGGTTGCCTGATTTAATTGTTTAATGGTACGATGTGAGCAAACATTGTTTAAGAAACAGAATTGCTGTAAATCTGTATGTATTGTGGGCAGCATTTTCTGTTTTACTTCCTAGAGGTCACATCCCAGACTCCAGGATCAGTTTCCCAAAGAAGTCACAAATTGAGGAGCTCTGTGAATAAAGAACTGCAACAATCTTTCTGTATGTTCAAAAATGGCTTCTGACAAATGCATTGCAACTGTTTCTCCACTTCTATCCCTACTAGCACTACTTTCCTTTAATTTTTTTTCTGTGAGGCTTATCTGTGCTTTATGTCATAGAGAAATCCTGTGCCCAGAGAAGAACGTCTGCACACATTTTTCTGCTTTTGAGTTTAAAGGAAGCTCTAGCTGTGTTAGGCAGATACAGTGTTTTTACAGACACCAGAAGCATATGCATCACTACGCAGTGCGAAGATGAGAGGAAGGAAGAGCAGCATGAAGCTTTTGGAAGTTACTGAGTCATCCAGTAAGTAAGCATTGCTGAGAAGAATTACTCGGCATGCAAGGTCTTTTGAGCAGGAAAATCACAACATTTTTGGCATCTCTGAAAACCAGGGGTGGAAATAGGGAGCTGTTAAGAAAGAAGCTAGATGTAGACAAGCCAGGATTTGTTCTTAAGTGACATTTGAGGAGGAAGTTTTGAAGAGTTAAGCCTGTACCGAGGGAGAGAACTAGAGGCTTGGTTCTTATGGCTTTTTATAATCTTCCTGGTAAAAGGGAAAGGCAGCACAACACAAATTAAAAGTTTCCATTTATAAAGTTACAGGTATGGTCACCATTCGAAAAATTCTCTGGCATGTAGGGGATTTCCTTCCATCTTTGCAGAGATATGTAAGGTAATGCTGAGGATTTAACATACATGAACTTTGGTTTCCTTATCTTTTCACATTAGATATAATTAGGGGCATAAAGAGAAAAGGATAGCCAAAAGAGTTCTGACTAATCTTTAAGCCACAGAACTGTTAAATTGCAATAATTATTTATTATGGAAAGATCTATATTCACATCAGCTTGCTCTTTCTGATTGTTGTGGTCAAGCATCCAATTGGAATAATATATCTTCAGTCTTACAATGATGCTTAAATGGCATCTGATCAGTTCCTGAAAATTCACATCCTGTGACAGCTCTGCACCGCCCCATATATGTAAAGATTTTACTTTTACTAATATTTGACAGCACTTGATGAACTGAAGACACTTTCATAAGGAAACATCTGGACCTCACAGATGTCATCCCTCTCCACCTGCTTCCTACGAACATCTGAGGGTGTCTGACCAGACATTCTTCAATTGCTGTAACAGAGCACAGCAGCCCTCACTCCCACCCCCCAGTACACCACATATGGATATTAGAGATACATCCTTTGCCTCCAATCTTGCCAGACAGGTCTTTCCAACATTGAAATTCTTGGCTCTATGAGAAGTTAGCTTTGGAGATTGTCCAAATACTTTTTAAACGTCTGTTCACTGTATCCAACACAATCGGATTATGCACCTGCCTGAGCCACTGACTCCAAGAACTCAGTTCTCTCTCTCTTCTGAGAACTAAGAATTGTCAGAACTTATCTTTTCCCCTTTGTTAAAGGCATTATCTAACACTACAGACATGGGTAAGGGGGTCCTTTTCTTTAGCATAAGAGCAATCTACAGCACAAGTTTAAAGGAACGGGGGCCAAGGAAATTTCGAAAGAGAGTCACTGTAAGATTTCACAGCTGGTTGATCTTAATGAGAAAGAGAATAGAATTTGAGGGTGGGAAGAAGGTAAAGTGGAATTATTTGTCTAGGAAATAAACAGAGCTCTGGTTCTTCGCGGTTCATGCAACAAGCAGATTTAGTCCTAGACATGATACATCTCAGTGTCTAAGGAGAACCTGGTCTGGAAAGCTGAACCAAGAAATGTTATCTAACAAAGTAAAGATAAGCTTTCTTTGTGGATGACCCTGTGTGTTTCCTTACAGTGACATGCTGGCTGTGCTGCCATGAGAACAAAATTGATGCACTTTTGCAGGTTAAAGCCATGGGGTGGGTTTGGCGCACACAGCTGTCGTGATGCCAGAAACTTGACGGCACTATTAAAGTGTGAGTTAGCCAGTATTCAGGGGGAATAGCCTCTGAAAGCCAAAGGATTGTGCAGATGTGTGAAATGTATGCACATAGAGTCTCATATAGTCTGATGCTCTGCTTGAACAGCATTTCATTGATGGCTGTGAGGGAAGTTTCGGTTTGGTTGAAGACACTCGTGGTTGTTCTAAATCTAGAATTTCTTGTGAAGCTCTTGTGTACTATGTCCTTCCTCCTGGAAGGGCTCCAGTAAGTGATGTGACAGCATGGCCAGCCCTGTAAATACGAAGAGAAGGATGCCCTGGTTCTGCCACAGCATTCTAAAGAGGTGACAGCCACATGCTTTTCCCCATGGTCTAGTGAGGCAGCATAGGTCTGTTGCAGGATTGTGGCTCAAGGAGTGTCAGAAAATGTCATCTTGCAGGACACTAAACTCAGACACTGTTTCCCAAGAAGGCTGAGACCTTGTGCCTCATCAGATCAAAATAAATCTGAAGCTTGAGAGAGACTGCAGAATACACCTAAGATAGTGAAGAAAAACACATATATGCAACTTTATAATTTTATATACATCTTATAATTTCTTCACGATACTTCTTCCACTCTTTTGTCCCCAGTCTTACCATTCTTACAATTCAGGAAAAACAAGCATTCCGTATTACCATTTTATTAGTCTACGGAAAGCAAAAAAAGACAGTAATGCCATTAATTCAGGCTCTAGAATATAATCTCTAAAGCATGTAATATTTAAAGTACTGTTGATGCTGAAATGATGTGATTCAACTTCAAGGTATATTAGAAGTACTTATTAGGTAAGCATGCACTTATTTCTGCTTTTTAAACTACAGTACACATTATGTGATGTAACCTAACTACCTTTAGTGCTGCATAAAGAGTTAACAAATAGACAGGGCTATAAAGAATAACCCAAGTAAGAAATGACGTTGTAATTTCATGATTATAAGAAAATTTATGTTGCACTTCTAGATAAATTCCACCCATGAAGCAGATACTTCCTAATTTTGTTTATATGTATGAACTATTAGTGGAAAGTCACTCCACCTTCACTGTAAGGTTTAATGATTGTCTCTGGGGTAATGGTGACGCAACCAAAGTTATTTGCTCATCCAGAACTCTGCCATCTATATGCAAACCTTCCAAGATTAGAGGTCCCCTTTACTACACTACTGAACACTTCCATAACAAAAAGAGAGATTTCCTGATTGAAAGGTTCAGAATCAGTAAGTACAATAGGAAAGGTTATACCAATAGCGCATTTTACTGATAGGGAAGCTAAACCAAAGGGAAATCATGACCCAAAGCATGTGCTTCATCTGAATAACCCTTCTCAGTTCAGTGATCAGCTGTCAACAAAGTATCAACATGCCGAAAGCTTTGCAAAATCTTTGGCAAGCCTAAAGATGCACAGGCAGCCTTTGTCAAAACTAGGAATGGAGTTTAAGTCTCTTGAGTAATCAAAAGCTGACACAGCACCTTAGCCATAAGTTTGTGACCTATTGTCATAAATGTCATCTTCCTGAAAAAGCTGAGAACTGTCCACTGAATCCAAATCCAAAGATCAAGAGAAGGAAATAGTAAATGATGAGTAAGTCTCTTACTCCACATTGTTTCATAATACAAATCCAGCACATGATATGGATGAAGCAAAAGCTGAAGTCTTTTGTATTTAAATGAACTGTACTAAAAAAGGAAAATATATAGTTTGATGTGGGTGCTGCAGGTTGATATATACTGTTCATGAAATAAGCCAGTGAAAACCACCTGGTTTGTTGTCTTCTGATGTTTTCGATGCTTTTCTAATGTATCACTGTTGGCAATAATATTTATGCTCTCACAGTAAGATTTATTTGCTACACTGATGAACTTAATAAAACTTGGCAAAGCCAGGTGATTGACTGGGGGATCAATAAATATAGGATCTTTTTTCCTTATATTAGGATTTTTCAGTATAGAACATCCATTTTAGAAGAATTCCTCAGCATTCAGCATGGCAACTCTAGATGAAGGAAATAAAAATGATCATCTATCAGTCTCCTAAAAGTGATGAATAATTATGAAAGTGTAAATTATTCAGCAAATTTTAGAAAGATAGGATTTATCATTATTTCTTCATTGGGGAGATGTGAAGGGAGGGTGGAAAACTATAATTAATATCATTAATACTTCCTATGTTTTATTCTTATTTTTCTGAAGGTTATAGTGGTAAAGGCGAACCAAAAAAAAAATCCCTGAACTGCTAGACTGCTGGCTTGAATTCAGACCAAATGAATGCAGGGCTGTGCAATGCCATGTGTAAAATGTGTTGATGAACTCAGCAGAGCAGAGGTATAGTTATGGTTCTAGTAATCTTTGGCAGACTGCATTGGGACAGAGTAGGGCTGTAAATTAAGGGTAAGGATTATTGCCATAGAGAAATTGATGGATATAAGGCAAGGTGCTTAAAGAGCCACAGGGCTCTGAGAGCAGACTTCTTCCTGACTTAGATATGAACAGAATATTGCAGCTGAAAGGGACCAACAATGGTCACCTCCTTCAACTGCCTGACTAATTCAGGGCTGAGTAAAAGTTAAAGCCTGTTATTAAGGTCATTGTCCAAATGCCGCTTGAACACTGATTGACTCGGGGCATCGATCACCTCTCTAGAAAACCTTGTTCCAGTGTTTGACCACCCTCCTGCTGGAGAAAGAATTCCTAATGGTATTTTAAGAGGTTATCATTCCAGAGGTTTGCAGGACCCTTTTGGTCAATACAGGGACCCAGCAATAGGACATGGAATGGTGTAGGTCCTTCATGGTTCAGTCAATGTGCAGAAAGGTAAGAAATGTCTTACTCCTAGTGATGCATATCTATGTTACTTAATAACTCCTTAATTCAAAATCACATATGTAGGCCCTGCTGCTCTGCTTCAGCTGCATGTAAAGTTGGTTATGTCAGCTGGAATAATGGCTCTCTTTAACTGTACTTCAGAATGCTTTGGAGAATAAAAAACAACATTTGGCAAATTTTAAAAACAAAGCATGACACAAAAGAGAAAAAAGAAATGAAACAGAAGGGATTGTTGACATTATCTGGGGAGATGTAGAAGAAACCCAAATCTGGATGGCTGATCTAACTTTTATCCTCTGATGGCAACTGCATTTTGGTGAGGTATGGTCAATATTTTAAATGCTAGTAAGCAATTTCCCTAGCTAGGAGCAAATAAAAAGTCTTGCCCAGATCAATTTTAAAATTCCACTTGGTTGCCTTACAATACTTTTTTTTTTCCCTAGACCTAATACCACCAGTATGGAAGTACCACGGCTGCCTAGAAGAGCAAATTACAATGTAAACAAGGCGAAGAAGAGCTCTTTTTCCCCTGCATAATCCAAAAAATACTCTAAACCATAATGTTTACTATTTGGAATCTTTCTTAATTCACTCTTACTCGCAACTCCTCATTTCCTCTTCCTCCCTCCTTGAAAATACCTTCCCTTTGCTGAAGTTTTTTCCAGCTTGCACTTCTAGGGCTTCTCAAGCTCCTGTTAGCACTGCTGCTCCCTTAAGCAATACTACTGCTAGTCTTCCTTATCCTGCTGCACCAGCAGCAACACTGAAACTAGCATGTGCCAACAGCTACTCACTCACTAAATCCATGAACGTCATGGAGAATGATGCCTACACTTTATTTTATGAAATAAGGTGGGTTTTTTGTTTATTTTATTTTATGGAACTGTTGTGATTTGATCTGGCAGCCTGCTGTCCTTCAGACCACGTACTACCAACATGACCAAAAAATATGACACAGAGATGGCATACAATGTGATATTATACTATTGCCACAACCTGACAAAGCCACATCATCATTCAGTGATGTAAAAGTTAAAATACACAAATCTGCTATCTAGGACTAACTTTGGGAGGTAGCATCACTGAATACAAGCAGGTTTCAAAGCAGCTTTAAAGGCAACCTTTCCTTCTTGCTAAGTAAAGACCTACAATAGGTATCCACTGGTAGAAATCAAGTGTCTTGTCTGGAAGAACCCCAAACACACAAATTCTTACGTATCTTTATACCTGCTCAGGAAACAGGTATAACTGCACAGTTTCATGCAGTATCATAACCAACTCCTCTGTAGTTTTGCTAGAATACATATCTACCATCTTTAAAATATCTGTCAGTGCTTTACTTTCCTGAATTTGACATCGATGAAAGCAACGGGGCCTTCTCAAAACTCACATCAAATGCTTCCAGTCACAGACTAGACTAAGATCAAAAGTCCTTGAGTTACTTATTTACTAGCCACACATACAGAGACACACATATACTTTGGCCAAACCCAAAGCTAGTTCTTACGCTTCTGTGTTTGCTCTGATATTTACACAGCACAAGACAGCTCTTGGTGTGACCTGTGAACTGACTACCACATTAGTCTCTCTGCATTTCACACAGGTCTTTGTTGAAAAGTATATGACACTCACATATGTAAGTATATAAAAAAAGTTATCGCACAATGCTTCTTGAATATATCAAAATGTATGCTCAAGAACACGAACTTGAGTTGTTAGTGACAGCAATGACAACAGAAAATGGACTTCCACCAAACAATTCACATCACAAGCAACATCACAAACTTGTAAGTCTAGCAGTAGGATGATGAAACAGAGATGCTAATGCAATTTCTATCTGTATGAAAGCCAGACTGCCTCTTCTGTCCCTGTCACTTCCTTTAAATCTCAAATTCATTTCAGTTATCCTGCCACTAACACACCCGCACACAGAACCTAAACAGTACTCTTGTAATTTGCATTTTTGTATTATCCAATAACTCCAGAATAATTAAGGATAAAGGAATCCCTTAAAGTAAGATCTTCTTCCTCAAAAGGTTTTTAAATACATCATTATAGAGCAGACATATACACACTGAAAGATCTGAAGTCAGGAAAGACTGCACTAATGAATCTCAAAAACTGCCTAGAGGCAGCCCCAAGAACAATGAATTTATTCTGACTATAAATTCAACCTCTGCTCCACTTCTGTTACTGCTTTAGTAGGTGACTGAAGTAGCTGTGGTATTTCCAAAATAGGGCAAAATTTCTAATTGTATCTGCATAGCAGGTTACAGTGTGTAGGCCCTTATACTTCTGGGTTCAGTACCATCAGAAAAATGTAACAAGTTTATCCTACCTGATAGATGGCACTATGAGTGCAGCACAGTTATCTCTAACACCTCAGTGGGACATCAGCTTATGGACACAGAGATTGCTTATGACCAGCAATCTTAGTTATGGCTTGCTTTACTTACCCTACCTCTCTGTTAATGAATACTGACAGAACTTCAAAAAAATATCTGTCAAGATTACCTGGTGATGCATATGACTCCTGAATCTAGGAAAGGCCTCATTTTTCCAGGCTAGATAATATACACAAATTGTATTTAATGTGAATGATCCTGGCTAAATAACACATGTAATATAAGCTACTTGAATGCTCCTGAGCCTACAGGCTGTTTCATAGGCGATAACTGAGAAAGTAAGGTTTTAGCTTTTTCACAAAAAACCTAGAGACCTCTTCATTTGAGCTGCACTGGGGCAGCTAACTGCTGCAGTTCTTTAAGCTCCTAAAGGATGGGCAGAAGTGAAAGGCAGTAATCCTATTCTCATCACAACTGCATATTCTCTGAGAAGGTGAATTTTAAATATACAGAGAAACTGTTAATGTGGCATAATAGCGGTCTTTACTCAGTAGAATTTAAATTTCTTTACACTTCTGATATGTCCACATCCTTCTGATATGATGATTCTCAAAGTTATACACTCAAGTGTCACTGGGATACTGCAGATAAGAGACCACTACCCTTCTTCTCCATGACGTGCTTCTGAATATACAGCCTGAAAGGGTATTGGCTATTACTCTCACCATATCACGTTTCAAGTGCGTGGCTATCACCCTGCTCAGTGGGAGTTTGGCAACTCAACAGGAGCAGGTTCACATCTCCTCTCAACTGGCCAAGTCTGTCACCCCTTCTGAAGACCTTCTCATAGCACTTTTGAGGAGCCAGTCACTGTCTTCAGCTTAAATACTATGCCTGCAAACTAGCTTGTGTTTGGTCAGTAAGTACTGCTGCAAATGGTAGCACCCACTTTGAGCTCTCTGTGGAATGTTATTGACAACTTTATTTTTCATAGAATCTCAGAATCATTCAGATTGGAAAACATCATCGACTCCAACTGTTAACCCAGCACTGCCAAGTCCACCACTAATCCATGTCCCTGAGTGCCACATCTACACATCTTTGAAATGTCTCTTTTAAAATCCTTATTTCATAAGGAGGCAGTGCCTGCACTGTTTTTTTCTCTGAACACCCTTCTACTCTTCCACTACAGAAAAAAGCAGAGCCTAGGACATGCTATGTCAGCACTTCTTAAGCATGTGGAATACGTGCCAATAAGGCTCAATACCGGGAAGACATGAAAGATAAGTATGTCACCAAACAACCAAACTTACATTTGAGTGATTTAGATGGACAAAATAACATGGAAATAACTAGACAGTTTCAGACTTCACTTATTCTACAAACAGATTTGGAGAGGCATTACTGTCTTTACCTAAACTCTACACATTTCAAAGGGATTCATGATTATATGATAACGTCATACAATTTTTTTAGAAGTTTCCTTTATCCCTGTGTTTATAGAAAAAACACTTGAAATTATGAACCTGAAAGATGCAAAAACAGGAGTAAATTAAAGACACTCAAAATGTACTGCTTTTAAAATATATGGCTTTATGAATTTTCTTGGAGGGTTGAGAATCAACCCAGTATTTTTCAGAGAGAGTACTCACTAAGCTGCACCACACTTCCAGGAAAATTAATTTCTTATATCTAGCACTGAAATTAATTTTAAAGCCTAGGAGACTGAAGTGGGCTAGCAGAGTGACTGTCATTCTGGCATTTCAAATGTCAGAACTACAGAAATACAACAATCAATTTAATTCTGGTAGAACTAGGATATGTGAGCTGCTTAGTCTTGCATCCTATTGAGGCTTCTTTCCAATACATTCTTGATCCTTCGTATTTTAAGAGAAACCCGAATCATCATGCCACTTACTATTCTGACCTCACACAGTGTCATGTCTTCCCCTTCACATCTGCACTGTAAGTTTTCATTTCTAAAGTCTAAATTTGCGATATCCATTTACTGTTCCTCTTCTTCAAATCTATCTTCACAGTTTGGCAACTGCCTCTGACAAAATACTTTCTGCTCTTCATCTGATACTTTTGAGGAGCCTCCGTGATTTTCTTAGTCACATCTCAGTATCAGTGCTCTATTCTCATACTCCTTTGACACAGATGGGCATTCTCCTCTTCTGGAACAATTCTCCCCTGTTAACATCTGTGATTTATTCTTTTACTTGACCCTTATTTTTCTTTCATTTTTAAACTATACTTTCAAGGAAAATAATCTCCCATTATTCTGTTCTTCGTCTCTCTACCTTGTCTTTTTACAATCTTTATCCCGTTTAATCTCACCATACAAAAAAATTCAACTACCAATTCCATGCTGGTTGTGTTTCAGTTCCAGGTTTGACTCCTGTTCAAATTATGATCTGAGTGAATAACTGCTACAAAACTAGTAGGTAGAAATCTTCATATTCTCTAAATTCTCAGCATGGTCTTCTATGTCATACTGAACAATACTACATTACATTACTCATGTCTATAATATGAATAAGATCTTTCTTTTACAGATCTCTACATCTCTCTACTTTCAAGTAATTCTTAAATTTTGCACACTTTCTTGGAATAAAAGATTTCTGTGGCCCTGACAAACACAGAATGCAGCTGCAAAGATTATTTTTCTCTAATGGTCCACATCGTGTTAAAAACATAACAGGAGAAACCTAGTCTTTTGTAACATAATTTAAACCTTCACTAGTATAATAAAATCCTTTCAGAATAGATCAGCATACTTTAGTGAAAATTAGCACTGTAAGGAAAGTTCTCAGTACAGACTTTGTTAGCTGAATTTCAACACGGAACAAATATTTATGACACAGTTATAAATAGGATTTATAATGGAAATGTTGACACTGTGATAATAGTCCCACGTGATAGACCCTACTTCATCTTGTCCTTGGCTGGACACCGTGACAGACCAATATAGAAATTCACTGGAGCAGGCCAACAGTGGGCAGGTTCTATGTCCTGGTTCTTTTTCAGAGCAAATGAATAATTTTTAACAGGAGAAAGGAGGTACTTAAAACTCTAAGGTAGCACTGACTTCTTTCTCCCAGATTACACCTGTAATTAACAAACTCGTGGTGTCACATTAGATAGGTACACCTAGGCTAGAATTCCAGAAGTTACTTCAAGATAGCAACATACCCAAGACAGCACTGAAGTTAGTCCAGGCTTCTAGACAGCTTTCACAGACAGATGCTGTAGCCTTTACTAGGCAACAAATTTCATCTAGATGCAAATTAACTAGCTCAGTACTTAATGCAAGCCTGTGAAAATTACAGTGATTGTAGCAGCTTTATCTCTCTACAGGAAACTGGTTCTCTGTTATTAGGTTTAAAAGTTAATTTGCTCAAAACTAATTATGCACATTTTTTCCTAAGCAAATCATTTGATTATGTGACTCAGAAGTATCTTGGAGAGATTGAGAAAGCATCCTGAAGAATTAAGAGTAAGCCTTTGCAAACTCTCTTTGCCTTGCCTTCTCCCAGGCACGCTTTCTTGTTCCAGATGCATGCAGGAATGCTGTGGAGTGGGTTGAACCAGCATGTGTGTATGGCAATGTGGCAGGATGGGTGCAAACTGCCAGCAAGCTGGATGGACCTCACACTGGGCAAGAGGAAAGGGTGGGGCCATCTGTACGTAGAGCTTGGTGATAAATCTGGTGATAAATCTGGCAGGCAAGCTGTAAAGACTGGTATGACAAGGGTTATAAAAAGAAAGGGGAGAACAAGAATAAAGCTTGAAATCGACATCTTTTCTTTCAAGGCACCTTCTTTCTTTATTACTGGATACAACAGAAGTGTATCAGGATATGTCTATAGGCTATGGCTTCTCCAGAGTTCTGCAGAAAGAGAATGGAAGCAATAAATTGTAGAGAAAAAACGGCATAGCAAGAATTGCAACAACAGTTGTGTGCGGATGATGAAGTCATATGTAGACTAAATTCAGAAAATGAACAGGCTTTTGTATGACTAAGAGCGTATGCTCTAAGGCACAAACTGATGGCATGGCTGGTAACTTTTCAGGCAAAATGCTCATTGTAATTGGTTTTTTAAATACAAATATCTGGTCTGGCCCATATGCATTTAGCCAGGACATTCTAGTTAATTAGCATCAGCCAGAAATCTCTCTTTGCTGTCCATATGGAGCTTGCATTTTGAGAACTGGAGGAGGTGGAGATGACAGAGAGGAGGAAGATGGGAAGGATGTGTTTTTTTCTGAGGCTACAGACATCCACCACTGGTCAAAAGAGAATGTAAACCACAGTTGCTCTTTGAGGCATCAGAGGCCATTACAAATGGCCTTATCCTAAACTTAAAATGCTTATTTCTGAAACTAGAAATGTTCAGCATATTAATAGTGATGCTTTAAGAGTAACCAAACATTATAATAAAAAATAATGGTAAAACCTGCTAAATTCTTATTCTTATCATTAGAAAATATTTGCTATGTATTTCACCTGAAAAAATTCTGTCCATCTCTTTAGACAGCTTTAGTTTGATAAACTGCTCCTTGATTTCTCTCATGCCTTGTTTAGGAGATCAAAAGCTGGATGAATTGTTTTGGTGATCCATGTATGTTCATCTGGCAGCTGGCTAGCCTGACAAATAATCTGCCAGAAAACAATTCAAATCTGAATTTCCAGACCTTAATTCCTCTGTGGTAAAGTGCCCAGACTGCTCTTACCCTGCAGCAAAGTAGTTTCACCCTTCTTTCATTTAATCAAATGTTATTCATTCAAACTGAATGAAAGAGCAGTATCCATTTGCTGCAGGATATACATGCACACAGACAATTATGGTTTAGCTGTCCAGTCTGTACAGTTCATACTTCAGTTTACCTCCTGATAGTGTGTTTACAAGACTTTATCTGAGAGATGGTCTGTGGAATTTAGAATGAATGTGTAAGTCAAAACATCTTCTAACCTTGTGCAATACTAGAACAATACTCCTTTTTACTGGGTGTACAAAATCCTTTCTTTTCTGTTAGACCTTTGATACAGCACTCCCATTAGTAATTTGCTATTCTCTACATTTTAACAAGAGACACAAAACAGCATTTATTTTTTCTCTAAGCAAAAACAAATCTCAAACTGTCCCTGGATGACTCCCTTGAATGAGGCTATGACTCAGGTTTCATTTGTTTCTGTCCTGGTATGCTCTCTTTTGACACATCTACAAGTTTTGTGATGCCTGGAGAAAACAAACAGGTCAGAGCTGGGATTTCTCAAAATTCATTTTATTTGTTGATAAAAAGGCCTGTAAAATATGGCCTCTGTAAAGACTGCAACATTTGTTAAATCTACAAAATGTATAGCCTTTTGCATAGGGCTCTGAAAAGATATGAATCCTCATAATTATTAAACACTAGGACAAATCTCTGTACAACAAAAGTAGAAGCAGGGTCTTGCCTGAGACTAGCATGAGCAAACTCAGGGAAAACATCTCCCTGCAGCCTTATAACTCCTTATACCATGGCTCTGACCTTTTCAATCATACTTGGCTTTACTCATATGCAAACACTAAGGCAATCAATCACTGAGAAACCTGAATCTCAAGATTTCTACGGTACCTAATTACTGACATTATTATGCTTAAATGCTGGATGCCACTTTACTTTCTACTGCTTTGTTCTCCTTTTAGTCTCCTTTTAACTACATTACAAAGCTAGAACATCTTGGCAGCTTCTGATGAATGTCTTAATGAACATAAAAGTGAAATGTGAGAGAAAGTAATTGGAAAGTATGAATTATCATGGTACAATGACTTACGAATATTCACTGTAACTACAATTTGTGTGTAATACTAGGCTATATGGCCCAGAAGGTTGCTTTTTAAGAATCTAAAATTTAAGAGCTTTATCAATGGACTTAGGCTGCAAGTAATTCAGAGATCACTCATTAAGACAGAAAAAAAAATTCACAGTTGTTTACAGAGAGGTATTTGTATTTGACTTTTTTTGTCTCTTTGTTTGAAGAGGCTTGTTGATATACTACATACATTTACTGCTCACAGCATGCTTGAAATACTAAGCAGTTAAATAAATAAGAGAAAAATTACACTGTCTCATAACTTATTTTCAAGACTATTTAGTACAATGGAAAGCTTTCACTTAACTATAGCTTGAAAGACTGAGACACAAAACTTACCATTACCTTTTAGTACCACTTACAGAGACTTATAAAGATACTGTAAAAAATATAAAGCTCAAGAAACAGAGGAAAACCAAGAAGTTGCTATTAGGAAGCAATAACGGTTATCTTGTTTTCATTCAAACACATGAATGAAACAGCTATTTACTGTTGTTTGTGTGAGTGAATGTAAATAATTAAAAATACTTATCTATTTTATTACCATAAATGGCAAAAGCTAATGATAACACTGTCCAGTAAGTCTTGGCATGACTTGGGAAATCCATAAACAAATGCGTGGACAAGTCAGTCTCAGGGTTAACGAGTACCACACAGAAGAAATGTATCTGAAAAAGGTATCATGTACACTGAGTCTGGAAAACATCTTAGACATGATAGTATTTGAAATTATCACAATGATGTGTGAACCCGGTGGTTTGCTGCAGCTTATTTGGCATTTATATCTTTATATCTTTATATTTATACATATATATATATATATATATCTATATATATATATCTTTATATATATCTTTATATCTTGGCATTTTGCAATTTACCTAAGCAATGGGAATAGCAATTTTTTTCAAGTGTATACAAACATGCTATCTTGAAAATAATTAGGAAACTCAAAATTTAGACTCAAGAAGAGGTATTTATCTTTTGATAGGTAGCTAAGTAACTGAGAGATGTTTCCATACAAAGAACAGAGTAAGTAAACTTTAAGAAATGCTTTGTTACATCACTGCACACATATCCAGCTGCATTTGCAGAGGTGATACAAATTCTTCTCTTCTGTAATTGGAATAAAAGTTTCAAATGAGAGGAAAATAAGATCCCACACCTTCTCTCCCCAAATCTCAGCCAATTTGTCAGCAATGCTACTTCATTTCCTGTGGCAGGAAGTAAAAAAAGACATCTGAGAAATTCTTGATTTGGGCAATTTCTTGGTGTCAAATTTCACACCATCGGATGTTTGCATTTTCACTCGAGTGCTCCAGCCATTTCTTTATTTCAAGGGTTTGGCAGCTTTCAAATACTTTCTTTCCAAATGCTTCAATTCTTTGCATGGCTACACCTATGACTTCTTAACTTATGGCTGGAAAGATGACCTGCTGCTATAAATCAGAATTTCTTCAGCTGAGAGAAGAATGAAATAATGAAAAAAGAAAAAGACTTGATTATTATAGAAGTATGGGCCACTAATATACATCCACAGGGGAGGTAGTATTGAGGTAATTTCCAACAGTGAAAGGTACATATTTATACTGTTTTAAAGCTAATACTGGAAATAGTTCTTTTGAACTTTGCCTACAGTTCTGGACTGCCATGTTCAAGAAAGATGAATTTACATCAGGATGTGTACTAAGAAAGTTTGCAAGACTGGCGAGGGGAATGGAGGTTCTAATCAGGTGGTCAACCCTTGACTTATGCACTAAATGAATAAAAAAAGAGCGCCCCAACTCTCTCAACCCCAAAATACAAACAAGTACTTAGGAACAAAGAAAAAAACGAGTATTCTTTAAACTTTCTGACAGTAAAGATTTAGTAACAAGTTATATACAGTAGTCATTTAAAATAAAAATTGAAGGGAATAGGTGCACTTTTAGAAAATGCTGAAGAATGTTGTTGTGTGTTTATTTTGTGGGTCATGATATTAGCCTCCATTCACTATATGGGTACATTTAAGAATAAGCAGGTTATGTCTGAAACAAAGATATGCAGAAGATGACAGTAAGTGAAAATGAATCTCAGAGCTATAATCTATATTAGCATATGAGTGCTGGCAGGTCCTTGAAAAGTAATAACAAGATATGACTCAACTCAATTTGACAGGTGAAAGAAAGGGCAGACATGAAAAGACATTAAATTGGCAAATGGAGTTCCATTTTATCTATTCAATCTTAAGCTAAAGAGCAGTACTCAAAAATATTAGCTTCATGGAAAGAGAGCAGAAAAACAAAGCAAAATCAGCTTTGTTTCTTTCTATAACAACTTTTCAAACCACGTGACAGATTAAAATGAGCTGCAACGCTGATAAAAGTGAGATAGACCTAATTCTATTATATCTTCAATAGGGGACTAATGTTTCACAGAGCACCACAGGCATAACAGAGAAAGATTCCCCCACAGATTATGTATGTCTAATGGTCAAGCATTCACCAAAATTCAGCCCTTAGCTAACCCAGATCGTCAAGAATTCCACTGGACAGTAAAAAAGCTAAGGATCTTTCCACTAATAAATGCATTATAAAATTAACCAAAATTTCTGTGGATTTATGTTCTCTAAAGTCTGTCTTTGACACCATACTGAATAAACCATTAATCTGAGGTGAAGTTATATCCTTGGTACTTTTCAACACACAACTGTTTTCATACAAAGCTATAGTTAGCAAATTATTAAAAACTGAAAGCAAAATCTCCTTTAGCAATGTACACTTCTCATGACTGAGATGACTGTTATTTCCATTTAAATGATAACATTCAAAATGAAATCAACACTTTTAACTTAACACAAAATCTTTTCACTGCAATAAAGCAATTAGCCACAAAAAACCCCAATCTACAATTACCTGGTTGGTAGAAATTTGGTGAAAGTTCTCTGGCAACTGCTCTTGCAATATCACATTCCTGTCGAGCAGCCTGAGCAGCCTGATCCGCAGCATCAGCTTTAGCTCTTGCATGTGCGGTTCTGTACAAAGTAGAAAACAGTTTTTATGCAAAGTAGTCTTTTATCAGTTGCATCAAGAATGTGAGAGTAAAGGACCTCAGCTACCATACACTATCCTGTATAGTGTGCTCTTGTGCCCACTTGTGAGTAACTGCGAATCAGCAAAGTATTTCAGAATCAAACCACTGTTCCTCTCAGCTCTTCAGTCCTGCTCATCCTCGAAATCACACTTACTTGCAGGAACACAATTACAGCCCAAGCTTATAATTAAAATTACAAAAAAAATATAGTATCTGACAGAAATCTGGGGTTAGGATTTAATTTCATGTTACCACAATGTGCACAAAAGTGTACAGAAGGTCAGACTGAGCCACCACACTGACTCCTAAACAGGTTTTTGTGAGACCAGGATACATGGTGTTCAAATGCTACTACCCTTACAACATTTCAAAGTTAATGCTCAGTGCTGGGTGCCATATAAAAACTTTTGAAGGGCAAAATTCAGTTATGTCAGCCCAAAAATATGGGAAATGTCTTCTACAATCAGACCACGTTGCAAAGAAATAGCACAGAAAATGTGTTTGACACTTCAATAGGCATTTGTATAAACAACAGTTTATTAGCAGTTTTAAATTCTTGTAACTCACCGAATTTTAAATCCAAAAACAATCTGAAAAGGTAACTTTTCAGAAGTCAAGACAACAGTTTGGAATACTCTGGTAAAGTAATCTGCCATTTGCTTCCATTTTTTTCCTTTCACTATTTCTTAAAAAGCCTCAAGAACAGCTTGTGCAAAGGCCTCTGATTCCAGACTGTGCAAACCGATAGTTGTGTTACTGCAGGTTTGCATCTAGGTTTGTCCCATCTTCTCTCACCACTTCATTTTCCAAACAGTCATCTGTTTAAAAATTCCTGATGACAGTGATCTCTCTGTGCCTCCACAACATTAGCACACAGCCTAGAGCTATGAAATGGTTCGTTAAAACAGAGGGAAAGCTAAACACGGCAAACTAGCAGAATTTTTTGAGACTCTAGAGATATTAATAACCTTCCTAAACCAGATACATTAAATTTCATGATCTCATCCCTTTTCTCGTAACATTCTAGTAGAAAACTGACACTGAAGTAAGAAAATAATTATTTAAGAGAACAACAGTAGCGCCAACTTTTATCCTGTGTGCCTGGTGATAATAATCAACACTAATCAAATAAATTAAAACTTTCAACAACTTCATCATAAAAATTCAGTTTTATTTTCAAGGAATAAAGAAGAGTTCTATGTGTTTTAGACAAAGTAAGAATTAAAAGTTAGCATTAACCAGAATGAGCATCAAGAGATTAACAGAACGGCAGACTTTGCATTTCTAAAAGGATGTTTAATCCCTTAGGGTACTAGTATAAACACAGTCATAAAAAAACCACATAGACAGTTTCATCTGTGGTGCCTGGAGAAGATTTATTTAAGTTACATCCTTCCTAAAATGTGTGTGGGGATAAATGTTGAATGTTATTTCAAAGCTTAGCTTGTCATAATTTACTGGATAAATATCAGCTTATGCTGCCTTCTTGCGGGTCCCTCTCGGTCTGTGAGAAAAAAAGATAATGAACAAATAAGCTGTAACACCTTCAATTTGTACTTAGGATGGGGGAAAGAAACTTAATAATAACAAACACACCGTATAATCCCATATGTGTTCTGTGCAGTTCATGAATGGGTGTATGGTATGTGCTTGCTTAGTAACAGCTATCAAACCCGTTCTTTCTCTATAATCATTATTTTCAATTAGATGAGCTATTCTTAGCTCCTGCATAATTATGTCTATGTAGCATAAACTTAATGAAGCAATCCTAGCACTGGGACATTGTTTTGTGAGACAATAATGTAGTCTGCACATAGATAAACTAGACACTGCTCATCTTTTTGTGATGAAAGAACAACCAGACTACTCCCATATAAAAATAGTCTAACACTACTGCTACTGCTACAACAGACATTTTAAAACCTCATATACTAAATGACCAGTACCAGGAAGACATACTGCCAGGATAATACATTTATTTACTGATGTCTGTGAATTTTCTATATTATTATATCCAAGAAGCAAATCACACATCCTGTTCCAGTATACAGTATGAATTAGTAAAGGAATTAAATGGTGACATGAGTAAAAAGCTCATGTAACTTTGTTACATGAAGCTGGGCAAAGCAAGTCGCAACAGGATGAAGCCAAGGGAACAGAAGGTAAATGAGCATGGCTTTCCTTGGCTGCCTTCTCTCACACCTCTTTTTTTCAACTTGCACTTCCTGCTATTCTGCCCCTTTTGTCCTCACAGTCAGGAGTTCCAGCAGACCAGAACAGGAGCGACTGTTCAGAAGTGAACACTGCCAAGGCATGTCCCAGCGACACACTGGAGCAGTCTCAGTGCTGTGCTGAGAGATGACGCAGCAAGAGGAACTAGCCAGGCACAGGAGGGTAAGGCACAAGAACAACGATTATGCTCCTGAGCAGGCCTTCAACCAGCCAAACAGGAGTGTGTGCACATGGCAGTGCGGAGACACTTTCCCAATAGCCTCTTCAACAAGCATCTGTCGATGACAAATGGCAAAAGTGAAAGAACAGGAGAAAGCAGCAGAGATGATCCTTTTCCACAGAACAGCAGCAATGTGCTTTGCCTGTGAATGTAGGCTCTTCATTATTTGCATTGCTTGCTAGTTATCACCTTGGCATTTGGATGCTTTACTGGCTAACTTCAGCAATGTGTCTGTCCTTTATCATCTCAATTTGCAACTGTATCTTCAGACATTTTTTCTCATTTCCTGCACACTTATTTTTAAGTGTCAGACTTAAATAATTTTTCTGTTGCTATTTAATTTCCTGAGTCTTTTTATTCTGACTTCCACACTTGATTTCTCTGTATGTTTTTCAAATTACTTGCTTACAATTACTGCTGCTTGACACTACATTTTGTTTGTACTTGCTTTATTTTGCCTTGCACTGACCACCACACTATCAGACTTTTATTATCAGAAACTATGAAGAAATATATTGGTTTTGAATGACAATGTTTATAAAGGAGAACTATCAAAGCAATAATTGAATCCATTTGCTCCATTTATGCTTCACACAGTTTGGGAAAACCTTCTTTACCTTTCATTTCTGGAGCAATTTTGTCACTGTAAAGTCTTGAAGTTTTTTTTGTTATCAGCAATTATTCATGGAAATTTAAGTCTATGATATATCACGTAAAAATGACTCACGTTTGAATGACCACCTTCTACTTTTTTTCCCCAGAGAACTCTACATCATTTGCCGAGACAAGAGATCTTTAAGAGAACTTTTGAAAGCAAAACTCAAAATGTCTCCTTTCCTCTCCCCCAGCCAAGAAAAAGATTGCAGCAGGCTTTTCATCTTGTTCCACACATTTTCCAGGAAGGATCGATCTGAAGTTTCAGCAGCAAAACAGAAATTATGCAGGAAAGTGGGCAGCAAAGCAGACTGCAAAGCAGTACAGGAAAACAAGTGACTTGCTTTGCAATGCTTCATTCAGGTTCTAATCCACAGCAAAGGACCTTTAACGAATTTTTTTCTTTCAGGTGAACAGGCAGTTCTTTGTAAAATTCATTCTTAGTAACTGTAATAGCGAATACACACTACTAACTTGTGAATTACCATGTGGTTTTCCATGTATTTCTACTTGAAAGTGTCATCATACCATTAACATTCCACGTGATGTCTCAAGCACATGTTTGAAAGCTTTCAAATAAATCAATATAAAAATTATTTACCAAAACAAATTCATATTTGGAGGGACAACCTATCACTTCAGTAATGAGTCCACAGTGGTGGTAAATTCAATCAAGGCAGGGGCAAAATTAAGTGTTACGTGTGTCAGCAATCAAACCATATTTACATTAAGGAGGAACATGTACCTATAGCTCATGCAGAGTCTTAATACCATGTGGCAGCATGTGGAGTCCCTATATTTATCATTCTCTGTTGTCAGTGATGGAGGGCTGGAGGACCAATGGCTAACTGAGTAACTTTGGTATTGTGAGAAACTGTATTCAGACTCATATCAGGGTCTGATTCTGAAAGAAGCTTAAGCTTTCTGACTGTGGGACAACTGTTCTTTACTGAGACCTTTCTTTTCTGTGCTTGGTTGGGTAGGTAAACACGGACACATCATCTTAATTACACTCAAAAATTACAAGCACAGAGCCCGAGGCTCCCTACAAGCAGTCTCCCCTTCCAGCAATACTGTGATCAGATTTCTATCTACTTATATGCGAAAAATGACTTGAAGGAGGAGTACTGAGGGCTGAAGAGCTTAAGCAGTATTATCTCCCATTCTGCAGCAACAATGCTTATATATAATGCCATGTGCCTGGAATGCATTATGTAATGTTTATCTAAATTTAAAACCCATTTAGAACTGTCCATTACCCTCCAGATTATTCTGTATTTCCATGGTATCCTTCAATGCACTTGTAATGATGCCTCATTCAGAGTCAACTAAAAATGTAAGCAACATATGTTTACTCTGTTTCATTTTTCAGATTTTATCAAACATAGTGATTCCAGCATAAAGCTTTCCAGGAGCTCGTTTCCTATTTCTCAAAATTATAAAAATAATTTTGCTTTCTATTTGCTCAGTATATGAAACCAAATTATACTATCAAATTATCCTAAACCATTAATATTTAAAATGTTACTTATGAACAGATTTCCATATTGTAAAGCAAAAAAAAAAATCAGCAAAGGCCAAACCTACAAGAAGTTCTCAGAGATATATTTTATTAATGACAGCTATCAGGTTTGTCTGTTAACATTAACTATTGTGGGTTACTACCCATTATCATCCCTTTTGAAACTGGAATTCTCTAAACACAATCCCACCTTCCTAAACTCTAAAATGCAGTGATTTTTCCAGAAAGCAGAGAACACACTGTTGGGGTTTTTTTTCCAGGTATGAAACTTTCCAACATTTTTATATTTGTTTCTATCTGTCAGAGGCTCAATTCTGCAAAACCAAGTTCTGGTAAAATTAGTACAGAGATCCACAGCATTTCCATGAAAAGAGGAGCTGAGAGGAAGAGGAAAACTTTAAGCAAAGTTCTTTGGTAGTTTAATTTTCTCCTTGTCCCCATTTTATTTCCATATTCTTCTAATATTATATATCAATAATGAATGTTCAGTAATTATCTAGCATCTCTGCACTTTTTAATATTGCAAGAGAGAGTGTCATTTATCAAGTGTGCTAACCATCCTCCTCAGCTTATTTCAGTGATAATACTGCATGAAAAACAATATTCTGCTTTGGTAGGAATAAAAATACATACATGCATAACTATGTAGAGCTACCTAGGAACTCTTGGCTTCATCACTCTCAACAACTCATTGTTGTAATATAGCTCAGAATTGAGGATAGGTCACTGAATACCAGCAAGAAATGGGAATCTCTGAAAGAAACAGAGAGGAAAAAGAGGGACTTACAGATAATGCAATACAAGAACTTCATGTCAGTGAGAAACCTAAAGTCCTCCTAAACTACAGACTGAAATAACAAAATGAGATATATGTCCTCAATTAAGGAGTCTGAACTCAATTTTAAGTGCTTTACTTCATCAATCTTCTTTGTGCTTTGCTAAATTTTAATCTCAACCAGTCACTCCTTCTTCATGAACTGACTTCACTCAGGAACTGGACTACCTTGGTACTACCAGTGAAGTCTGATGTAGTGAAGCATAAGCAGATCTATTATGCAAACACACTGCTGGCACATCGATCCGCATCATCTTGCCTAATGGATTTTGCTTCTGAAAACTCCTCCTTCACAGCCTAAATCCATTTCTCATATTTTTCAGTCTTAACTCATATTACAAGAACTGAAAAAATACTAACCTTCAATTAACAACTCCTGAAAAACTGAGGAAATTTCGTACAACCGGCAAATGGCCAACCTGTTTTAAGTACTTGAAAAAATGACCCGGGGATAATGACTGGTAAGTAATATATTAGTCTTAGGCATAAATAACTGCATAAATAAACTGGGTCTTCATCCATAAAGATTTACAGGCTAACAGTATATTGTGCCAGGCATCATGCTTTAACAAAGTATTTTGCCAGACACTTCATACACATGTAAAGATTATGGGTCCTATACCTTATCTAGTTTGCCTTGATTTAACATACTTGGACTATTTTCAAGGCTTCTGATTTTGCACCCTATGGCAATGTAATTAAACAACAGCATAAATTACATGGAATTAATAAAGTACATAAAAATGGATTAAAAGCTAACTCTCTGATACATTTCAAAGCTTAATGCAGAAGACATCAAAGAAAAGGGTTGATATGTGCATTTTACATTAGGAGTTAGTTTTTGGTTGTTTAGTATTTTACTTTTAGAATGTCTCAATACAAGCTAAAACATATTATGGTAGAGTGGGCAGATTACACAACTTCTGAATTCTTAAAAACCCTCAAGGACAATTTACTGTAACCTTAAGTTACTGTAATCTACAGTTTACTGTAACACGAAGTTCAATGATAACAACTCCACACCCCACTGTGTTTAAGTGTGCCAAAACAGAACACTAGGAAACACAAAAATATAGGCAGTATGGGAGATGGGAATGGAAAATAACACAGAAGGAATATAATATCATGCTGGTTGAACTCACATACTGATGCAAAAGGAAGGGTTAATGTGATCTTAATACATTTAGAGATGAAAATCAAGTACAAACTAAGGAATTTGTTCTTGCTGTACTACATAATCCAGCATCCATAAAACCACTAATGGAACAATGCCCAGCTCATCTACATCTCAAGAAGGAAAGAGAAATGTCAGCACCACAGAATAATTTTGGTTCTAAAAAGACAAGCTTTTTGACTTAAACTTCTTGAGCCTCGTATTGAAGAAACACTGAGAAGCCACTTACCACTGTGCACACATGGGTATCTGACAGTGGAATATGTGGTAGACATAATGGGGAGAATTGTTTCAGATAAAGATTTATCTTGTCCAACAATTAGAAGTTGAATTTGGGCACAGTCAACCTTAAAATGTTATAGGTATAATCTACAGAGAAAAAGATGGACATTTTTTAGCCTTTGCAGTTATACTGTAATAAATGTCCCCTTTAATCCATTTTCTGAGAAAAGAATGACATAGTCCTTTGTTTACAGGAAGTGAGATTAGCTGATTTAGGAGCTGTTTACATTAGGTATTTTAGACATCTGACATAAGGATCATCTCATTGGAGACACCCATTACTCCATTAAAAATAAGTAACTTGAACTATTTACAGTTTGGACTTCTGAACTGTGTGGATGTTACACTTCAGCAGCAGTCAGCATGAATGTTCCCTGCTGCACCTACAAATGTACGAAACCTCTTACGGCAAACACCAATCCATGTGTTTATTGAGGAATCAGCTGCCTTCTTATGTCAAGAATCAGAACCTGTCTGCATTCTCCTTTAGACCTCTGTGGTCCATATCAATAAAGCCAGAACAGCTCAGCAACTCAGGAGTGCCAAGGTATTGATTTCTGTAATACTAGACACATATTCACAGCAGTTCAGAAAGACTTTAGGTTAATGAAGGACAGCACACTCAAAAGAAGGTATTTCTGAAAATCCACTTTTAACAACAGAGATAGATTAGTTTGATCTCCCTAGCCTAGTCTGTCTTCCAGGCCCTCACATCAGTTCACTTTTTTGGAAAAAGAGTCACATGGAGATGTCTGAATTGTCAGTGGTTTTAAATTGCTGTTAAGCATCACTAGAGAAGTTGCTTTACATGGTACTCTCCATAACCTTAGGTGTCCCACTAGCCTAGCATTATTTATGTGCGTGACAGATATTCTGCCCCTGAATAAAGGATGTGGTTCTTCATGTGATATACTCAATTTTAATCACCATTCTGTCAGTAGTTTGAATGAATGAGTTTTGCTTTCATATTGATTGTACTTGACCATAGCACTGGCACAGAAATCATAGAATCATTCAGGCTGGAAAAGACCTTTAAGATCATCAACTTGAACCATTAACCCAGTACTTCCCAGTCCACCTCTAAACCACATCCCTGAGCGCCACATCTATAAGTCTTTTAAAAACCACCAGGAATGGTGACTCAACCACTTCTTGAGTAGCCTGTTCCAATGCTTGGTAACCTTTTAGGTGAGAAAATTTTTCCTAATATTCAGTCTAAACCTCCCCTTTCACAACTTGAGGTCATTCCCTCTTGTCTTATTGCTTGTTATGTGTGAGAAAAGATCGACACCGCCTTCGTTAAATCTTAAAGATGGCACAGTCTTCAATTTCAGCAAGATGAGCAGCATCACTTCAAGCAGAATGCAAGTTTTCCTGTGGGAAAATTTACATTTGGACAAAATACACTTCTGTATACTATGCTCTTAGGGCTTTTTCCCTCATTTTTGCCAATGGTGATTCACTGACAGTATTTTTTCATGCCTCTTAAATATCAAGTACATCTAGAGAAAAGTATAAATCTACATGGATATTTGTCCATCTTGCTTCATAGGACAGACTATATTCTATCCTATTTTATTACCAAGTCTACTTAGTGAGCAATATTTTCTTCCAGTTTCCTGGCCCCATAATATTAATTCCTGCAGACAGGAGAGGTTTCTTTTTGAAAGGGCTAAAGGAATAGCTGCAAACAATTTGTTGTTTCCAATCACTAAAGCCAATTATATTGTTTCACTGAAGAGAAACAATGAATCTAGCTGGAAGCATAAAAAAGTAGATGTACACTTGAGCTTCAGTTGCTCCTGATGACATAGTGAAGTGAAAAGGAAAACAAAAAGGAAATTAAATAAGTTTCTCTTCCGTTCATCATAAAATACAAGCTTCATGGAAAAACAACTCCATGTAATAAGGATTCTGCACAGAGAAGGCAATCCTGCTCAACGAAATGGGAATACATGGACCACTGTGATCATTTGCTTAGATAATTTCTAAGGTATGTTTAGTGCATTGTTCTTCCCCCAGCACAAATATTTTTAAAAAACTGTTCTCCACCTGGGACAAATGAAATAAAATGGTAGGTATGATGACTGCTATCATCAACATCAATATCTGGCAGCTACTCTACACTAAGCATAAGAAAGCAACAACAAATCATCATCCCAGGAGTACAGCTAGATGAAAAATAAGAACAGCTTACAGGAAGAGACTAGGATTTATTTTTTTTTTGGCATAAAAATGGACTGTTTTTTCCATTAAAAACATTATCTTCATTTTTTCAGTGTTCTGATTTTTACCACTTTCAATTACTTTAAAAGGTAAAAAAATCAGAAAATATGAAATCAGATGTCATTATTTAGATTTTTTTTGTTAGACTAGTTCTACTTAGAAAACTTTTGGAAGCTCTATTAGTCAATAAACTTATTCAGGAAAATTATGTCAAATGTCATCCACAACAATGCCTATTTCTTATCTCTCCCCTATACAGAGCTGATGTGGGTTTTTTTATGAATTTCTTTTATTTTCAAGCAAAGACAAGTCCACAGTGTTAGAGATATTCTAGCAAAGAATACCAAAGTTTTTGTAGAGTAAAATTTGTAATATGAAACCAGCATCTGATCTCTTTTCACATACTAATATATATGTAACTTGCGACACATTTGCTGCATGAAAACTACATTACCAAATATTACAGGAAAAACATGAAAAATATTTAAAATTCTGTGGTTTTTACTGGCTTCAAAAAGTGCAAGGTGAACTCCCCATTCATAAATAGTTCAAGGTCCATGCTTCATGCTTTTCCTAAGTGACTTTGGCAGTCTGTAACTTACTATATTGTAGTTTTAGCACCTGAACCCAAAGACTTCATTACTGTGCTTGATGGAGGAAAATATACTAAGTAAAAAGTCCCTACTACTCGTTTAGTGGCTTGGTGCTTATTTGGTTTTCTCTATTACAAAAGCTGTAACACACACATTTATTTCTGACATTTTCTCGAAATGTAGAAACAGTATGGAATTGAAATCTTCAAAACTAATGAGAACAGAAAGGATACACAGACCATGGAACAAAGTTCAATCACAGTTCTTAAAATCTAGTGGGGAAACAATACTGCAGTATTTTCAGCCTTTTAAAGGCATTAACAATGTGTGTTTAAATTTACTTTTTGTATCCTCAGCAATCTTAGAGCCAAGACTAAATTGGGCTTACCTTTCTTTGCATGATTCGTTTCTGTTCCCTGATTAGGTGCCAGATGTCTAGAAAATAGTACCGATAGAAAAATGTCTAGCAAACCATTCTGGAATAAGTTCTTCCATTTTCAGTTTTGTAAAGATAACTGTTATAAAAATTCACAGAAATACCTGAATAACAGAAAACAACGATACCTTATAATTGAACAGCTTAATTAACAAAGGGCGTAAGCTCTCCACGAAAGACAAGTGCAGGGATAATTGTATCTGATTTGACTTTTCTCCAGGCTGGCAGACATGAATCCAGTTGTTCATATTATACATTAAACATCAAGAGACTGAACAGGTTAAACAAGCAAAGAAAGACTTTGATGATCCTTCCATCTGTAAACATGTAATTCCTCTTAACTGAAGAGCACTGCAGATTGAAAATAACATCAGATCATTTCAGATACAGGGCAGCTGACAGCTATTTCACAGGTTTTGCTATCTCCAGCATGAAGGAAATGCAAAACCTGGGTTTATGACAAATGCAGCTAACAGCTTTAAAATAACCTTCTCTCATATACATACCCCCCTCCACTAAACATCTATGTATATATTTACCCTCTGTAGCTATCTACAAGGCTGCCAATAACACAAACTTTGAATAAACAACCAGCATGTCCTATCAACACCAGAAAAATTGAAAACCCAGGAATGTTGCTCTCTGCTGGTTGCCATAAGGCTGATGATCTTGCCTAGATGCCCAGAAGGCTTTTGTGGCATCCAGAGACTGCTGAGTGTTCACAGCAGCCTATTTGTTCCTGCTTAGAGCGGTCCTTGACTGCTTTGTTCAGCTGAAGTCATGCAGATCTGCATGGTAAGGTTGAGGATTCATTGTTGTATTACATATTTAGCACTAACCATTCACCAGGGCAACAACTTTCTGCAGACTCATGAAGTCTACTGTTTTGGGACCCTCTGAACAGAGCTGGTCATGGTCTATTTGCTCCTTTTTTCCCCCCTTACTACAGGCCTTGTCTGAAGCCCTAACATTCTCTCCCAGTCTCCTCTAAAAATCAAGTACTCTCTTTTCTCCATCACTAATAGCAGAATTTAAGCATAAATACCACTGCATGCTATGAAGGAGGAAACAACTCCCAAAATAATCAGTTCTAATGTCTCCTTGTCCTCTCTTCGCACAAACACAGATTTATCAGATTTTTTCCACATCTATCTAAAGGTTGATGGGTTTTACTGACACTCATGACTGTGACACTGGAGCAGCTGCTAAGACAAGAATCTCCTATTAGGCAATACCATGTGCTCCCCCTCCCACCAAAAAGCTATTCCTACTAAGGCCCGGTCTTGAGATCTGGTGCTTGAGATCGGGATTGACAAGCAATCCCTGAGCCTCAAAAATTAGTCTCCTAGTAAACTATTACAAATAAGTTACCTTTCTAAACTGCAGGTATCTGAGCTTTTACGAGTATCAGAGAAAGGCCAATGCCGCTTCTGTTTGCATAGCAGGGATACCACAGCTTGCCAGAAGCACCGGATCTGCTCTGCCTGCACTGAATAATGGTGCTGCATGCACATGGCAGTGTCTTCCAGAAGTGTTGGGCATTACTAAATAGACACCCATCTAAGTTCTGCACTCTTCATGTCTTCAATAAATTAACACTACAGGAGTAACTGCTGCTACTACAGCAATTAATGTTGCTGCCAGCCAGTGGTAACTGCAAGGGTCTGAACACCAGTGAGTGAGAGGAAAATATTTTCATCTGCTATTTTTCTTGAGAACATTAAAAAAGCCTCACTGTGTCAAGGTCATGCATCTTGGCAGAGAAAGGGCTGATAAATCCTGGTACAGCCAGTGTCCTGGAATAACCTTGTGGACTGGATGAATTATCTTAAATCATGGAATCATAGAGTGGTTCAGGTTGGAAAGGATCTTAAAGATCATTTAGTTCCAATTCCCCTGCCATGGGAAGGGACACCTTCCACTAGAGCAGGTTGCTCAAAGCCCCACTCAATCTGGCCTTGAATACTTCCAGGAAGGGAACATCCATAACTTCTCTGGGCCACCTGTTACTGCATCTGATCACCCTCACAGTAAGGAATTTCTTCCTAATACCTAACCTAAATCTATCCTAAAAATACCCTACCTAAATCTCAGTTTGAAACCCCTCATCTTCCCACTACACTCCCCGATAAGGAGTCCCTTATCCCATCTTTCCTGTAGGTCCCTTTTAGGTACTGGAAGGACGCTAGAAAGTCTCCCTGGAGCCTTCTCTTCCCTGGGCTAAAATACCCAAAAACCAACTTATTTTGCTTGGTTGTATACCAAGACAAGCTGGTCCTTCCAAGTGTCCATGCAGATCCACCGTCACCTGAATACGTATCTTATTTTATGAATCCCATGGGGAAATACAAAGGTCATCAACCGGGAAGGCTTCAGTCATGCTGAAGCCTGCATTGCTGGGGGCTTAAGGAGGAATGGAGGACATACTTGAAGAGCCACTGGAAGGACAGGGAAAGTAAACACATGCTTTCTTGAAGAATTTGATAATTCAAGATGATCACTGCAAGATTAACTCATCTTACACAATTAGCAAAATAATAACAGTAATAAAAATCTCTCCCTCAACAAACGACTGTCAGAATTTTAGCTAGATCTATTGATGAAGTGTATGTCTACCGAACAAGGAATGTGACCTCCCATCATGCTTAGATGATACTATTTAACAAAATGTCAGGGTCTGTTCCATAAAGCAGTCTTGCTGCTCCCTCAGGAGCATGCTCTGGCAGCAAGTGGATGTATATGGAATATGATTTCTCATTGGAAAGTAGAAGTCATTTGATAACAAGTAGAGACTTACTCTGCAATCGTATTAAACAAATAACATTTCATTCTCTGTGAGACTGACGTACAGTGAAAGCCCTGCTGAGATAAAGGAAACTTTTGCCACAAAGTACAGTGCTGAAAACACTTGCTGATGTACTGCAATGGGTTAGTTTGCAAGAAATTACTCAGACATCCTTCATCATAGATTGAAATTTGCTTTTAGCAGTTTCTTTTTCTAACTCTTTTGAAATTGAGTCCAGCTATAAAGTCTTGCAATTTACTTTTTCGTGAATGGCTGACCTGTCTAGTAGCAAAGTACTGTTCTGATTATTCAAATACCGAGAAAATAGGATACAAAACGACCTCTTTTAGAAGGGTCAATATGGCAACTAGATTTCTACCTGATGATCAAGGTGGAATTGCACAGAATGGGCAGACATACAAAGAAAGCTTTTAGGAATTCTTAGGTCAAGGATTTTAATGTACTTTAATCAGAGTTTCTATGTGCAGAAATTCAACCTCTCTGTAAGTACATTAAAAGAGCAATCACTGGGGAGAAAAATTATACCCTTTGCTCAGGTTTAATGGGTTTGAATAACAATTCAAAGGGCAGCGGTGTTCAAGTCCATAATATCTGGACAGAAAGCATGCAGGTCACAACATGAATCACTGCACGATTAGTTCTCTCTAATCATCTGGCTGATTGGGTAAAAACATAAGTGGGTTCCTTCTTTTAACACATCATATATTTTATAGAGTGAGAACATCATGGAAAAGTTCCAGATGCAGCACCCTTTACTGATAATTTTAGGTATATAATGCATTATCTCTGTAAAAATGCCAGAAACAGTGTATCAGTCTTATTACTTTAAACATGGTATGATAAAATCAAATAAAATATTACCAGCTTACGAGTGAGATAGTACGGGGAGAACTTTGTATTTTTTAAGGACAGGAAAGAAATCGCCTTTCTTATC
This sequence comes from Manacus vitellinus, assembly GCF_001715985.3. NCBI lineage: Eukaryota > Metazoa > Chordata > Aves > Passeriformes > Pipridae > Manacus > Manacus vitellinus. The sequence goes on along the minus strand of NW_021939396.1, from coordinate 30,959,115 downwards.
TACCTTGAGGAAATACACAGTTCCCAGTGCCAAGAAAGCAGGACCCTCATTCAAAGACCTTACATGAAACAAGGGGGTCAATTTTGTGTGAAAAAGACTTCACAGAGAAAAACAGTCTTTGGAGAAGGTAAAGAAATAAAAGCTGTCTCTGGCATGGAAAACTGAAACTGAGTGGACTAGTCAGGAGAAACTGTATTTAAGGACCGAGCCATCTGAGGTCCTAACAATTAGTCTCGAGGGAACAGAGCAAGGTAAGAGTCTGAGAAACCATATTTTCTAGTGTTGGTTAAAAACAGTTATCTGCTTTCTTGTTAAATCTATGAGGTAGTCTCAGAAACAAGAATCATGTCAAAGAAAAAGGAAGGCTGATTCCACAGCAGCACCCCAGAAACATTTGCCATAAGGCTCTGTTTGCAATGCTGGGACAACTCTTTTCGGCAACTGTACAGTCTTGTGTTAGAGAGCAAATGTGTTGCTCCCCCATTGCCCAGAGTAAGAGGCCCCAGTTCTTTTGGTGAGTATACACTACCAAATCTCCATGCTGAAGAACTATGAGCTCTAAAAAGGTCTCCCTTCCCCCAGAGCACCTGGAGGTGCTATTCCGTTACACCACGAATGGTCAGGATATCCAGTGCGGCCATTTCTTCCTGCAAAGCTACTTGGCTAACAGTGGACACTTCTGTTTCACTAAAATTGACCTATTTGTTGTTGTGAGAATAAGGTGTCATCCACCCTATATGAAAAGATGATTCCTTGCCAGCAAGATGTAGCAGTCAGCCAAACAGCTGTGGAAAGCTGAGGTACAGTTTCCTCACAGGCCTCGGGGTCTTTCTCCTTAGGTGTGCTTTTACTTGACAGAATCCCTCTGTACAACTCATACCACTTAGGAGGCTCAACTGGAGTCACTGTAAAAATATTCAAGCTCTTTTTCTTGCCTCTCTCAACAAATCTCATCTTTCTGGCTGGTGTCTACTCCAGTGCTCTCACGGAATTTAGAAGTCACTCATTAATGTGCAAGATGAGCCTGCATGAATAAGAAGTTGACATGCTCTGACTTCCCTGATGTTAACTGTCCATGTGTGCCACAGTCTTTTGAATCTCCAGACACATTAATCCTGTGCCACGAGACCCAGTTCTTCCACATACACACTCCTCAAGGGTAAAGCCTCAGATCATGAGAGGGTAAGACTCCTGTCTGTCTTTGGTGCAGACCAATTCCTAAAAGACAGTGCCTGAAAAAAGTGAGGTAGCAGTTGATTGGAGGACAGTTGAACTGCCCCCTCTCAGTCAGTCCTGAGTATCACTCACAGGACACTCCCATAAGATGCCAAATAAGCTGCTGTTGGGTAGAACACTGAGGACAGGGGAGCAGATCCCTATTGAGCAAGAAGGGCAAAGACCAGCGAACCAAACCTCTTCCAGGAATGTTGTATAGATTTAAGTGCACTTGGTACTACACTTTGTATCTGAGCTAGCTGCTATATCAAAACCAGCAAATTCAGATTAAGTGCATCTATCTCCCTGTAACTGGGATCAATAATGAGACCCATACTGCAGTAACTATGGCTACTGATTCCCATGTTGAGAGCATCACTGGTGCTGTCATTCTGAAATTTTTATACCTCAGCAGGGTATAAGAGCATCAGTATGTTGCTAACACCTTATTATTCTGTGACATTTTGCTATGGCAGTCAGGCATTAGTCTTCTCAGTAGTGTGCTTAATGGACACTAATTGCTTGCGATAGAAATGCTGGAACTTGCTTAAGGTTTGATGAGGCCATGAGCTGCTGCAGAAGACAGAGTTTCAGTCATCAACCTCACATTTTGTGAATTACAGCAGATAAGGGCAGCCATATCAAATATCTGAACATGCAGTTTCCCTCGCAAAAAAAATGTTGACTTTTTTATCTTGTGCACGGAAGAACATGTTAGTTGCAAGGTGGACTAAATTTAAAGCTTATGAATATCTGGTTGTGGGCATCCGAACAAGAGAATAATAGATCAGGGCAGAGTTAGAATTCTGGATATTCTCAAAGGTTTTGGTAATGTTTGAGTTGAAAACAAGTATTTTTAATACCCATCACATTCTCTCACAGTGAGAGGGAAACAAGGACATCCCTTCATGTTATCCTTTTACATGGAAGCTTTATGCATCTTGTACTTTGCTATCCTACATGGAGGAATAAAAAGGCTAAGCTGGGTGTAGTGCAGAAAATATGCTGCAATTAACACCAAACAAAACAGCTCCCCTCGTCTAGCCTGTCAGAAGTGTATACACACCTTGAGTGACACACACCTGAAGAAGAAATGCCACCTGGTGAGACTGGAGCATGATGTATTGCAGTGCCACTGCTGTGTGAATGAGATTTTTGCCAGTGTTATGTCAGAGCTGAATTTAGCCCTGTTGGAGATGGGATAATTAAGCAAAGAAGAGTCCACCTCCAGTTAATTACTTTTCCTCCCACGATATCTCTTCACTGAAGAGTATGAATTACATCTAACACAAGCCATAAAAACTTTGACAAGGTGAAGTTTGGAATTTTGAAACTTAAATACCCTTACTTTTTTTTTTTTCATAGAGATGTTTGGTATCCATCTGTCCTTGAATTAAACTAAATAAAAAAAGGTATTTTACTTGGGTCAATTACTAGAGCATAATACCTAATAATCAGTACTAATGCTATCCATCTATTCTCTTCAGTGGTCTCTTTCTACACATAAAAATAATTCCAGAATAAGATTTATTTTACATGTAAAATATAACAGTTAGTTTGCATAAATCTATGAAGCCAACTGCCTTCTGCATCAAGGACTTTCAAACCACACTATGAAAAGGCACTGTTATCCTGGAAGTCTATGAGGGAATCCTGAATAATTAATCCAGAATATTTTATATATAGGAAATTTTACATAGCTAAAAAGTAATTTAGCTAAGGAGAACAATCTCTATGTTGTCTGTTGATTTACTTACTCTAAATCAGGTGGTTTTTTTTTTTAATTAAAACACTTACTTTTCTTTCCCTTATTATAATGCTTTTGGATGGAGCAAATCATGTTTCTCTCTTATAATTTGCTGTGATGAAAGGTTGTGGAACACAGAAGCAGTACCATTAATCTCAGATGAAAATATTTATGAAAGGTCTAACAGTTTTTCTCTCTGTTATCCTTCAGACAACATTTTTTCAGAGTGCTTAAAAGGAACAAAGCATATGTTGTTTAAGCAAGTTCCCTGAACAATGGTATTGCCTCTTAACAGTGTCAGGCTTTTGTCAGAGAACAGAAACGTTACAAGGCAAGAAGACAAACAGGTTAGTAAGGAAATAAAACATGCTCAGCAGTAATTAAGCTGTGAAAACAGCAAACTGCTATACAGTAGACAGATGGAAGAAATTGAAGTACTTCAGAAGATCTGTAGAGAAACCTGAGTCAAGGTGAAGACAATAAAAACTGCAAATCGGAAAAACATATCATCAGATAAATTTTACCAATAATATAAAAAAATAAACAATAAACAATAGAGCTTAGAAAATTCCTTGGTACCCATATGATCTTTTATATGGGACATTTTTGGGTTTTTTCCTTGTGAATTCTGAAGGCAAGAAAAGCATTAAGGATAGTCTCTGTTCACGGGTAGAACTACATTCATGCAGACAAAACACTGCATCCTTGACACTTAAGGTAGAAGACAAAATTGAATTCTTCTCAATGGTTCCAGAAGGAAAGAGGTTTTTGTATGTGTTTGGGGGTTTTTTGGGGGTGGTGGTAGTGTTTGGTTTTTTTTAAACACCATAATTTCCATCTTAAACTGTTTTTGAAGCTATGCATTTCAATCTATAGAAATAGATATTCTCTGTCAAGCATCAACAGTTTCTTTGTCTGTCTTTCCTTATATGAGAGAATACTGTCTCCTTGCCAGCACAGTCATCCTTAAGATGATCAAAACTGTAATTTTTTTAACTTTTTTTTTACACAAATAACAAATTCATATATAGAACTTGTTTATTATTGTAGCTGTATTTTTGAATCTGTTTCAACACCACCAAGCAATAGGTAAAAAGTAATATTTTTTACATATCAGTCACGAAGTCTTATTTACCACTACATACAGAAGAATTTAGAATTAGCTATTTGAATTAATGAATCGTTAAATAAACAGAATATTGACTACAGGAAACAAGTAGAATTAAACAGGGCACCTGGTGCACACTTTCACACATCTGAGTGGAATGGAGAACAGTTATCTTATGGCCTTTTACATGGCAAATGTGGGTTTGATTTTATGTTTGCCTTTTATTGAACTATTTTTGTGATATATAAATGTGGACATGGTTTCAGAAACAATAGCAAGAAAAATTAAGAAAAACCCCTGCTACTTCTATAAAGGGAAATAATACAGAAAGAAATACCAGATCCCATGTGCATAGTCCTACTGTTCAGAAGATTCTCTTCTCTGGTTGGCATTTTGCCTGAACACATTTTTCCAGGTCATCGAATTCCTGATTACACTCGTACAACAAAGGAACACACCAGATCCCTTTAAGGGACTGAGTAGGAAAAAAAAATTCAGGTAAAGCAAGGCTATGGTTTCATGTATGTTTAAATCTAAGGAAGAGCATAGCTGAAAGGAACTGTCTTCTCTTCCCGAAGTCTCAGTCATTCCTGCACTCAGATCAGTCTGTGTCTCCTGTTTGCAGCTGATTCTTGGTACTGATTCCTGGTACTACAGGCTAAAAACATACTTGAAACCACAGATTTTGGGAAAGAAGTAAGGAAGTGAGAAGTTTGACTAAATAAAGAGCTCCGTATAAAGACTACTCAGCATTTTTTTGGGTCTGGGGGCTACTGAGCCTTGGGTTAGTCAGCTCCTGTTCAGAGATGAATTATTTCTGGTTTTGTAGGAAACATTGCTCAAGAAAATGCAACAACAAAACATGGAGCAGCTGCTTCTCTTTCACCACAGTTTTTGCTCCAAATGCTGAAATTGTTTGTATTCCTCCCCCAACAAAAAAAGGATCAGTACATGACAACAATGTCTTTCTCTGGTCTCTCCATGTGATTGTGAAATATGTGCAAGGACTTCATGCCACAGAGGGTTGGATATATTCTTTTGCAGGTGCTCAGTTTGCATTATCATACAGATTTGGTGAGGGGAAATAAAGCAATGAGGTAGCTCCTAAAACTAAGATGAGCAGATTCACAACTGAAATACCATACTACCTAATAAAGTCGGGCAAAGCAAACAGTTACTACAAGAACCCTGTAATGGCTGTTTTGGCTCAGGCAACTTTACAGTATGCTTTCTCAGTAACTTACTTCTCATCCTCTGCAGCTGGAAGGAAATATGGCATTCCTCACTTCCACGTCGTACTTTCTGTCAGGCTACTTAGTGAACTGTGTTTTAGCCAAAAGGATTAATACTTTGGTAGTCACGCAGTAAGTACTTCCAAGAGATCTGAGTAATTCAAGATATTGTCCCCTAGACTTACAATGTGAAAAGAAACTCTTCTTACTTGAAATATCAATCCAATTCCTAGTTTGCCTCCATAGATAGTGCATTTATGTTTATACTATAACTCTCACCATATCCTTTAAGAAACTGCTCTATTGAGAGATGATCTTTGACATTCTTTAGCAAAACATCCCTCACTACAAATATAGGTCATAAACATCTAAAAGTAAGTCTGCCCATGGCAGCACAATATTTGAGACATGAATAACACTCTTTCCTATACAGAATCCAAAAAGACTACTAACAGAGAAACTATTATTTGCATTTGTGTATATGATAATTAAGGATGCTTTTACATGAAATGATAGACTTGAACAGTCTTTGAGAAACCTTATCTATTCTTCAGGTCTTCTTGGTAATTAACAGACAGATATGGTCTTGCTCCCTTATTGATCATGACACACAACTTAAAACAGCATGAATAATGCAGACAGAAAAAGTTCCCAGGGAAAAAAAATAAATTAAATATACTGAAACATGAGTGAAACCAGAAACACAGAGTTGCTCATATGCTGTCTAGCAATGCAGACCAGAACTGAATATGGTTACGTTTTTAAATGCTTCACATCTTAGATGAATAGGAAAGACTGATTGGAATGAACAATACATAAATGAGCTTAGATAAACACTGTCTTTTAAAAGCATCAGTTTAAGTTTCAAAGAGGTTATTCAAAAATCCCTGTTTATCATGCCATACAGCAGTGTCCCACCTATGTCTCCAAGGCTTGCCATTACACCTGGCCCATTTCCTGAAAAACCTGGTGGTGGTGATAAGAGAAGGCACCTCTTGCTTCAAGGTAATATTTTGATGGCCCAACGCTCATTCTGCCCTTTCTCTTGACACAAATCTATTGTGTATATGCATAGGACCACATCCAGAACACATTCATTTGTTTTGCCCTTTGGTGACTCTACAACAGGTCACCAGGCTTACTCTCACCACCATGCAGGCATCTCTCTTCATTTGAACCACGTGTACCAATTTACACTGCGAGAAAATAAAACTGCCCTGTGAAATTTTACTAGAACTACCCTGTTTTCATCACCTTAGAAAACAAACAACATATTGCTTAACTGAGACATTATTCAGAGATTTACCAAGTTTTCCACATATTTACTACAAAAGCTTATAGTCTTTGTAATAATGAAAGGAAAATAATCAACCGTACCCACCAAAAATAAGCTTCCTTTAATAAATCTACTTGAAAGTTTTTGGCAGCTACATGAAGATTGTTTTAATGAGTGAACAGATTTATGTGCAACAGAATTAGAACTATCTTGCTTATATTCACTGCCTCTTGATGTTGACATTAAGTCCCAAGACAATACTATGTAGCAAAACAATATTAACTGATATACAAAAAAAATAAAGATCATGCTTTGCTTGAAGCTATTCAGTTGATGTGGAAAACCAGGTTATAGCTGATGAGATGGAAAGAACGATCACCATAGCAACAATTTACCACTCAACAATAAAGGGGGAAGGGTGCATCATCTCTTCCTATTTGCACATGTAAACAGTATCGGCTGAAAATTCTCAAATTCAGTGATGTATTCTGCTCTTTCAATAAAATATGCAGTGAAAAATTGTGTTTCTTTGTATTACAGCACTGCATTCAACATCATATGTTAGTCCTATTGGCAAGGACAAGAAATTCAGTACCCGTAAAAAAAAGGGATGATTTTAATTAAAAATTCTCCTTAGTAGCATAACCTATCACGGAAAATCTTGTCTCAATGAGGAATAAAACATCCCAGTGAAATAACAATGAATTGAAAATATAAATTGCTTGTTTTCAGTAATGTAATTCATGTGTTAAAAGAAAACCTAAATGATATTATTAATGTATTTTAAACTAACAGTTTTTATTAAAAGAAATAAAGATTACAGATGTACCAACATAACATTATCGCTGCTCTAAATAATTTAAAAAATATTATTTAAATGTGCTTTCTTAAGTTTCTTTGGCATTATTTGTTGTGTGACAGAGAAAGAATGTGTATAAATACAATGCAATGTAACCTGTGTCTGCTCCCCCCTCTCCTCTCTTTGCATACAAGAACATCTCAACACCTGTAACTTTCATCACCTTGAAGTTTACTTCAATCATCTTCAGTATTGTTCATACAGTTCAGATATATCGAGATGAAAAGAGCACAGCCAGGAACTAACTGTTCAGCAGCCACTGAAGCAAACTGAATGACACTGGAGTCTTCATTAGCTGTGTTGGGTACTGAGCCTTTCAGGCAGGCACTAAGCTCATCTACCCACTCATTATTTTAACTGGATACTTTTACCCCATCTCTGCAGCACGTACACTTTATCCCCAAAGTGCCTTGGAAAAATAGGATATTTAAACTGCTCACATTTTACACTACACAGGGATCAGAAGTAAAACATTATGAAGCTCAGCAATACTGTGTTTAGATATGAGGAGTAAAAATCTGAATGCTTAGAAATAATACTTAGATCCTCTCAAAATGAATGGAAGAGAATCTGATGTACAGATTAGGTACTCGGCAGTACTTTAAACATTAGGAAGCTTCAACTTGCCTAAAGGAAATGCTCCGAGACATATTCAAAACAAATTCTCTCATCTGTACTTATGTGAGTGTGATAATAAGTTTCAGGTCACAGAAAGTGTCAAGAATCTAAGCTCTAAATTAATGCATTTAAATACAGATGAGTACTGGTTTATGGTCAGTATTCAGAAAACACTGCCAAAGGCAGAGTTTGTAGTCCTGTACATCTTTTGTTTCTCTTTTGGTAATTAGAACACCATCTCGGAAAGTGTGAAACCTGAATTGTGGGTGTGCCTACTTCCAGTTTCAATCTGTTCTACCTACATGTCAGTAGAACAAGTTGCCAAACTGCTGAGTTCTCCTGTGGAGATCAATGCTCACCTCTTTGGTTGAAGGTGCGCCACTCTCCTGCCAGGATTATAAAAACAGTTGGTTCAAAAAGAAAGGGAGAGAGCAATGTGACTTCAGTTTATATTAATGTACATAATTTTTGGGGAAAAAACCCAAATGAAATCAGTAAAGAAACCCCAATCCAGTGCTGCAACAGAAATTGCAAGACCTACACAAAGCTACATCACAGGGCACTAACATCTACATAAGATCACTTAAGCTTTTTTTCAAGTTTTTACTGCACCACATACCATATCTCATACATGTGACTAAACCAAGAGCAGTGGAAGAAACATTCCCAGCACTGTGCTTAACATATGGTGCTGCAATAGAATAATCAAATTTCTCAGGTTGGAGAAGACCTCTAAGATCACTGAGGTCAACTGTTCACCTATTGCTGCCAGCTCCACCACGGAACCACATCCCTGTGGCTTTAGGTAAATAGCCAGCATAAGAAAGACTCCAGAGGGTGTGTGCAGAACAGTAAAGCTTTTCACAGAAGAGGCTTTACCTAAAAAATTATCAAAAACCAGCAAAGAAGTCTTTAAACTTTACCTATAATACACAGGGAGTACAAGTCTAAAGTTAGTTACAAGAAAATGCAAACTTGTGCAGAGTTGGTTAGTTAGTCTGAAGACAGCTCAAAGGAGTAAGGAATGATGCAGCCAAGTACAGCAAAAATGGTGAAGGAGATCTCAAAGCAATCTTCCCACAAGAAGGAGGTGCCAGACTAGTCCTGATGATCAAAGTGCCTTAAGAAAAAGCAGGGAAAAAAAAGAAGCTAGCTAGCACTACTATGTCAGAAACATAATGAGGATATTCACGTACAAAGGGTTTAATCACTTTCAAAAGCTAAAAAAAAACACTACAAAAAACACTACAGAAAAGAGCAAACACAAAGCATTCATGAGTGTCAGTAGCACGGCTGCATGAAAGCACCCCAGGGGAAAAGGGATCAACAGTGCTCATGCTGTCACACAAAAAACTGTATGCAAATAAGTCATTATCTTCCATAGCACTCAAATATCCAGAACCTCATAGATATAGATATGGCTGCAGCATAACAATTGAGATCTTCCAGAATAAACACAGCCCCATTAGTTATTCCTGGTTTTGGGCAGATCAGGACAGGCACAGCTGAGCCATGGAACGGCACTCGGCCGAGATAGGGCCTCGACTATGTGTGTAGACACAATTCCTTCCTGCCTGGCAACAACCTGCTGCTCATCACTTGATACTCAGGAAGTCAGAGAATGGAAGAGTGTAGAAAAATGTTTTCCCTGCTCTCCTACTGCTCCTAAGTAACAGTGTATGCCATGGAATAATGGTGCCTAAATGCCCCACCGTGGCAGAGCAGGGACCGAGTCACCATGGCACGTGGCAGTAGTGGTTCCTCACTCCACCGCTCTGCTGGATACACAGAGATAGTGTAAAATGTGTATGTCATCCAATCTGATGTTTCCCATCTGCATTATTGCCATCCTACTCACTCTCAGCTGTGTTTGAGAACACTTGGAAGTCAGGAGTGGGCTGCTGTCAGCAAGACAATCCATCCAGCCTACTCTCAAGCCCTCTTGTTCAAGGACACTGAGGAGCCAGCTGCAGACAGGCTGAATGGTCACCCCCACGCCCAAGTATATTCTTAACAACTTCTGGCTTTTGCATTGCCAAGATTTAGGGCACATGATCTTACAGTGACAAAGGTAAAAACTTGAAAGTGAAATACAACCCTGAAAGAGAAATTCCTTTGGCAGATCTTCTTTCCCTCACCCCTTCTCACCCTGCATTTTCAAGAAGGGACAAGATGCAAAAGAGGAGAAAGATTTAGAGGAACAGGTGCACATTGCAGTACCAATCTTACCAGGGTCTACAAATAAGGTAACAGAACTAGTGACAGAAACATAGAATGACAATGCAATGAAACCTTAAAAATTAAAAAATTCAGGAAAACATAAGCAAGCATCTCCCCAGTTACCCTGATTATTTAAAACCTCTATAATGGAGAGAACTTGCAAAATAGCCAGCCACCACATAGCAATACTGGGAGGGACTACAACAGACAGGTGAGGAAGGAAGGCTCCATAAAGAAAAGGTCACTTTCGAAAATGTTATGTTGTAGAAAAACACTGGATTAAACAATGGGAGAGACATAATTATAAATAAACTGTTGCATTTGCCTGAAATACCAGGACAGAGAAACAAAACCCCTACAATAATTTTTTTATACACTTAGCAAGACCCAGAAGCAACCAGCATAGCCACAAGTCTAACTACTAGATGGTGCTGCAGTTATTTGTTTCAAGTGCTAAAAAAATTTCCCAGAGGCACAGGGGAAGAATCAGAGACAAGGGGCAGATTATGATTATCAGTATCTTTAATTGTGGCTTATTTGATGGTAGTGGAGGCAAAGAGCTAATGTACAGTGAGGCAACCAAGGTGGTGGTGTGAAGGGGCAGGAAGCAACTAAGCTTCCTACTTACCCAGGATGTGTGAGTGCAGTTGCTGACACTGCACTGCCTCAGAAAGGTCTGTTAATAAATATTTGCTTAGTATATTGTAACTCGAGCACGGGAGAGAAAAAGTATCCCTCCATATTAGCACACTACAGACAACCCTTACAAACCTCACATACTTTTCATAATGGAGGAGAGATGAATACTGCTCCTCCTCTTAGGAGCAATAGGTTCTTCAGAGAGACTACCTCTCCCGCAAGGAGTTCCAAAGAACTAGCCAAGTTTCTTAATAATTTTACCTCACAGCCCTTACAGAAAATACTGGAATATTTAGCCCACAATATAAACTACTCCAAGGAAGACAATTATTTATATAATTTTGTGATTTTTATCACAAAAGCAATGGGATTTCTTCTGGTAATTTCAGCTTCAGCAGAAACAGATAAAATATTTCAAATTGAGCCAGTTTGTAGGAGGAAATAAGAACAATACACTATACCTTTGGAGAAATTTCATCTTCAGAAAAGTATAGATTTACATAGAGAAAACAGACCTCAGCCTCTTTACTACACAAACTATACACCCAGGACCTGTCCTTCCCATTTACTACGAGACATAGTCTGCAATATATGCAGCAGGATATTAAATGTCAAGTCCCAGGTCTAGTTAGACAAACTAGAGCTTGGACACCTATAAGAAATGGTTTGGTGCCCCAAATCAGAATTTGTGCTGAAAATTGCATCCTCAAAAGCTTAGAAATTTAATCAGAGACAATAACAGGCCTTGAAGATGATCAGAGGGATGGAGCACCCCTGCTACGAAGACAAGCTGAGAGAGCTGTGGCTGTTCAGCCTGTAGAAGAGAAGGCTTTGGGGAGACCTCACTGCAGCCTTCCAGTACCTTTAAAGAGGCTTATAAAAAGCAGAAAGAGGGACTTTATATAAGGACAAGGCAGAATGGCTTTGAATGCTTAAAAGGGCAGGTTTAGATTAGATATTAAGAGGACATTCTTTACTTACAGGATGGTGAAGCACTGAAACAGGTTGCCCAGGGAAGCTGTAGGTGCCCCACCCCTAAAAGTGTTTGAGCCCGGCTTGGACGGAGCCTTGAGCAACCTGACCTAGTGAATGGCATCCCTGACCATGGCAGGTGGCTTGGAACTAGACAATTTTTAAGGTCCCTTCCAACCCAAACCATTCTATCATTCTATGATTCTAATATTGTGCCTGAGCAGCTGGTAAAATGTACTGAAAGATTTTTCTTCCCCCATCAAACTTCGTTTTGTTCTATGCAAAAAACATAAAGGAATGTGAACTAATGTTTTGAAAGTATAAATCAATTTTTTAATAGATTTCATAACGAAAGCTTTCAAAACGTTCATTTCAAGAAGGTGAAGTCACATCTGTACATCACAGATACTGCTTCTGGAGTTGCAGGATAAGCAGTAAACACTGCAACCTGATGAAGGAAATTCTGAATGGATGATCTATTACACATGTGGGACTCACTTCGTTAACATATAATATGATCCAAAAGATAAATCATAGTTAATGAACAGTAAAGTTAAAATCTCCTAACAAAAGTTTAAATTTATAACTCACTAGAAGTTACACAGTAGAATGTATGATGCTGATGCATTTTTTAACTTCAGTGTAGACATTAACTAAACTTCTAGAAAAGCTGATCAAGTCATCTCATTTAGCAATTTAAAAGACTGCTATTGAACATGTTATTCTTCAAAGTTCAAGTACTATTGATTAAGGTTTAGTTTTCATGATAATATATAATTATATATTATATAATTATAATATATGAAATTATAATTTATATTTATTCATATTATATTTATTCATATTATAATAATATGAAATTATATATAATATATAGTTATATATTATATATAATTATATAGCTTACCAAACACTTGCTTTTATATAGAAACATGTTCAGGTGCTACAAAGCCCATTTTGCAGAGCCTTGGATTGGTTAATTTCTTTTTTAACTGATACATACTTCTTTAATTTTTGTGCTATGAAACCATGATAAAATATTTAGAGTAGAATATTTTCACAATAACTAGAAAACGTGAAATTATGTCTGCATAATTAATATGATCACAACAATTAAAGTATTTTCAAAGTGCATTTTCAGATATTAAAAAGATAAAAGTAGTTGATAAAATTCCTCAAAATAAAGCAGTCCTGAAGGACTAAAATTTTTAATGGCTTTACCATGCTCTCCTGCACAGTCACTGCACTTAAATTCAGGGCTATACAGCCTCCCTATCTCTGTGGACACATCATATTGCTTTCCATGTAGATCACACAAATAAATGTATGATATAGCATCTAGTTCAATACTGGGGGTTCACAGACACATTCCAGAAAACTAACAGTGTATTTTGGGCACACCAGAGAAGTGTCAAAAAGGTAGCCTGAAAGTGTCCCTATGTGCACTGTAAAAGTACTCTTATTTTGGAGGGGAGCTGGATATAAAGCCATGTGTAAGAGCTATTACACACACGGTGAACAGTCCATTTCACAGCGCATCTACTGTGAACCCTCCCGATGTGCCCTCATGGCAAACAGCCCAATGAACTGCTTATTCTCTCAGTACCATTATCAGAGACAGACTCAGAGGACAGAATGACATCTCTGTTACATATATTGCATGCAACAATCCTACTGAGCTGTGAATTCACATTAGAACATTTAAGCCAGGCTACTGAATTGAAGAAGATGCATCTTTCAAATAAAATTGCAGAGCTTGGGTTTTTTAAGCATTGCATAGGGTAAGGTGAAAAGACACTTTGAAAACAACTAACTTTGGAAAAAGCAAAGAGAGTATGCTGTGCCAGTAGGATTGCAAGCCTGACTTCCAATCAGGAAATAGAATACTCTATTATTTCGTGACACTAAGTCGTGTACAAGAAACTAAGTTAGGTAGAGTGTACAGAGGTAAGCATTTTCTCCATGACTGAGTTCGAAGTCCCTTCTTTGTCCTGAGAAAGTAAATTTTGGAGGAAAGAAACCTAATTCTTCATTCCAAGCTTAGGGAAGAAATAACAGGAAGAACAAGGTAAAAAACAAACCAAAACAAAAAGCCTCGCCGTAGTTCTTTTCAGATTTATCTGTTCCACTTTCCCACGACTGTTACCAGAAAACTCTTCCCTAAACTGCTATGGGAATTTTTGTCTTTCTCTGATAATTTTGCATACCATACGTTGAATACTTAGACAAAATGTCAGGTTTCCACATAACAAACTTTGAACCTTCTGAATGCTCTCAGAACTATGCCAAGCACTCTCCATTCCTCAGCAAGCTTCCTGTATACAAGAGGACAAGTAGGGAGTGAACAATGACGATGCTGTTGTGAAAATGGGAAAACAGACATTTACATCCACTTCCAGTATCAAAACATATTTGCAGTTTGACTGTTTAAGGACATTCTGTAGCAGGCCAGGTGCCATGAAATCTTAAAATGTATTTATTGGCCTAATAACTTTCTTCATAAAATCGTCAAATCCCAAACTCTTTTACAACACAGGGACAAAGTCTGACAACCAAACTCAGGGAAACTGATACTGAAACAACATTAAGGGTATGTTACTCTGGATTTTTTTCAGAAGCATCTACAAATATGCAAGGTGTAATACTATTCCCAGAAAGATCACTTTTGGACCTCAGCCACTCATTTGAGCAGTATCAGACCCACAGAATGAGGAAGGCAGCATCAGTCAGGACTTGCTTTCATGAAGTTATGGATACTTTTTACAAGCATTGCTTAGCACACAGTACTACCATAACGGCACACAAATGCATGAATTTTCATGTTTTTTATTTATATTATCAAACAATAATCACCCACTCTAGACTATCTGGTGGGAGAAGAAACAGAAGGGACAGTGTACTTCTCCCCTGAACTTTGAAAGCTGACCACTCCATGGTCATGACATTATCATAGAAATAAAAATACAAATACATTTGTCTTTCTAAGGGTTTCAGCTCACTTGCATTACTTCCAGCATAAAGTAGCTGAAAAGAAAAGGTGAAGGGCTAAGTTTTAAGCACTATCAGCAACTGAGCAGATGATAAACGTACATTTGTGTGCAGTGTAGAGAGACGATGATAGCACAGAAGAGATGAGCTACTGTATCAGCTGTTAGCGGACTATATTCCTGTCAAACGCTGATAAGCTCTACTCATGCATTGCCTTATTTAGTCAGACTTCTCTGCTGACACACCAATGCACAGTAACAAGCGCATATAATGATTCCAGTATAGAGAGGCTGCAGCTCCTTCTTTTACTCAGAGCATAACAAATATTAAATGGCTCAGTGTCATTTTCTAAGGCATATTGAAAAAGTCTTATTTTTTCATTTAAGAACACACTGCCAGTAATGAAACTGCATTCTTAGTAGTACTTAATGTGGAAACAAAATGTAGACTAAAATAAAATGGTCATAAAAAATCACAGGCTTTTTCATAATGGAATATTTACTATGTATTTTGAAGACTATGGAATTTACTGGAACATATGAGATGTTCCATGAGCCTGTAGGTTTGGAATGACAATTTTAAGAATGAGCATAAGCTAGCAGTTTAGCTCTCTAGAAGTAACTCAGCCTGATGATAAAATTTCATGAACTTTTTTCCTACATATATACCTGTATACTATTACTATGATAGTCAGGATAACTCTTTTCCCAAGTAACTCTAGCTACATTTACTCTATATAACATTAGACACATGAGAAGAGAACATTTTTACTAATATTAAAAACCAACATCTGTTACTTTCAGTGGTCCCACACTCAAAACTATTAGATTAGTCCTATTTCACTGAAGATATTTAATAACAGGCTGCTGTTCTCAAGCATCATCTCAGGAAATAATCTATATTTTCATTAAAAATGTTACTGTCCATTAACTCATCTACTACAAATATGTCTATAGTGTAACTGCTACTAGCAAGACAAATTACTGAAACATCTCTGAAGTTTTGTCCTCATGTTTCACTTACTCGCTAAGTTGTAAAATCAGGTAATCCGTGATGGGTTTTTTAAGTCATTAGCATGAATTAACAAGATTCTGCTGTAAGTTATTTCACAGCTACTGCCAAAAGGCCAGCTCTTGAATACAGAAGGATCCACTGAATGTCACATATTTAGCTCCCTTTGGAATTATGATAATATGTTCTATTAAAACTCACTCTGTATTGCACAATGCCATTAATCATGTTAGCTAAAGCACTCAGTTCATATCCTACTTTTTTTAGTAGAGGCCTTTAGTGCTGCAGAGGTACATCAGTATTTACCAGATTTTATTCTTAGAGCACATCATCTAGAGAGTAGGCAGTACTTCCCTTTGTATATGTAGAGAGTTTGTGCACAAGCTTGACTGAAGAGTACATACCACGACCCACTGAACCAAGTCTGCTCCAGAGCTGGAAACTGTGTAGTTGTAGCAGTACAGTCCTGGGCCTGAGCTAGTTCTCATGCAAACAGTCATAAGAAGTAAGACTGGTTTTCCACAATACAGTGAAAGCACAAGGGAGTCACAGCCTCAGACAGAATCTGAGCTTGTACACTCACCACATACTCCTGCTCTCTTTCATACAACTTTAGGAGAGTACTTGTAGCCAGGTCAGGTATTTCTAACATGGTGCCTCACCATAACTCATTTGTTGAAAGGTCACATTGAAGTTTATGGCATGCCTGGAAAGCAAACTCACACAATCAAGTTCTGCTGTGCACCAGATCCATTGGACTAACTTCCTGCCTATGCCTGAGACTGTATGCAGCTCACTAGACTAATTCACCAAACCCAGGGCTGGCTTTTGGATGGACAAATGCCCGGGGAGATGCAACACACAGATGATTTGCTGACTGAATTACTCTGGAAGTAATAGCAGCCCACTCGCGACCACTGTCTTTCCCAGAGCTGCTGCCTCCACCACAAGGCTGTCTGGCTGCCGCTACCAGAATTTCACAGCACATTCCACACCCGCTTCTGAAGATCCTTTGGGAAAAAGCACAGCCGGGAGCCAGCTGTCTGAATGGCTTCAGCACCCTCTTTTCCTTGGAAGCCTGTGTTGTACTGCACATGCAATAAAGCCACGTAGCTTTCCCTGCCTCTAGGTAAATGATACATGCATCTAGCCCGGGAAGTTTGGCACCGCTATCCAGATGACCTTCCAGAAACATGGGTTGAACAAGCAAAGCTGAAGAAAACAAATCATGATTGATAAGATGCTTTCATCTGGTTAACTATTACACTGAGGATCTTTGCAACACAAAAGCAGCTGCACCGCAAAAACAAGAAAGAAGCAGCAACCTCTATAATCAGTTATTTCCTCTGCAAACCACAGAATCTGTTAGTAATATTTCTTGCATGTATGTAAATGCAGAAACCAGATTCACTAGTAGAGCTATAAAACACAAAATTATATTCTCAGTTAAGCTTTTCAAAGTAAACCCTCACCATGACTTCCAGAAATATGGATTTTCTCAGCAACTGAGCTGACATATTCTTCTAGAATAAATTCTGTCTGTCACCCTTATTCATATTGAGCTGTACCATATTCATATTTCAGGTTTGGGGACAATGTGCAGAACAGCATATCATTCAGCATAAGTAATGGCAGACAGAATGTGACATATGGATTCATTACAGAAGCTTCATTGTGTGCAATGGGAAAAGGCAATCTCAGAAGGGACTATTAGTTCCTTTGCAATTCATAAAATAATTCAATTTTAGTTTTTCTGGAAAAGTAGACAGCATACTGAGAACCTAAAGGGTTCCTTCAGCGCTAACTGAACAGTCTTTGTACTTGATTACCCCTTTCTTTGTCCAGCTGGGAACTTCTAGTATCTCAACTTCGGCCTTTCAACTGCCTGTGACTCCCACAAAACATGCAGCTCACAAAGAACACTGTTCCATCCCTGATACCCTGCTATCACTGGAACCAGTGGGAGTTTTGCTGCTGATGTCAGCATGGACAACATTTCATATTTCACCAACAGACTACATAAAGGATAAATTAAAAGCCAGGTTCAGCTCACACTTTCATCCTCCAAAGCAATAGGGTAAGTGGACTGTAAGCTAGTCATCTTGTTCTTTGATTAGAACTTTAGAAAGGGATGTTTTCTCTGCTTCTAAAAAAAAGTAACATCATAGAAAATATTTCAACAGTAAAGGTGTTTTAAAAACTCTTGACAATTTTCCCTCTACACCCACTGAGCAGCAAGCTGTATGTTCCTTTCCAGCTTTTCTTCATCTCATAATTTGCCAAGGAACAGCAGTGATGAGTTGCTGATCAGAGTCAGCTCATTCCTTGAGAATGAAAGGCACCATAAAAAGAGGTAAAAGAAACACCTGACAGTACTACTATAGTCTCACTATCATTTTTTTTCATAACTGACCTCTAGGATTAATCAAGTGAACTTTAAGGTATTCTTCAGGGTCACGAAAGGGCAGGCTATTTCAAATTATAAGCATTATCAAATGAAAGCATTTGCATATTTTCATGTTAAAATCACACAGTGTTATCTCCATTCTGACTCTATATTTCAGAACAATTTCATAAGAAAATAATTTTCTCATATTAATATTATTAATCTACTCCCATGTATGACAAGGATCACCCCTATTGAAATCCTCCTGCTTTCACTTAGAAATACCAGAATCTGAATCATGCCAATCTTTCCTTTTTCTTGCTATTGGAGAACACAGGTCTTTCACTTTAATATGCTTGCTCTTGAAGTCCCTGCTTTATTCACTAGATTTAACATAATGCTCTCATCGAAGTTTGGGGGTTTTTGTCATAAAACCTGTGACTATTTTCTTTGGCATAAATATTAAACCATATTTCAGCAGCAGAATGGCTGAAGAGATCGACATAATGCTTCCATATCTCTACTGGCTAGCAGCAATTACATACACCCCAACATCCATGGGCAGACTAGGTATTTCTTTTTGAGAAGAAACTAGAGACTTGAAGACTAGAAATCTGTAATTTCTTTCCTGGTAAGTGACAGGGAAAAGAGAGAGAGGGAAAGAAAACAACTTGTTTATTCTTTCCAGCTCAGTGCTTTTGAAGACAATTTTATTGAATTTAAATAAAAAAACAGGATTCTAAAAAAACCCAAAAAACCAAAAAACCCACAGGAAATCATCTTCTCATTGCTCCTCTTATTATTAGTATATTTTGTTAACACTTGCGTGATGACAATTAGACAAGGTTCCATCATTTCAGCAATTTAAAACACATTTGATGAAAACGCGCCAAAGTCTGTACAATTTAAAAGATGAGATGGAACATGTGGAGACAAATATTCCAGACAGAATGGAGTGAGAGCAAATAGAAGACCAATAGTAAGTTGTGCAATCAGAAACAACTAGTAGGGTTTTCAGCTTTCTACTCATACTCTACAAGACACATGACTACAGGGATGAACTCTGAGAAGGATCTGAAAAAGCCATACATTTCTCCCACTGTCTTGTAAAGAATATCATGGGTGAAAAACCAAAAATACAGTCCATGGAAAATTTGAACACTTTGTGTACATGCTCTTCCAGAAACAGTATCTAAACAGTACTAGAGCTTGCACATTATGCTGTACACTATGACAACTGCAGTTTTTGGCTTTGAACAAAGACCCAGTATTGTGCCCCTGCCTATAGGCATTGTTTCTGAGCAAGACTGAACAAGTTAATGGGATATATCAGAGTATTTCAACAAAAGGTGCCCAATTACTTTTCAGGATGTTCTCATGCCCTTTAGCCAGCTGATTATACGTAGAGTCTTTTCCCTTACATGCAAATTGATTGCTCTAATGGCATCATTTCCTTTTTTCAGGCATTCAAGTTTTTTTATTTTCATTAAAGCTACACAATAGAAAAACAAACAGCAGGAAAGGATGTAACTGCAGACTAAGGTGACACTTGGTTGACCTTAGGATACAAGTGGACTTGTCTTATCACACAAAGTCTTTCAGCCCTTTTGCAGGGAACTTGACCACAGGCAACAGCTCCACTGCAATACATGATCTTTTTGACACAGAGAAATAAAATGCAGCCATCAGTCTACAAAGTTATCTCATCATAAATATCTATGATGAGCATTTCAGTCAATGATCTACATGTTTAAATTGAGCCTCTTTTTTCTTCATTCACCAGTGCGAAGTGAGTTATAACATCAACTTACTACTACTCCTATTTGTACAGTCAAATACTGCAATAGCACACTAAAAGATAAAGCACTTTAGATCTTCGTGGTAAAATTAGAGATAAATACTGGGAATATTACAAAGATTTAATTAATCTAAGAGAAGATTAACAATTTCTCTCTTGTTCCCTCCTTATAGAGGTCTCTGGGATAGATTAACTCTAGAAAATCCTTTATTACAAATGATATAGCAAGGAAGAAAAATGGTGACATTTAGCTTTACAGCGGGCCATGGTGATCAAATCTTCTTGTGAATATGTAAAGAACTTTCTAGAAAAAATGACTCATCCTATTTCAGACTACCATGGCCCTCACCAGTGCATCTGATCTAAATTACTATTCATTAAAAAATACCACCCTGCCAAAACAAGCAACAAACCCAAAGAAAATATCAGACATACCACCCCAAAGTGACCAAAACATAGAAGGATTATATGGTATAAAAGCACCAGCATTTTCAAGTGACAATAGTTATCAGAAGCTTTCAGTAAACCCTACTCTTAACCTTTTGAATGAAGAATGATATTTACAAAAAAAAGATATATTTGAAACTCTGAAAGAAGATTTGATGTTACCCAAAAACTTTTTTTCCCTTGATGTGCTGTAAAATGCAGATTTCTAAACTGTACCACAGCATGAGACCAGCAGCCAACAGAAATCGGATGGTTATATAATTTAGTGGTTAAGCAAAGATATTTTTAGTGCTTTGCTAATCCATCTAATGCATTTCTTTCCAAGAGAAGAAAATGCATTACACTGATAGCAATAACAGGGTCAAAACATGGGGATATTGACAAGGAATTTACATTTTCTAGAAAATAAAAAAAAGTATCTCAAATTATTCTTAACGGTATCCATTCCTAAGCAAGGCTTATCAGGGACTGGGAATGGGTGACACTTATACACAGAAGATTGTAGAGAAGAAGAAAAACAAAGAAGGAAAACTTTCACAGAAACACTTCAAACAGCAATTTCATAATGCAAACCAAGCTGATGACACTTCAAGAGAATAAAGAAAATATAAAACTAAGTGTGTAGGCAAATTCTGAGTGGCATATAGTTTATGCTATCTGGGAGGTGTGAAGCAACTTCTACTTTTTCTGAAAAAAGAGTACTTTTTGGAGAAATGACAGTAAAGCAACCATAAAGGGATACTAATAGACTTCTATAACAGCTCTAAAATTCAAGACTTTCATTTGTTCTCTCAATTCCTTTTCACTACTGTTGTTGCATTAATGTTAAATGCTTATTATATTAAGTAATACATTCTTGGTGTCTTATTTAAAATCTTCCACAGAAAAATATCTCTATGAAAACTAAGAAAATGTGGGTTTACAATGCAATGGGGATATTAACAGAACTTTGCTATTTCTTTCCCCTTTTCTATTTCAAATTAATCTCGAGAGGAACAAAACATTTAAACTGTAAGTATAGAAAGCATAGGAGGATGAAAGCACAACAAAAAAAATCTTTACAAACAGCAAATATTCTTGAAACAAAAAGAGTTAAAACACTGCTTGCTGTAATCTGAAACAAACTACAATGGACTTAACTGTTCAAAGATCTTAATTTATTTTAAAGTTTCATTTATTAATAGATGGAAATGTCAAACTTGTGTACAAAATGTTACCTCAGCTGATTTGCAACTAAGCAGGCTCAATTTCTGCCTCCCTTCAAACTTTTACTTGTAAAATGAGACAACTCAGTGTCAACTAACAGAGGAAAAGATCAGAAGATCTCAAAGGTGCAAGTTTGTTTTACTAACAGAAAGACAATAAATTGTTTCAGAGTCAGACAGATGATATGAAATGGTTTTAACAGTGAGCGTATAAAAGCAGGTAATCCAAGAGAAACCTGTCACCCTCATTCTGCAAAGTAAGTTTCTATGCAAAACCAGAATTATTTCCTTGAATGCATTAAGCAGGGCTATGTTATACATCTGCTCAAATATGTGTTTTCATGCACCAGAAAATTCAAGGCAAATTAATTATCTTTTTCAAAGAAAAGTATCTTTTCAAGTATCACATTAGATACACTGAAAGCATAACAGAATTTCTTGACTTGTCAGGGACCGTGAAAAAGCAAGGTTTCTGACGATAGCTTAAGCTGAGTTTTCTCAGACTGACCTATGAAGACTCAGTCAGTATGTTCTTTGAACTGCTGACCAAAAATGTCTTCATTATTACAAAGGGCTGATTAAATATGCTGTGAAATAGCAAATAAATGGGAGAACTTTTGCTATAAGAAAATGAGTTCATAGGTTTCACCAAACCAACGCCTGTGCAACCCCTACTCAAACACCAGGGCACAATTCAACATTTCTGAGGACTTTTTTTCAAATAATGGTCCAAAATTTAATAATATTCTATATCAAAAAGACTCCAGTCTGGCTTAATCCTTGCTGGAAACAGCAGAAATCTACATGTTCATTGAAAGAGACATCAGCTCTTTCATACTGTTCACCCACCACCAAGGTCCACAGCCAAAATTCACCACGTTACGTAGCATATAATGTCAGCAGCTAACTCACAACTTAACTGTTATACAGGTTTCATGACCACTTCTATGTTTTAATCTTAAGTGCAAGGAGCAGATGAATTCAAATCCAGTATGGACTACATTACAGTGTTGGAACTTATCAGTGTACTGTTAAAAGCCATTTAAAGCATATTATGATCAACTAAAATTTGAAGAAAACATCAAATCAAATTCAGCACAAACACTTTGGGGAATTTATTCAGAACTGTAATTTTGACTAATTGCTCTCTGCAGTCATTGTTCACAAGCTCAGCAAAGCTAAAAGCTAAATGCTATCTACTTTAATCTTTCTGCTAACGAAGGTTCATTCCCAGAGCTCCATCAACAATTTTTCCATCAGAAATGCATCGTATTTGTTCATATCACAGACATAGATACAGACTTTGAGTTGTTTCTGAAACATATATAAACTCTGCATTAGGAAATAATACCACACTCTTCACAGATACGGCATGCATTATCAAAGATCATTGGGATTGTAACACATTCAATGAGATTTTTTTCTGATAATTCATTATCGAGAATATAAAACAATATTTTTACCTGCACACTGCACTATTAAGAAATTTTAAATGCCTGGCAACATTAGACCTCCCAACATGAATTAGTTTTGCACGAGGAATCTAGCCCTCATGGAAAGAAGGGGAAGGCCTCTTCACTGGAAACTACTATTACTTCAAGAGATTTGCACAAATCAAACATTTTTGAAATCAGAAAACGTCACCAGTTTATCTATTCTGTTGATATTTGTAGAACTGATGCCATTCCCAACTTTGTTGCTAATTTGCAATTTCCAAAAATGTACCATTCTCTGAAGCACAAAACAATGTCATAAATGGTAATACATTTACAAACATTCCAGACTCTGCATAATTACTGGATTTTTAGTAAAAGGGAAAATAAGCCCTTGGTCAAGATATGTTAGTAAAGACATGTCTCCAAGCAGGAGACATAAGGAAAAGACACCCAATGCTTAAGGTAGTTTACTACTGCATCTTCACAAAGCATTCTGACAACTGGTATCTGCTGGCTCACACTCTTAACTTTTGGTTATAGAATCACAGAATTGTTTAGGTTGGAAATGATCACTGACTCCAACAGTTAACCCAGCACTGCCAAGTCCACTACTAAACCACATTCCTGAGTGCCACATTTACATGGCTTTTCAGTACCTCCAGGGATGGTTCCCTTATTATTCCTGAAATACATTTTATATCTTAGTGCTTGACATTATTTTCTTTGTTTTCAGGGTATTCCTAAGATGCTTATACAATGGACATCATAAACTCACGCAAGTGAAGGAGCTTAAAAAGTGAACTTGGGTTGAATACACGCACAGACTCAGTTCCTATGAAGTCACTTCACCTTAGCCATCACCAAGATTTCTCAGTCTTCTTTTCCTTACGGAAGTCAAGTTTCTATCCATGAACAGGTACAAAACCTCAGCTTCAAATAAGAGCAAACCAGGACTGTGATGCATGTCCACATCTGCCAACAGACCATCTAAACAGTGAGAAGCTTTCGAGTCTTGCTTGCTTCCACATTTTGATTTTAAGGTCTTTTGCATAACTGTAAGAGTGACATGATCTAACACCTTTTTTTATGAAGTTGTCTAAAATTTCAGAGAAAGACAGATCCTTGAAATGATTCGCCCCAAAATCAGAAAGTAATGTAAAAGCAGTAGCAAATTGACCTCTCCCTCATCTTATATATGCTAGTAAATTGAGGCAAGCACTAAGTGGAGGTGTTATATTATAGCAGTAAGGTAACTAAACAAGCCTTACCTACCTGATTCAGAGTGGTAAAAGGATACACCTTCCTTCTTAACTTCCTAGAACAAAAGAACTGAGACCTCACATTTAACTGATTTCATATGAATCAGATACTAATAAGGAAATTTCTAGCTTTTAAGTGCAAAACAGTAATATCATCTTTTCTCATCAATCCCTAGTTTTAATGTAGAGTAGGACCAAAGTATAGCATTCCTCATCAGAAATTCTTTGGAAATCAAGATTAAAAAAAAGAGAAGAAATGCTTAAGTGAACAAAAAATTAGTTCAGATACAGAATATAATGGGACAGATTAAATGATTAATTTTCCCAACTGAGAAGGTTCACCACTGGATACCCACAGGGCTCAGGGTTGAGAACCCATGTCATTCATAAATGTTGGGGAAAAGATGTGAACATCTAAGTGGCAGAATTTGTGAATGGCAGTGTTAGAGAAGTCTGAAGGCTGCAAAAACTCAGTGATCACTCTTAAACGGCAAATGAAGATCAATTTAAGTGTAAGAGTGATGTGCAAGGCAGAAGAACCCTAACTTTATTTATGAAGTAAGTGGCTTTGAGATGACCTCATGAATGAGCTCTTGGGAGACTACTTCTGTTCATCACATCTGGAAAACTAGATCTTAAGTGGCCAAAAGGAATAATTAATAGGTTGTTTTAGATGTTAAACACTTACATGGGCTTGAGGAGAGACAAACTTGTATAGAGAAATTTATTCCTGGACACTAGCCACACAGAGACGGTGCCTCTGCCTCCCCAGACAAAGAGAGTAAAGAACCGTAGAAGAACGAAGAAGTAGGAAACAAGAAGCACAAATAGAGGAGTACTAAAAGAGAAAGATTGTGGTGAGATAGGCAAAAGAATGCAAGTCAGTGTATGCAAATACACTGTGTGTATTAATCACAGAAAAATGAACATAAGTCATAACATGTTATCACTGATCAATTAGTATTCAAACAGCACTATCCACTGAACTACACCAGTTTTCAGAAAATTCATCCCTTATGATTTGGGAAATATACAATTAGATCAATGTATGGGGCATTAACTAAATCATTTAAATTACTTATTCTTCTGCCGTAGTTGTTCAGTGAGAAACATCCTACTCTGTAGAATAATGATCAACAATGTTACAGTTAGATGATAGCACGTTTTCTTATTCTTTGAAGAAATAAGCTGGGAAGGTTCTGTAAAAATTGATTTAGTCTTTGAGCAAAACGTCAAGTAAATTACTCAAGCTCTGACTAGTACTACTAGTCATATGTATGCAACAGTACCAAATACACCAGAAATTGATCTTTTTTGGTTTTGAGAATATTTTTATAGGAGTCAATAACTGAAGTCTAATGACTTTACGCTACAGTTCGTGTGTGACTAACCAGTACAAACAATCCAGATTTTATTTTTTAAATGGATATTTATTTCCACCACAGAAACTCTCCGGAAAGTCAGTAGAGACAGATGCTGTTTGCAGCTTAGCTTCTGAACAATTGCTGTAACAGAGATCAAAACTGAGATGCTGTGTAAATACTAAGGCAAGAATCTGCATAACAGCTCATCTTCTGTGACTACAGAAAAATATTAGTCTTTTCATGTATCTCAGTATCATTAAAAAAGGATTAATGTTGTCATATACATCTGCTAGCTACATTTATTGACTGCAAAGATTCTCTCAACTCCTAAATTAAGTATTCTGAAACTTGGAAAAAAATACTTATAATCTGTACAAAGAAATATTTCAAGGAGGTTTGTACACTAAAAAAAGGCTTTCTTAGAAGGTTATTTTAAAAGCAGTGGTGCGGCATTGTTTCATTTATTTTCTGGAAGCAAAAAACATTTTCAGTCTTATATTAGCAATCTCCTGATCTTAAAGAACTTAGAAAAGCAACTCTGGAGTAACAATTCCTTTTGTAATACAAACACAAGG
Source organism: Manacus vitellinus (assembly GCF_001715985.3). Taxonomy (NCBI): domain Eukaryota; kingdom Metazoa; phylum Chordata; class Aves; order Passeriformes; family Pipridae; genus Manacus; species Manacus vitellinus. The sequence continues at coordinate 30,932,760 of NW_021939396.1, read as the reverse complement.
TAAGATTGGATATACATCAGAACTGCTTTAAAAAAAATAAGTCCCTATTTGAATTATGGCTGTAAGCAGGTGTACTTGGATATAGGTATTTTGATCAAAAAGGTAAATACCCAAAGCTTTTTAAAATTTCAAGCTGAGGGATGGTACAGGAATGATTTTGCGTATTTTCAGCCATGTAATCTTACTACATTACTAAGAAAAGAAATCAGATCTGTGTAGCAATGTTTATACGATTTATATATTTCAAACAGATGTATTATTCATTCACCAGCAAATAACTGAGGAACAGTCCAAGATTATATTATATTACCAATGAGTTGTTTGTGAAATCTGAGTGAAAATGTGCCCCACTGAAGTTAGTGGTATAACTCCCACAGGATTCAAGTAACATATGGTTTCCTCTAAAGAATGCAGAATCAACATTAAAATTATTATCCATAGTAGCTCCAGACTTACTTTAAGATTAAATGCTTACCATAGCATTTAATCTGTTATCTTTAAACGGACTATGCAGCAAAGTAATTAAAGTTCATTTTGAACCTAAGGCAGCTCTTTGTACTGAAGCAACCGGTCTTATATAAATGCCTCTGGTATTTGTTGGATCCTATTCCTAAATACAATATTCATATTTCAGCTATAATAAGTAAAGCATCTCCAAGGCGTGTGAGGCACTAGCCTTGCAAGTGACCAGTTTAGTTTCTTGAGTAAAGTGAGATTGGTAGAGTCAGCTAAATCCATCATGGAAAGCTGTGTGTGGTGCACATAATTCAGTGCCATTTGGAATGACTGGCAGCTGCCTTCCAGTGTGGACACAAACTGTACTATCACATGCATATAATTCCAGCTCTCCCTAGAAATCACAGTTTGTTCAGGTCAAGCTGAGCGCACTGGTCACGCAGGGCAATGAATGCAACAAATGAACTGGCTACGGAGCCATTTAGTACTCCTTCTTGACAGTTCCACACGCTTCATATAACCCCACCAAGTGTGGGGTTTTTGGCTTACTGAAAATTACTCTGAATTAAGGTGATGAAAAACAGAAGCAGGGGTTGTTAAATAACTGATGTACTATGGACACTGGTGCTCTGAGGCGGAGAACCGAACCCTGCCGTTCAGCAGCAGGGGCTGCCCACTGACTTGACACCAATGCCCCAGGCTGGGGTAGCACCAGGCTGGGTAAATTGCCATCCTCTGAATCATCATCATCACCAAACATTACACAAGCCCGCTAATGGCTCCAGGAGGCCACTATGACAGCAAGGGAGAGCAGGGACCCAAGAAAGTCCACGCTGTGGCAGTGGGTTTGCTCTCAAATGAAATCAGTACACTGGGTCTTCACTACCAAGTAAATCCTGCTGCACCTTCCTCCTGCATCCACTTGTAACAATTTGAGACGCCTTCACAGCAATGTAGAACAAAGCAGCCTGCTCATGAGACAAGATCACAAACAGAGTTTCAGTAGTTTCTATTAAAAAAAAAAAAAAGGTTGAAACTTAGCCATAGCATCTGTCGATTTGGACACAAACATGTTTAAAATTGAGCTGTCTAAAAAGGGTACTCTGAAAAAGAAATCGCTGCAGAAAACACAGCAGTTCAGTGCTCTGCTTAAGAGGTCTTCCTGACTAGAGGCTTGCTAGTCACTGCTATCTGAGCACAGACAGCTAATTAACAACAAGGAACTGCTTCATATTATTAGTAGCAAGATATTGATTTTACTGTTATCTTGATCTCATATCCTTTCACAGGCTTTTGCCAGTTTCTTTCCATTTGTTGAGCACTGCCATTTTCCCACACTGCAAGGTCTCTAGCCAGTGTGATTTGTTTGTGCAGTGCCTAACACAAAGGCACCATTATCCTTCACCAAACCTCAGGTGCTCATTTAATGAGAGCCCATTACAATATTACTTTTAAGGTGGTCAGAAGTTCTTGTGGCACACTATTACAGTATATACATCTTATTTAAAACTTACTGAAAACTTTAAAGTAATTAAAAGTATTTAGCTTCTGTGGAAAAGAGAATAAAAAAGAAATTACCATTCTTTAATCTGCTTGTTTTATGATCTCAAAGATCAATAAACTATAAGGAAAATATCAACAAGGAAAGATTTTTTCTTTTGATTTTTTTTCTCTCTTTTCCTCCACACACTATCTTCTGGTTCATATTTCTTACCCTTGCTATACTTGCATCTTGTCCCTCTGTGTCCCTGCAAAGTTTGTTTTTTCTCAGAGTCAACACTTAAAGGGGAAGACCTTTTAAGGGGAACACTACCTAGAAAAAAATCTGGAGGGGGGAAAAAAAAAAAGAGCCTGGCTCTGAGAGCTCAATTCTGAATCCATAAAATTGACTTTTCTGAAAGAATTTGGTACGTGAAGGGTTGTATGTAAACAAACATCATTCCTTCTGCTTCCAGTGCTACATGTTTACTTACAGGACTAATGTATTTTAAAAACCACCCAGCAATGCTGAGTATTGAAGGTAAGTTTATATTCAAATTCTGAAAATTAATTCCAGAAACATTACAGTTTTTACCATCGTAAGTACTGATGAAGACAAAGTTAATATAATACACTATAATGAGAACTTAAGTGATTTTCATACTAAGAAAGAAGTACTCCAATACAATTCCAATTTATATTGAACTACAGAGGGATATCTCCTTTGAATGAGACATATGACAGTAATGAAATGGAAGTTCAAAACCTCTAAAGTGAGAATTACGTGACAGCTTCAAAATGAGTTTCGACTTGACTCTTGGTTAAATGGATATTTGGGGCTTTTAAATATCTTCCAAAGGGCTCTTCCAAACATACATCTTCCAGCATTTGAAGCACTTCACATGCATAGAAAAGAATTTATCAAAAGTTTCTGGAAAGCAGCTTTTCTTTTTAGAAAGGAAAACGCAATAAAGGCATACAAACCTGACTGCTTTTTGCACAATGTGTTAAAGACAAATTTGAATTAATTACTGCCTATAATAATGATATTAAAAAAGCAACTTTTAATATTTTGAAAGCAAAAAATATTGAACATACTTCTGAAGTTTCTCAAATTCTGGGATTTTTATATTTGCATCGAGATATTTTTCCTTAAATACAGCTAGTAAAAGTCTAATACACAATCAATACTATTAAGCTGTGCTATAATTTTAAAAGCATTTTTATTCATGGTTAATTTATAATCTGTTTTGAATTCAGACCTGTGTAGCAGAGGCTGCTAATTATTTCCCTGATACAGAAGCTTTTTATACATCCCACAATTTTGTGATCTGGTGTCTTTTGAGAAATGCTGCTATGCTTTCCAAAACACCTCAGTACAAATGTCTCAAAAATCCAAAGGTTAAGTTAGGAGAGCCAGTGTAAATTCAGGTTCAGAGAAGTACTATTTACCCCAACTTTTAGATTTTTCTGTATACACCAAACTGCCATTTTAGATAAAGGAAGAGTACACAGATTATTAAGGAGGACTTTTAGACACAAAAAGGCATCAGGAATATAAAGCAAAACAGTGGTTGGTCTTGTTGACGACTGTGTGGACATCTGTCATAGGTCAAACTACCAGCCAAAGCTGTCATGACCAGCAGGGAGCTATGAAGAGGAGTATGGTCTGTTTTCACAGCAAACACTTTGGGAATAAACAATACAGGAAGAACAGCTTGCAACTCAAAGCTGCATTGAAAAGACACTTATCTGGATAAGAGTCAAGGTTTCTAGCCCTTTTGAATGAAAACCTGGATATTAGATGATTTTGGGGGTGAGAAAAGGTCTATCTAGAGAGTTCTTCCACTAATGTAATGGAAATCTACAGTAAGCACACCTTGCTGGTGACACCTGCCCAGTCTGAAACACAGAACGTTTTACAGGCCAGTGTGCAATGAGGTTATGCCATATGGGCAGAACCACCTTAGTATTACATATTAGAGAGATGATAAAAGGTACTCTTCCTTCCAGACATTTTGTGTAGTAGTGATCATTAGAAAGACACAAGACCACCATCCTCACATTCGTCTGAGAAGACATCGCAGGAATGCTACTGTCTGAAGGATTAACGTACTATTAATATACCAGTTTGGTAAAAAATGCAGTCACACTAATATTGGTCCTCAAGTTTCAGTGAGACGGAAGTTCTTTCATCATGAAGTGCACCAATCCAGTCAACCTAGAATTTAGCAACTGTTGGAAGCTTTTTCCTCAATGCTACTCTAGAATGTCTCCCAGATAACCTGGCTCTTAAGACAGTCAGTGCTACTGACTCTGCCAGTACGACAGTCCCTTAGTTCACACAGTGCCATGGCCTTGCTCCTACTCATTGCTACTAAAGGCAATTCTGAAAACTCAAGAAATGGGAAGGGTTGTGTCATTCTTACTAGGGGAGTCCAACATGCACTCACAAGTCAAGTTAATGCATTCTTCGTGCCTGACAATGCCTGACTTGGTGTCAGGTCTTTGGCCTTTGAATCAGTGCGAGTATAGTTAATGCAATGGCTACTAAAAAGACAGGAAACCTCAATCTGCAATCTTGCTATCCATACTGGTAGTCATGAGTCTGTTTCAAAGAGACTCTCAGTTAAGAAAGCAGAAGGAGAGATAGATAGTCCAGGATCACAACTGCACTCTACAGCTGATGCCTTCTGTTGTTGCACTTCCAAAAACGTATTTTCAAGAAATAAACACTGTTTTCATGAATTGTTCCAAAAGAAGCAATTTGAACTCTGTCCTCCACCTAAAATCAAAGGGAAGGAAAAGCAAGTAAAACTCTTCAGAGACATATCCCTTCTTAAAGAGGAAGTGCATACACTGTTGCCTTGGAACCTAATGGTCTCAGACTACAATTTCTTAATAGCTTTACATTGACTCCCCCTTTCCATGCATCACATCAACCCACATTTTTCAGAACTAGGACTTATTATGTACCGACAGAACATTAAACTGTCAGTACTTTCTTCAAGTTACCTATTATTGATCTGCTTTGCTAACATGGTATGCTGTCATACAATCACAGAATATTCTCAGTTGGAAGCCTCCCACAAGGATCATCATGGAATCATAGAATCAGCTGGGTTGGAAGGGACCTCCGAGATCATCAAGTCCAACTCTTGATCCAATACCACCATGGATACTAGACCATGGCACTAAGTGCCAATCTCATCTTAAAAACCTCCAGGGACGGAGAATCCACCACTTCCCTAGGCAGCCCATTCCAATGGCTGATTACCCTCTCTGTAAAGAATTTCTTCCTAATATCTAACCTAAACCTCCCCTGGCCGAGCTTAAGACCATGCCTGCTTGTCTTACTCATAGTTGCCTGGGAAAAGAGACCAACCCCCACCTGGCTACAACCTCCTTTCAGGTAGTTATAGAGAGGGATGAGGTCTCCCCTGAGCCTCCTCTTCTCCAGGCTAAACAACTCCAGCTCCCTCAGCCTCTCCTCACAGGACTTGTGTTCAAGTCCCTTCACCAGCCTCGTTGCTCTTCTCATGCGGTTGTTGTGGTCAGTGTGGAGGACCCGGCCCTTGGCTTTGTTGAACCTCATCCCGTTGGAATCAGCCCAACTCTCCAACCTGTCCAGGTCCCTCTGCAGAGCCCTCCTGCCTTCCAGCTGATTGACACTCCCCCCCAGCTTAGTGTGATCTGCAAATTTACTGATGGTGGACTCAATTCTCTCATCTAAATCGTCAATAAAGATATTAAACAGAACTGGACCCAACACTGATCCCTGGGGGACACCACTGGTGACCGGCCGTCAACTGGATGCAGCACCGTTCACCACCACTCTCTGGGCCTGGCCCTCCAGCCAGTTCCTAACCCAGCACAGGGTGCCCCTGTCCAAGCCTTGCGTTGCCAGCTTTTTCAGGAGAATGCTGTGGGAGACGGTGTCAAAAGCTTTGCTAAAGTCCAGATAGACTGCATCCACAGCCTTCCCCTCATCCACCAGGCAGGTCACTTGATCATAAAAGGAGATCAGGTTGGTCAGACAGGACCTGCCCTTCCTAAAGCTGTGCTGGCTGGGTCTGATCCCTTGCCCATCCTGTAGGTGCTGTGTGATTGCACTGAGGATGATCTGCTTCATAACCTTGCCAGGCACTGAGGTCAGGCTGACGGGCCTGTAGTTTCCTGGGTCCTCCTTCCGGCCCTTTTTGTGGATTGGCGTGACATTTGCCAACGTCCAATCATCTGGGACCTCCCCAGTGAGCCAGGACTGTTAAAGATGATGGAGAGTGGCTTGGCGAGCTCTTCCGCCAGCTCCCTCATCACCCTTGGGTGGATCCCATCTGGTCCCATAGACTTGTGGGGATCCAAGTGGCTCAGCAGGTCGCTAACTGTTTCCTTCTGGATTACAGGGGGGCTGTTCAGATTCTTATCTCTTTCTACAAGCCCCAGAAGCCAGCTGTCTTCAGGACAACCTGTCTTACTGTTGAAAACTGAGGTAAAGAAGGTGTCAAATACCTCAGCCTTTTCCTCATCTTTGATAACTATATTCCTGCCCATGTCCAGTAAAGAATGGAGGTTTTCCTTGCCCCCCCTTTTGCTATTGATGTATCTGTAGAAGGACTTTTTGTTATCCTTCACAGAAGTGGTGAGATTAAATTCAAGTTGTGCCCTTGTCTCTCTAATTTTCTTTCTGCATGACCTAACTATATTCCTAAACTCTTCCTGAGTAGCCAGCCCTTTTTTCCATCAAGTCCAACTCTGAAGTGAATGGCCTCTATGGGTTCACCTTACATATATTTATAGAAGTAACTGAGTATATGCTACCCTCTAGTTACTTAGGTGACCAGTACTCAGAAAGGTTCTTCACCAGAATGCTAAATTCTTCACGTTAGTGTCTCAATTACTTTTTGCTGTGAGCCATCTATATGTTCAAGCTTTTCCACTTATGCACGTTTTAGTATTCTCCGTATTCCTTATGACTGTCAGAAAAAGGATAGTCACTGAGGACACACTAGTGACCACACTAAATCAGGAATCAGTTGTTCAGCTCTAAGTGTAATGTGACATCCTCTTTCTAAAATAGCATGAAGATTTTCTTTCATGCACATTTCTGGACTCTTTTTTTTATCCAAAGCATATTTCAAAAAAAGACTGCCTGAGGAAACAAACTAAAACCAACAACAGGGAAACTACCACAGAAAGTTACTGGAAGGCATTAAAAATTAAATAGCTTTTTGAAAAGCTCTCAAACTTAATAGTAAAGCCCATTAAAATTGTCTGTACTGATTTAATTTGTAACAATTCTATTTCAAACAACTTTGCTTGGTTGTTGTTTAGGAGTTCAAAGTGTAAATGACATCTTTCCCCACTGCTAATACCTATACACTTCTCCCATCTCAAACACTTGGCAGAGGCACAGGGAGAAGAAAACCACCACTATTTGAAGTGGTGGTCTTATGATCAGACAACGCTGGAGAAGCATTCTCCAAAATGGAAGAGTCCTCATACAGAACTCTTCTGGTAGATACTGCCCTGGCAACCAAATGAACAGCCTCTAAGAACAACAGCACTGACCATTATTCTTATGTTGTTCATACCACCATCTCTCAGATAAACAGATGCATCTTAAGACGCACTGACCATTATTCTTATGTTGTTCATACCACCGTCTCTCAGATAAACAGATGCATCTTAAGATGCCCAAGATTGAGCAACTTCAGTGATTTTCAGATGCTACCCAAAAAAATCAACAATACAATAAGCATAATTGGAACATGCTTATGGAAAGATATTCAATCTTTGCTTCATGTCTCCCAAATAATCTGCTACATTACCTCACCAGTTTTATTTTCCAAACAGGTTTAAAGGCATAACACAGCAGCTCTTGAGTGAAAACAGAAATGTATTGAGAATGGAAATTTACTTTCACAGTATATCATGGAACATACACAAACATCTTTACTCAAAGGAGCTGAAGTTCTAAGTTTTGTATGTGTAATGCTAAGCAAGTACTCACTGAAGTCAACTTTTACAACCTTGCATTTAACAACATACCTTGAAGTTGCAATTTCCACTTTGGTTCTTGCCATGGCAGCTGCTCGCTGTGCACCCTCTATTGCTCTATCCACCTTTTCTCTAGTTTTTGTGTTTCGTATTGGTATAAGTTGCTTTCTTATTCCACGGACCAAAATGTTATTTTTATACTTTCCCTCTTCTTTGGTGCCATCTGGAAACATCGTACATCCATATCCATGCCTCCTGTTATTCAGCCATTCTCCTTCATATTTCATACCATTTGAACGCTCGCTGATACCAAAACCACTGCGCTTGTCATTCTTCCATTCACCCATATAGGCTTCTGTAGTGGTGGCATCGACATGGTCTTCCATAGGGCTATAATCACAGTCACCGTCTCCAAAACTAATTGTAGAGTTGGCATCGCTAGAACTAATTCTGCTCATAGTAGCATCACTCCTGACAGAGCTCCGTTTGCTAGATATCGATGACCTAGATTCTGATTTTCTAAGTTTTATACTACCAAGAAGGGATCCTCTTCTGAACAAGCCTCCTTTTTTCTTAATGCCCATGGCTTCTGGATCACTGTGAAAATTGAGCACAAAACCTCCTCTTGTTCCAGCCGGGCTGTCTGAGGTGACGTCATGCAGAACGGTGCCGTTGCTCTGCTCACTCCGCAGTGAAGCCAGAGACGTTCGGAGGGGTGAGCGGATCACAGTGGCCATGCCATAGGGTACGCTCTGACGCACACCGTATCCATGTCGCATCCCTCCTGTCCACTGCCCCTGGTACGTACCTTTTAAAGGAATAAGGAGAAGTTAAATTCAGGAAGCTGTAGCAGACATAGCACTCTACATCCAGTATGCTACAGGCAATACCACACTGTCAGCTCTGGTTCTGGTAAGAAGTAACGCAGAAAAACAACAGCACGTGACACAGCAGATAAACTACTTTTGTTACTTGTTTTTCTTATAAATTATTTTTCTGCTTCGCAAATGCTTCACTCTCACAGCTGAACTAATTTATTTTGGCAACTAAGACACAGTAGCTATAATCATAAGCATTTTTGAATAGGTCTGTCCAGGAAAACTCAAAGAGAAGTTTCTAAAGCAGGACTCCCTCTTCATTTTTTTTAAGGTGGACTGATGGGAAGTGGTCAGCAGAAATAGATCCACATTATATGCAGTCAGTTGAGGAGGGAGAAACGGATGGAGAGAGCAGGACACTTACGGCTCTTGCCTCCAGCTGCTCACAGAAAGGGCAAGTAGAAGTAAATGTCCTGTTATCCTGGGTTTAAGGTGGCTACAGACCTCTCCTTGTCAGGACCTATATGACAATACACTGAACTGTCTTCAGATGGGCCTTTGGATCTGCTCATATAAATCTCTTCATATCAACACTTTATGGTATCCCCAGTACATAAACATGCACTGCATTATGTTGTGACAGTGATCAGAAGCATGAATCCTTTAGCCCTTTTTTTGCCTTTCATTTGCTCTGCAGTATGTAAGAAAGAGAAGGCAGTAACAAACAGAATATTGCACAACATTCTATCAAACATATTTAACCACAACTATTTTCGTAAAAATTTTTAAACAGCAGTGTAAGAAAGAGCAACATGGTATATGTTATGAAAAGTCATGGATATCCACGCAAAGCTGCATTTGAACCAAATCCCACCTTTAACAGATTACTACTGCTAACAATTTTTTTCTTATATTCTCAAAAGGCATTCTCATTTTGACATTTGCCAGTGTCTGGTCTCTGAAAGCCATTTGTACCAGGAGTTCCAAAGGAAGGTAGCAGGAACCCCACAACTAGCAAATACAAGATAATCACTTTCTAGTATAATTTCACTCAAATTTCCATTACACTGCTTTAAGCTCCTCAAAATGAATCCTCTCGCCTACCAAGTGCTGCTTCTTTTTTTTTAAAACAAAGCTATTTTAAATCTGAATATTCTTACAGAGGGATGAATAAGCGATCTTTAAAATATCTTTTTTTATTTTGCTCTGCTTTAATTGGAGCACCTATTAACTATTCAGAGAACTGAACATCAAATGTCAAATTAAGTGATTGATAAAATTTTTGTGAAAATATTTGTCAAATATCTGTAGCTTTAGATGTATCTTAAAGACTCATTGGCTTTGAGATTCTATCTCCTTTGTATAAGCATACTGTTTTGGTTGTGTGCATCTATCAAGTACTGCTTTGCTGAATTATCTCTTCTAAGTTTTATTTCAATTTGCTAAGTCTGTTTTCTTTATTATATAACACTAGATAGGTTCTACAACATAACTATTTTGTGTTGGTAGAAAATTCTACCAAGTGGAAGGTTTTTGTCTTAACAGATGGCTGCTGACACAAACAAACAACTTTCTTAGTTTCTTTCTCATTCTCTGTATCCTGGATACCTCCTGCTGCACTGGTTGCAAGGGTGCTGAATCTAGGAACATGATTATTTTAAAAAACTCAGCATATGGGGAAGAACAAATAGAAACATGAGCACAAAGCACTGGTATGACGTATTCTGTAAATACTGCAAATATACAGCCACATTGTAATTTTTTTTGTTTTATTAAACAGACATTTCCTAGAAATATATTAATATTTTATGAGCATAAATTACTTCATTTTGTCCCTAATTATTTCTGGGATCCCCTTAGTATTCCAATGATATGCTGGAGATAAGAATCTGGCTACACATACTTATGGCTGCATATAATAATCTAACATTCTGCACCATTTAATTTCATTTTGAAATAATAAATCTAAGTCTAATTTTGATTATACCACAATATTACGTTAGAGCAGCAACTCATAATTATGGCTCTCCATGTTGCTATTTGAATGTCAGATTCTGCTATTTGAAGCAGAATCAATTTATTTCAGTATAGAATTTTATACAAGCATAAAGGGTCAGCCTTTTTCATATTAATATTTTAATTAATAAACATGGAAAGCTCAAAAATACTTAACTAATTTAGGACTTGTATTTTTCCCTACTCTATAATGAAATGGAAGTGATCACTATTGTTCATAAGGGCATTAGAACAAGAACAATTGATGTGCTGCTATTCACTAGTCCAATTTTTCTTTCTACTGGGGAAATAAAATCAATGCCAACTTCTTCTAAAGAGAAGCTTTCCTTTATTTTTCAACTTATATTTTAAAGGAAAAGTATTTTAAAGGCATATGGAGGGCAGTTTTCAGAATGCAGATACAAGAGACTTGCACAGTAATTTGACTGACTATATCAGCCTTTAACTGCATCACCTTATTCAACAAAAAAAAAAATTAGAAATCTTTAAATGAGCAAGATAAAGTATGTCAATGTTTCAAAATAATCAAATACTACAATGTATAAGACGCGATAAAAAGTTTTTCCCATATATGAAGATACAAACATATGCACTATTTACCTCTCTATATAGATATAAATATGAATGATATATCAACAAGCACACCTTATCATGTTTCACCTTATACTGTAGTTGACTGTCAAAAGCAGTTCCTATAAGGGTCAACTGTTAAAATTTTAATTTTAACACTGTAATTATCGATCTAATTTAAAGTTTTATTTGACCATAAAACAATAACATTGTTCAGCACTGATTTTTCAAAAGCTAGGCTTGCTATCCCTTGAAACATTCAGCCACAAGTTCTACTGATCATCTATCTGGTGTTTAACTGGTTCCTTTGAGAAGGTGTTCACACATATTAAAAAGTATATTTTTTTTCCTTGTCTTTTTGTTGGCAAGTTGTTCCAAGATACAATTTCCTAACCTGTCTCCTTAGAGTTACATTATGCCATCCCTTCTAAAACACCTTTGGTGCATCTGACAGTTGTAAATGTCATTGCCCACTTGCAGCTAAAATTTAAAACTACACTGTGAAAAAAACTGAAAGGCCAAGGACCCATTTAACTACTGCATTTGCTCTCATCCTTTACTTACATATTCTGTGCTTTAACAAATTTGTTGTTATATCAAGATTTTTGCATGCTTTTCAGACTCAAATGTTAGATAAGTACAGACCTAGAAAGAAGAGCTCTCAGAAATCAATGAACGTACGTACTACTGATGACCTCTGCTTAGGGTGCTTTTGCCACTGATCTCCCTCTGTGGAACACGACCACACAACCAGTTATTGCTACTGTTGGAAGGACCATAAATAACTCATTTAGACATACTGAAGTTTCAAATTAGGCCACAGTCCCTGCATAAGAAAAGCTCTGGTAGGTTTGCAGATTCGCACAGATTCAACAAACCTAGGGAGTTTAAAGGAGGCACAAAAATCCAGACTGCCGTCGGGAACGGTCTGACAGGACACTTTAAGGCCCTACATAATCACATGCAACGAACGGAGGATCATGGTTTATAACTCACAGTGTTTTCCCCAGAGATTAGACTGAGTGACAAATTTAAGCATCTGAACACAGCATGATATTTATTACTCATGTTGTGCGAAGTGTTGTGTGTAGAAACACTGAGGAACACTGTCAATGCTTATTTTCCTTTCCCCTCCCTAAACCACATCTCCTAATACCACCAGTGCATTCTAAAACAATATACTAGGGAAAGAAACAAAAAGAGAAAAAAATAGCAGCAAAGAGGCCTAGAGTACACTAAGTTTGAAAACAAACTGGCAAGTGGCAGAGTCTAAAGAGTTATTTCCCTATGCTGGTATTCTCGGGTCATCAAGAGAGCTTTTCTGCAAATATTTGAAAGTATATTAAAGACACATACGTAAATCTGGTTCCCTTATAAAAGCATTCTTCTGGTGTGCAAGTACAGCTATTGTTTCCAGAGTACAAAAACAAAAACACATCTGCAAACATCTATGACGTACTGCTCGGCTTCATTCATGAGTACTTTCATTAAAATCAATGGGACTTCTCACCCTCTGTTTGTATGAACTACAACATGCAAAAGTCTGAGGCTATGACAACAGATTTCAGGTAACAGGGCTAAAAATCTTGCAGTGTAAACCGCACACTTCATATGCTGTTCCAAGTCTAAAAATTTAGAGAATTTACCTCCAATAATCAGTATTATATTAAGATTTTTAAAAAATCCACAAGAAGTCTAAAGAAAAAAGAACTTATTAATAAGAACCTGAATTTGAAAAGGTGATTTCTAGAAGATTTACTGGAATGGTAATTTACTTTTCCATGAAAAAAAATTTAAAAATTAAATAAATAAAAAAAAAAAGATGGCACTGCAAATTCAGCTGTTCTTCTGCGTGTAATTTATTAGCTAAAACAAATAAAATAAAAAGTGTATTGCATAGTGAAAGTGAAAATAAAATCCTGATCTCTTTCATACTTTGATTTTGGTACTGTTTTCCTTTTTTTTTTTTAATCCACAAACACACATCTCAGCTGACTTTGAACATCAGAACTTTCCACACCAGAAAACAATTTTCATACAGCTACAAATATGCATAAACAAGGAGACAGAAAGGTGCAAAACCCATTGTACTTTTCGTTTTCTGAATGAAATGAGTCTTACCAAACCTGTTAGATTTTTCCAAGTTGAAGAGCAACTCTACAGAAGTTGCAGGTGGCACTTCCACTGACGCCAACGACATTATAGCAGCAAAGGATGAATTAAAGAGTATCAGGCTTATTTGGCGTGCACAGCATGAAGTGACAGAAGTACAAAAACTGTAACTGAGGGCTCCAGTGAGGTCCAGTCCTCAGTGACCTTACTGAACCCTGACTTCTTGACCGTTCCCGACTTCGGCAGAAGGGCGGATCGCCCCGTTCCCTCCGCACGCCTACCGAGAGCTCAGCCCCGGAACATTTGCTTTGTCGTGGTGAAAGGTGTGAGAGGCAGGTCTGTGTAACTTCACTACACACCTCGAGCTTTGAGCAGTATGCTTTAAACTATCCCGTATTTCGGTAAAAACAGTAGTTATTACATGAGGGTGGACCCAAGTTTCATTGATTTTACGCAAGCTGCGTACCCACTCCATTACCCTCAGTCTCCTGTTTACCAGCTGAGCGCACAAAGCCACCCCTGCCCGCACAGCAGCACCGCTCAAGGGCTCTGTTATTAAGTTCTTGCCGTTTCCCCACGGCCACGGTGCGAAGACAGCGAGGCGGCGGGGCTCGCCTGCCTCTGGCCGCCCGCCATCGCTAAACCGCGGGCGGGGAGCAAGGAAAAGCCGTCTGCAGGCGGCCGTAATACGGATTCTACCCAGCTTGGCCCCCGGGAGCAAAGGCGCCGAGCCTGGGCAAGCACAGCCCTCACCAACCGGAGCCGGCAGCCGGGGCCGGGCTGGCTCCTCACGCGCAGCGGGGCGCGGGCGGGCGCCAAGCACCTGTTGGCGCTTCCCCTTGGCCGCAGCCGGGCCTCGGGGGCGGATAGGGAACGGCGCACCGCCTCGGGCTAGGGAGGGGGAGCAGACGCGGGTGCGGGCGCGGGGTGGAAGGAGGGCCGTTCCGCGGCGGCGCCCACGCGCCGCCCCCCCCTGCCGCCACCATTCCTGCCCGCTCCGTCCCCCGGCCGCGGGCCAGCAGCGCGGCGCCCCCGCCGGGCGCCAAACCTCCGTCCCCCGTAGGTCTCTACGCCGTATCCGTCCTGCAGCCCGTTGCTTCCGGTGCCCCAGTATTCGGCCGGCGTGCTGAGGCTCTGCCGCACCCCGTAGCGCCCCTTGAAGCCGTGAGACCACTCGCCGCGGTACATCCACCTGCCCTTCGTCTCCACGCCCAGACCGTGGCGCTTGCCTTGCGCCCAGTAGCCCAGGTAGTGTTGCGCTGGGCCAGGTGTAGCCCGCCCGCCACCTCGAAAGCCGTGGGACGCAGAGCCGGCCGTACTGCCCTGCCCCCTTGGGCCCGGTGCAGATGCCGTGCCCCGTGGGCTTGTCCCCGTTCCTCCCAGCCGCCGCAATAAGGTGCCGCCAATCGCGCGAAGTGAACCGGCCGCCCGTCATCCAGGGCAGCGGGGCGAGCGCGGCGCCGGCCGCGCCTCCTGCCCGCCTTCCCTCGTTCCTGCTCCGCCTGCCCTCCCCTGCGCTGCCTTCCCCTCGCCGCCCGCCGCAGCTCCGGGCGCTCCCGCGACTGCGAGGCGTCTCCCGGCCGGCCGCCGCGCCCAGCCCCAGCCTGCAGCTCGCGGCGGCGAGCGGCGCCGCACGCCCCCCGCTCCTCCCCGCCCGCCCCTCCCGGCCCGCCGGTTCCGCCCCGGTGGTGCCCGCCGCGCAGACGCGGGGCAGGTGCGGCCCTGGGGCGGGCCGGGGGCTACGCTGGCTGCCTGCCGCCCGAGATGGGCTCTTCCCCGGGTAGCGACCCAGGCAAAGGCGGCTGCCACCGGGGGGAGGTCTCCGTGTGGCCCTTCGTTCTCCGGAAAAGGTGCCCCCGGTGGTCGGGGCCGCGCGTGTCCGGGGCGGGGCGAGCCCGGAGCCGCAAACCGCGCCGGGCCCCCCCGCCGGTGCCTCGGGGGCAGCGGCGACTCCGCCGCTCCCTCGGCTGCTGCTGCCCCTGCCTGCCTGCCCTGCCTGCCCTGCCTCTCCTGCCCTGCCCTGCTCTCCCCTGCTGTCCCTGCCTGCTCTGCCCTGCGCTGCCCTGCCCTGCCCTGCCCTGCCCTGCCCTGCCTCGGCGCTGCCCGCTCCGCGGGTTCCCGAACAGGTTGCAGCTGCACCTGCAACGCAGGCAAAATGAAAGGGCTTTCGAGTGCTACTTGTGAGTCTTCATTTGCCTTTTTTTTTTTTTTTTTTTTTATTTTACTTTTCGCTTTCCCTGAGCTTGAAGACTGGCTTTCAGAGCCGAGTTGTGGTTTG
The DNA here is from genome assembly GCF_001715985.3 of Manacus vitellinus. Lineage (NCBI taxonomy): Eukaryota > Metazoa > Chordata > Aves > Passeriformes > Pipridae > Manacus > Manacus vitellinus. The sequence goes on along the minus strand of NW_021939396.1, from coordinate 30,917,034 downwards.
TCCCTTTTCCAAACCACACGTGGAGCTCACCGTGTTCCACGGGTGGAGAAATGAGGGGTAAAAGGAACGTGGATGGTGTCGAGGCTGCTGTGAACTTCATAAGTCACTCTCATTATACTATCAGCCTCACGGCCGACGGGTGACTGAAGGGCGCTAAATCCTGCCAAGCCCTCCTTTGCCAGATATTTGATAATCAGATAGAAATATAAGAGCAAATGACAGGAGAAACATGGAAGAGTAGAAACAGTAGACAGAATAGTGGAGAAGGGATTGAAACCTCTTGTCATAGGACATCTTAGCTTTCTATTCTTTCACAATCCAGGACTGGAAGAAAATCTGAAATAAAATGTTCCTCTTCAATGGGGGTTTTGTTAAAAGCATGAATCATCCTTGTCAGTCATGGAGAGTGGTACTATCTGGACACAGATGATTTGGAAACATGGAGAAATAGCAATAGCTATGTTAGGAGTAATGAGTAAAACCAGAAACATAATTGTAAATGAAGGATTTGAACAAAAGGCATCGGAAGTTGAAACAGTTAAGCTTCAGAAATCTATGCCGAATTCAGCCCAGTTATACGCAGTTTTGACTTAAACCTAAATGAAATTAAAATATTGCACATACTAAACATATCCATTGAAGTTAAAATTTTCAAGCTTTGTCCTTCACAGCACATTGTTCTGTGTACATTTTTATGCCATGCTTACACAGTTCAGTGCCAAAGTATCTCATTCTAGGGGAGAGTTGAGCACCATAACAACTCTGTTGTCTGTTGTCATAGGAAGAAGTGTGTGCTATAAAGCCTTGTTTCTGTTCCAATAAGAGGATTTCTAATTCTGGTTGAACATGCATAGGTAGAAGACTCTGCACATGTATTTAGACACATATGTACAAAGAAAAAAAGACACCATCAAAGACCTGTGCCTTGTCCATGAGATGATGGGGAAGCTTTCAGTGCCCCTTTTTTCTCCGGGGAATTTTATTCCATAGTTTTGGAGTGTAGAAAACCATACAGGAATGTTGTTTCTGTAGCATAGGCATGCAGTCTTTAACATATCTTTGAACAAGGCTGTATAGCGTTCTGAAGTTGAGTAGTGAGACCTTCACTGCAATTTGAGAGTTTTGGAAAGCCATTATTGAGAACGGAGGGGAAGTCTGAAAACGTTGCAGTGGGTGGGATTGCTGAATAAGATGTGGTACAGCATCCTCTGAGTATTGCTTGACCTCATCAGATTTTATGCCCTATATGTCTTGCATTTCTTACTCAAGAAAAAGATTGGAAGCAATAGTTGTCATGACACGTATGCTTTGAGGAGTTTACTATTTTCACTTTAATAATCTCTTTTCTGATTTTTTTCTTCTGACACAAGATAAAGCCCTGTCACATTCCAACAGAATTTCGGAAGAGTGAGATATTTTATATGGGTGTGGGTAACTACCCTTTGGAAGTCAGCATGCGTAATAACTGATACTGGTAAACAATTAACTAGTTGTTGAGGTCTCCTGTTTATAACTGCGTGTTATTATATGTTATGAGAAGTTTTTATGAAGTACATGAGTTGTCGCGCTTGAACTGGAGCTGTTGAGCATTGGGTTTATCTGTTGGGGGGCTACTATTGCTTTACATGGTGTTTCTGGGTGCTGTGTGCACAACAGAGGTGTAAAGCCACTATTCCCTTACATGACACCCTGTGCATAGCAGGGACACAACCAGCACAGAGGGGAGCAGAGGTGGAGAGTGATGACAGGTTAGCAAGTCCAGACAGTGCTTCTGCAACTTGGCAGTGGAAGAGGTAGCCTCTTGAGGGAGTATGAGATTGTCTTAGCCCCTCTGTGGATCTGAGCTGCTTCTTTGAAGAAGCAGCCATGTTCTGCTGCCTAACGGCCTGGACAATAATCATGGTTGTGCAAGTCCTTTGCCAACCTGAGTATCAGTGAATTACTGGATTTGCTGTCATTTCCACCTCAGTAGTTGTACTAGTGAATAATTGGATTTGCTGTTGTAATGACCTGGGTAATTGCACTCCTGATGCATATGTGTCACTGTAGTGTTACTTGACGATAAATTGTTTATCCCTAAAGCTATTGATCTAATGTCTATTATGGTATCCCAAAACTCTAACTAATTGGGGCTACCTTGAGTCCCTACATCTGTACAGTAGAAGATGTTGTATCTTTGCATAAATGAAATAGGCATCTACCTATTAGTCCTTTGTTTTACCCCCTTGGTTTAAATTTTACAGGTTTTAATATTAGATTAGATGAATCAACAAGATCAGATAGGCCAGAGATGAAACAATGAAAATTTTAGGAGGGAATCGTATTATTTTTCTTGTGTTATCACACGTGTGTCAGTGGCTCCTTTTTTAGTGATCTGCAAATGATGCTAAAATCAGTGGTAATTTTGCATGTGGTTTATATTTTCAGGTGTATTCATTAAAATGAAGTAATCAATTTAAATGAACTTGACACTTGATGATGAATTCGTCACTGACAGCCTTTTCTTATTCCCTGCTGAAAATTTAAATTTTGATCCATGTGAGAATAGAAGTGCTTTGCAGAGAACTCTTAGCATCAGTCAGCCAGGTCTTGATGATGTAAGACATCATAGGTGTCTCATTGCTGATAAGGTTGTAGATTTATTATCTGAGGTTTTTTGGTGTTTTTTTTTCTGACAGATTTTGCATTGACAAGCCTCAACTTTAGTTCATGCCAATATGTGTTTCCTTCTGGCTGCGGTGTAAGTATCGTTCATATGCAATCTTTAGCATGTATGTGTTAAATACCTTAGATCCACTGATTTTGTTTCCTTTCCTTCTGCCTAGAATTAAGTTAAAAATTATTCTACAACTCCATAGATACAGGAAGTAAGCAGTTATAGGTCTATGAATGAGTTTATCTCTTTCGTCCAAAATAAATAGAATTGCTTCCGCTATTTTTTTAATCTACATTATAAGAGTTCTTTTCTGAAGTCTCTCATACATGTAACACTCAGAATATATGAGGACCAGGTGCAGATTATTTATCATTTACAAAGAAGTCATCACAGCACTAGGTCTGATAACACTGTATATATATGAAACACGAGTGCATGGTGACAGTATGTATGCAAAAACTGTGCTGAGGGGTTTTATGTAAAAAGGTCCTTGGTATAGGGATGGTAGATGCAGCAGGTGAAGACACACTAACTCCAGAGATTTAACATTAACTGGATACAAAACTGCTGAGTTTAAACTATTAGTCTATAGATATCTGATGCATGAATAAAAATTAGGCACATTTATTCTTACCCATAAAAGCCTGATTCAGCAGGGAATTACTTTAAGTACTTCAGTAATCCCATTTACTTCAGTGAGACTACACACGAGCTTTAAATTAAACATCTGCAAGATATCTCTGCTCAAATAAAGCAAGCTCTGAAGAATGTTCTCAAGTACTCTGCAGAATGGAGGCAGGATGCTTAACTGATGAGCTCCATGAGCTGCACACATTGTGTTGGAGGAGTTCATAAACAGGACTTCTGCGTGGGAGGCAGAAATAGAGAAGTAAAGGTGGTATAGAAGCCACAGTGTAGGAATTTCAAAGGCAAATAGGTCTTTCCTGGCTCCATATGAGCAGCCACAACTTTTATGCCTATTTTTATGTCTGGATTCTAAATTAAAGTTTATAAATATAGTTCTGTATAACTTTAACACAGATAATGTTGTGTGACTTCCAGAACAGGAACATAACACTTTTTCCTGATATACTGTAAATCCACATAAGGTAGTGTAAATATGGAAATAATAATTCTACGGGATTTTTTTCTTTTGCAAAAAATTTACTTAAATATTTGAGATATGTTGTGCTATGAATCTACTCTCCTAGATGCATCAGTAAGTGTCAGTTCTACCTTACAATTGAAGCTGGGAACTAGCCAGTAAGACAGTATATTTAATTCCAGAGATATTATGCTTACTCAGTGAATACAGTTATTATTTTCTTTGCAAAAGTGCTGATAAAGCTTATAAAAACAAAAATACAGATACTTTTCCAACTTCCAAACAAAATGAGTATGTTCTGTACCCAGACTTCTATTTTCAGCATTGTTCCAAGCAATTGAATTAGATTTTAAATAAAAATGCAGGTTTTTTTTTTTTAAGGAAATGTAGCATTTATGTTGATCACCTTTGTCTCTGAAGTAATTTTAACAGTGACAATACTCTCCATACAAATACAATACAGTGTATTGGAATGATTATGGGTTTTTTAATGTATAAAGGTATTAGGATATTTTATAATGGTGAAAAAAATAAAAAATATTGTTTCTGGATCTTGTCAGCATTTACAGTTGTGTTGTTGGTTGTTTTGGGTTTTTTATATATGTCTACAATACAAAAACAAGTGCATCACAATACCTTAATTCACTTAAAAAAAACCCAAATCCAAATGTGTTTGATTTTATAACACTTGATTTGAAGAAAAGTGTCATATCATAATGATTGCCCTAAATTAGCACTCAAATTATACAGGTGGAAAAGATCTACAAAATCAGATTTATTCCCAGCAAGTTTTTCCTAAATGGTGATAGAAATTCTGCAGCTGCTGCAGCTCAAGTCTTGCTTCCTCAGGGAAGATGGGAAAGGTTTATGGCTTTCCTTTTTGCAGCAAATTCCGAAGTCTGAAGATGGTTTGTGTTGTCTTACTTGAGTTTTTTTCTTTAGCCCAAGCAGGTTCTGTCTTTCATTATTTTCTCCTAGACCTCATGATTGTCACAGTTGCTGTTGTCTGGACTTTCTCCAGTTATATTATGTAGTTGCTAATTTTTCTGGTTTCGAAAACAAAACACACTATTTGGTTAATATTGTGTCATATTAAAGTAGCATAATTTTGTATGACTCCCAAATGACATTATTCTTCTACACTGGTGCCAGGAATCAGCAGTGTGATGATTCTAATCTCCTCCACACCACAAGATGATGTGTAACAGCTCATCTTCAGTGCATGATTTGCTGTTTTCCTAATCCTTTCCCACAGAATATTGTTTACGTAGTTGCTTCCACCTTTGTATTAGTGAAGTTGAGTTTCACTCAGCAGGTTTTCACTAGCACGCTCTTTTTCCCTCCATAGATTGTTCTCAAGGTAATTTTAATTTTAATCCCATGTTGCAGGTCCTGCATTTTTAAGTTTGCACATTCGCATATACAATAACTGAACTCTTCCAGGATCAAAGTTATTAATGAATGCATTGAATATTAAAGGTTTTGGTACAGATTTAGCATTTCATACATCCTTCAGGCGTGGGACTTAATAATTATTAACATTACTTAGTAACTGTAAACAACGTGTAGTCTCTTACAGCTTTGCCTAGATCACCTTTAATGAGCATCAGCAGCTTTGCTGAAATCAAAATACATTGTATCTTTTAGTGAAAGCTGATCTCACTGGTGCATCTGAAAGCTTTCCCTCCCCGCTGAGCCGGGGTACAGCCCTTCCCTTTGCCCTCCTCGTTCTCCTCCTTTAGGGCTGTCTCAGTTTCCTTTTCTGGTCCTAACCAAGATTCATTTTGTGATTTGGCCTTTCTGATTTTGCTCCTACATACTTTCACTCTTCCCTAAAATTCATCCTTTAGTAATTTGACCTACTTTTTACTTGCATATACTTCCTTCTAGTGTTTCAGGATCATTGAAGAGCTCTCAATTTAGTCGTTTATCTTGTGATACTCTTTCTCTCTTCTCATCAAGGTAGTCTGTGTTTATGCCCTTCACGTTATTTCTTTAAGAAAATGGATTGCTCTCTTTGGAGTTTTTAATAAATTATAACCTAGTGGAGAGCAAATCTTAAGTTTGTGGTTTTTACAGGGCAGTCTTGGCTGACACTGGCTTGAGATATTCTCATGCCCCCAGCCGTCCGTGCTGCCAGCACAACTGTTTCTTCATTGAGCTGTGATTTGGATCAGGGAACCAATCCAGCTTAAAAATAATCCAGCAAAAAGATTTATTTTTATTTTGCTCTTAAAGCTGAATCCTTTGCTCTGTTTGCAGAGCATCTATACAAACAATTGCCTTAATGCAATTGAAAGCAGACAGAAAAGCTGACAACTTTACTGGTCACCTTTCTTGTTTTTAATTCTATTCTTTTTTTCTAGGAATTACAAGTAATATTTTCTCGTAATCTTTCACCCAAGTTGCCCTTAGTCTTGTGTTTTCAGTCAGTTTACCCCGCATTGATTAAAACTAAAAGATATTCCAGATTTGACGTAGTCACTTATCTGCTTGGTTACAAAACTTTTCCCTATACAATGGTCTTCCAGTACCTGAAGGGAACCTACAAGAAACATGGAGAGAGACTATTTAAAAGGGCATGTAGTGACAGGACAATGGGGAATGGTTTCAAAGAAATCTGAAAGAGAGTAGGTTTACACTAGGTATTAGGAAAAAATTCTTTACTTTGAGGGTGGTGAGGCACCAGAACAGGTTGCCCAAAGAGTTTGTGGATGCCCAGTCCCTGGAAATGTTCAAGGCCAGGTTGGATTGGGCTATGACCAATCTGGTCTACTGGAAGATGTCCCCCTGCACATGGCAGGGTGCTTGGAATGAGATGATTTTGAGGCCCCTTAATACCCAAACCACTCTATGATTCTATGTTTCTATACTGTAATGACCCTGTAGTACCTTCCCAACAGGTCCCTTTGTTGTTGAAGTCCCTCATCTTCACCTTGTTCTGTGCTTTGAAGAACTAACTAGCAGCAGGACCCAAAGCTCTAGAGTCCTGCATTGCCATGTCCTACAGATTTTCCAGGTGCCTGAGGAGGTCCAAGACCTGATTGAAGCTTTTCTAATTGTTTGGAGGGTTTGTATTAGCTCTCACAACAGGTAAGAATAGGGGTTGTTTAGTATTTGTTAGTGGTGTGCAAAGCATCTCTTTTCTGCCTGGATGTGTATTTTGTGGCTTTGTTTCAAATTGTAGGAATGTCATACTTTTGAGATCTTAATTCCTCTGGTAATTTTCATGTAAACTAGCCAGTGGGTTAAATAATTTTCATCCATGCTGCTTTAATAGCGTAGGAAAAAGAAGTTCAGCAGCCTTTCTGCTCACCGTGGTGCTGTTTTTCTGAATACCTCTATTGAGAGCCACTTATATCTTCCCAGAAATCTAGGCCTTTTGCCATGCTTTAGGCCACCTATTCATTGAAAATCCTCCTTCATTAGTTAGCATTTTCATCACCAGTGATTGCAGACCTTCACAGAGAGAATTCCTTCTCTGGCAGACAGTCCCAGCTCCACTGTTTCCCTCTCCTGACTCCAGTGAAGAAGACCAGGGGTCTGTGGTCACACCGGGATACCTTTGCAATGGTGAGTGCACCTCAAGATCTGTGCTAACTTCTAGAGGAATTACACCTCTCCAGCTGCTCCCTGGACCTTGCAGTTCCTTATAATCTGTCTTGATTTCATCTCGCAGATTTTATCAGACACAGGGATAAGGCCATATATCTGTCTGTATCCATACCTAATTTTGTCTTAACATGAGGTCTGTCTTGTGACTTCTTTTTTTTCTTATAAAAATGGAAATGTTTTTTTTTTTAATTTAAAGATGATCAATTAATGCTTGAGTAGCAAATAGATATAATATTTACAATTTTAAAATACATGTTGCTGGCCATGGCTGTCACACTCCTGTTTTGCTGTGCTGAAGCAGAACAAGCAGCTGTTGCCTTTCACCAATGAATTAGTTAAAAATTGGTTAACTGTTCTTCTGAGTGAATCCATTCGTGAAATTAATTGAAAATCATTATCATTCTAATTATGACAATGTTTTGGGGTTTTCTTTCAGATGATGATGTAGAAAAGGCAAATGCTACCAGAGATGCAAACGCTGAGGGTTTTGCTCTTTGATGATGAATGTAATATGGATGCTTTCATGCACAGTGTAGTCACTTCTGAGATAGGTTTCTATTAACAAAGTCTGCAATAGAGGAATTGAGCTTTAGAGGACACTACCATGGGGCTAAGCAGGCTACACTGCAAAGACCATTAATAGAAAGCCACTCCCTCAATCTGCTTAAACTTTGGTGAGGATAATGCGGCTTACTCTAACTGATTTTTGATAAAACAGTAAAAGACAAACAGATGCTTGTTATGCCAGAGTTAATAAGTGCACACTATTGATAAGTTTCTTCTATTGATAAGTTTCTTATGCTTATCCAGGAATATTTGCCCCAGGGAAGAAAATTGTTTTCACCACAGTTAACACACAAGTCAAACACCTGAACGTATTTTAATTTTACATGAAAAAATATAGCAAGGGTTAGTGCATCATAATCAGCCTAACAAATGATTTAAACCTCCCAGCTGGTATGAGATTTCATTTATTCTTGACTTGCTTCTGTTCTGTTGGCTTTTTAAGTGCTCATAACATAATGTCATGATATTTTTATATGATGAAGAAACCCGTTCACCATGTGGATTACAGTATCAGTCCCTTTTGCATCTTGAAAACTGACTTTCTTAGCAAATGCACTTAATGTAATATCATGTTGCTGCAAAATAGTTTTCTATTTCAGCTTAAAGATTAGATTCTGCTCTTTGGAAGGCACAACCACCAGTGCAGAATTTTGGGTGATTCTCTCTGTATTCTGCAGGTGCAGTACAGTTTTTATGCTCTTATTTTGGTGAAGTCATGTGAAATTGTGTTTACAGCTCTGCATGTGAATAAATTATGTATATCTCTGCTTCTGGCAAGTACAAGAAAGACACTGGACAAATTAGTATTTGCATTATTTTTTTCTAAAGAGAAACTGTGTGACTGGGAGAGTTTTGAGCCTTAGTTTTGTTTAAAAGTAATCTTGTCTTTTTTTAGTAGAAAACATGTCATTTTAGGTATGGAGTCTAACCCAGGTTTCCTAGTGCACTTTTTGAAAGTATCATCCTTTAGTAACTGTAGTTCTCATAGTAAATAAATTCCCTTTATGTAGAAGCTTATGATCTTGTACAAAAGGTCCTGTATGAAAAAGTATCCATTATTCAAGTTTTTGTAACCCAGCTATACTGTATGTTCAGCATGTAACAGTGGCATTTAAGATTCATACCAAATATAAAAATACCTCTTCTATGACAGCGTCTGCTGTAATCACAAAGTGTATGTTAACCCACTACACTTCCTAATAATACGGTGTATTTGGAAAACTATTATATGATGTTCTATTATGTCTGAACGCCTAAAAAATATAATTGACTTACAGAATAATCATTTGTATTTAGTTAGGCATGTATTTATCACTAAATCTTTCACTTGTAGGTATGCCTAAAATCAACAGTGCTGTGAAGTCCATTGTGGAGATTGCCTTAGTTTGCGTTTTAGGTTATTAATTTTAAAATTTGTCGGTGGCATTAATCTGCATGATATTTGGCTATGTTAGGTACAAAGTTTTTTTCAGCTGACTTGAAAACTAAAATTAATTTTGAAATTCCTTTGTTTCATATGATAACACTGCAAAAGTTTTATTAATTCACACACCGTTATCTGTCTGCTATTTTTGCTTCTATGAGGTTCTGCCATGAAAACAAGAATTTAATAGAGCTGGAGGACTGTGGTTCTGTGATACATCACGCTGAAGTTAGAAGCTGGGGGTTGCAGTTTTGTTTTCATATATAAAGGGATATGGTTTTGGTTTTGTGTGTTTGAGACTGCAGTTCTTTAACAGCTGGTTGCATATTTGAAAGATTGAGCCAAATGAAATATTTAAAAAATGTTAGCCATTTTTTAAAATTTATTACATCAGGATTTTCCTACTCAAAATTTCAGTATCCAGTTTTAGTGCTGAAGATTTATTTTTATAGGCTTAATAGAAGAAAAAAGTGATCTTTTCTGTGCCATACAGTATCAGTGGCATATGCATAGATTTTTTAAAAAAAATATTAATATTGGCAAAATGATAACACTTGAAGTGTGAAAATGTGCATGTGATTTTAATCTGAAATTTTGTTGGGTTTTTCATTTTTTTTTTCTTTTTTTTTTTCCTTTTTCTTACAAAGTCTTGCACAGATCTTGTGCTAGGTTGGGTTTAATCAATCACTGGAAGTGCCTGGCTCATTCTGCTGGTTACTGAGTGAGTTTCAGTTTGTAAACTACTTGCCTCATATTGGAAGAGGTCATCCTATGTGCATGATTGCTTCAAGAAGTGCAGTATTTTCCCACCTATTTTCACAGTTTTTGGGAGACACAGATGATGTCCACATTTGGAGGTGTTGTGCAGATCTGTAACTACTGTGTTGCCACCATCCTTAGTTAAGATTTCATTTAGGGGGACAAATAAACTTGTGCCCCCATGCTAATTTGAATTATTTTATGAGGTAGTTTTTATTTATCTTATTTTCTTTTAATGTAACCTAGGAATCTGATCTACCTAGAGTACAAATTGTTTAACGTGGTTATTGAAATAAGACTGTGTGTTTGCGTGATCAGGTTGTTAAAATGGAAGTCTTCAATATGCAAGTAAGCTTGCTACCAGTAAATTTTGTTTTATTTTATCCTGTCATGCTTGGAGTGAGTGTTGAAAGACAAATGGGCAAGTGTTGCTCAGCCAGAGGGGAGAAGCACGTCATACAGCCCCCAGAATAGCATCAGCAGTAAATATGGTCATGCTGTTCTTCCCCGAGATAGACCCAGATCACATTCGTAGCACCCACCAGGTCTGCTGGTTACCAGACGTTCAGAGCCTTTGATGAAACATTTACAAATGCAGCTGCGGTTCGGAGGGATCTTCTGCCAGCAGTGAAGAAGCTGACATCAAGAAAACCAGGGGAAACAGGATCACAAGCCAGGGAGTTCAAACAAAATGCAGTTTAGGGGGAATACAAATTTAATCACAGTATTAAAACACTGCACCAAGATACAAATGTATTGTAAAGTGAAGTCAGAGAGAGGCTGAGATTTAAAAAGTTTTTTTCCAGTTCCAGTTATTTCTCACTTTGTGCAGTATATTGAAATAAAGTAAGATAGCCTTGAAGGTCTGTGGCAGTGGCCTATCTAACATGTAAGAGGGAAAAATTTAATTATTCAAGGCCAAGAAAAAACCCTGCTAATTTCTTCATCTTGAAAAGATAGATTATCCCCTCTGGGCCAAGAGAATGTTCTCACTTCCTTGTCCCTAAGCTCTGTTCATATTAACTTGTATTAATATAGCTTCTAAGCTTTTATAATGCTTTTATTTTGCTCTGAGGACTGTAACACACCGGTCAAATACTGCTTTTGTGTTCTGACCACTGGACTTGACAGGACGCTACAGGAATTAAGCCAAGGCATTGCGTCCTCCTCCACTCCCACTCCAGTTTGCGCGTCTCTGTAAAATTTGAAAAGCTCACTTCAGCTTCTGCAGCTTCTCTCCTCTGGCTTTGCCTCCACACCGGTGCATTAGCCAGGGTGTTAGTGGAAAGGGTTTGTTATTTCAGACACATACCATCGCCTGCTGCCCTCACTTCTCCCTTGCACTTGCACAGGGCATGGAGACAACTTCATACTTTCATTTGTATCAGTTACACACATGGGATTTAAATTCATCCCTTTCTCTGTATAGTGCTTTTTTTTTTCTCAGATAACTCAGTAAATGTCAAATAGCAAGTATTACTGCCTTCAGCTGGCACTAATATACTGCCTCTTTTTCTTTAGAAAATCTCATTGACATTTCTTTAAATGTGAAGAGAGAAGTATGCTTTCAGAGCAGTAGCTCTGGAATTTGTTCTCTATTTGTGAGTGACGTTATGCAGTTGAGAAAAAATCATGCCAGCATGTTTCAGTCAGTGCCAAAAGAACATAGACAGCAATTCGGTGCCCAGATCTATTGCTGCCCAAAACTGTATCTTGTCCTATTTATACTTTCACAAATGAAGGTCTTGCTTACAGGGGGAGTTAGGTGAATGTTGTGTTTGCATGATATTTGATAATGAATTTGCGCAGCTGTTTTACATTCTACTGTTATTTCAAGCATTGAAAATTTAAGGTTTTAAGTGGCACAGATAGTTTGTAACAATCAAGTCAAAGAATCTCAGTTTCTTAAATTTTCATTACTTGTGTTGGAGTTAACTTCATTTGAAATACCTGGGTGCCACAACATACTTTTTTCTCCAAAACAAGGGAGTTTGACCATTCTTGGTATTCAGGACACCTAAACCATAAATAGTGATTTACTCTTAAACACCTATACCATGGTTGAAAAAGAAGAGTAGAGAATAAAGTAGTAATTTAAAGTGGAGTCTCTTTGGGTCAGAACTCAAATTAGGGAGTTATGAATTGTTGTCAACTAACAGTCCAATTCTTTTGGGCTTTTTCATCAATGCATGCCAAGAGGCTGGAAAACTCAAAGAACAATTATCAATCAAACACAATTTTGTTAATTTGAAGAAAAGCAGGAGAAGTTGTTTAAATCTGTCTGAAGACCTAATAAAATAGTATCCTGATGTCTGTCAGGAGAGGATGGAAGTTGTGTAACAGAAACACTGAGTCTCCCTTTGTGAAGCGTAGAAATGAGAGCTGGTACAGGAAGTCATGCATATGGAGGGCCCTCCACTGGGAAATATGAGGAATGAAAATTCCAGTTGGCTTATACAGATGTTGTGAGAAGTGGAACTTATTGAAAATTTCTTCAGTTTTTCAAAATTCAGTAAATACAATAAATTGATACATCAAATATATCCTTTTTGTTTCTGCTGTACTATTCTTTGAAAAGACAATGCAATACTCATGCATAAATTACGTGATTTAGATTGGGGAAAAAGATGTTAGCAGGAGAAAATATTCTACTCACACTTAAGGCCCCCATCCCTCCCTGAGACTATGTGAGCCGGGTTACCAAGACAGTCCCCATGATTTTTCTGGGGTGGTGTGGAGCCTGCAGATAGGCCAGGATAGAACAACCTTCATCCCTGCTGCTGTGCTGGCACAGGGTGCTCTGGGACAGGGGCTGACCTAAGCTTTTCAAAGCACTTTTATTTTTCTGACTATCTCATGAAGTGAGATTTCAGGGAAGCTAATTGAAATATTTTGCCTGTTCGTGTTTGGTTATTTAGTCCAGCTTGCAGAAAGGTAATGAGCAAATATCAAGAATTAAGGCTGAAGAAATAACAATTTCCTTATTTAAATGAGAACTATATTTCTGTGTTGTCTTAATGATTAATGCTTCCTTAGTGGCAGCTATTTTTTTTGCTTGTCAATGAAAATGTTTGGAAGTGCATGATTATGCTTTAAAGTTGGCTGGAACAAGATTAAATGTTTAGTTTAAACTTACTTGCAAATTAACTTAAAGTTTTCACAATGTTTTCAAAGATTTTTAGAAATTTTTGAAAATTATTAAACTTTGGGTTTGTTTTAGGGATGGAAAGAATCTGATTTCTATAATTTTTCAGGAAGGATCTTTTAAAATTGTTTTCCAGTCAGAGAAAATACTGCATGAGACTTCAGAGGACATTTACAAAATTGTACTTAACCCCTTAAATTTCCTTAAGTCTTTCTGTGTTTGGTTGTCATCCCAGTTACTGGATATTTGTATTTTGCAGTGCGATGTAGAATTTGAACCTGCTTAAGAACTGAGAGAGGACCCACTGAAGTCACTACAAATCACCCCTCTAACTTTGGTGGACTTTGTTTCAGCATCTGTCTAATCTTTTTTACTAGCTCGAAGTTGTACACGCTGGTTGTGGCCACAGGCAATGGAAGGTACTATTTTTAACATTCATTTTTTGTGTTGTGGTAATATGTGAATTCTAATGGGCAGCCAAAACCCAGTGTGCCAGACAGTCCTGTGCAAACAAAATGTCATCACTCTTAGATTAAAACCAGTATAAAAAAATCAACACTTGGATGCTATGCACAGAGGTACAGAGCACAGGAGAACCTTTTAATAGAATTTCAGTCATGTGGGTTACTCATCTAAGTTAATGCATGGGAAGATGAAGCATGTGAAGTGATGATACAGATGATGATACAGAATTGTTCCTAAAAGCTCAGCAATGGTCTGAGTTCGTGAGCCAGCATATTACACCTGTGCACAGAGACAGCAGACATGGATAAGTTTATAAAAACATGATTTAGTTCTTTTGAATTAGGCTGATATGTTAGATTTTATAATGAAGATGTTGTTTCTATAAAAGCTTGAGGAGTGATAGATTGGATAAAGCTTTAATGTTAATATATAGATTTTAAGGTTGACAGCTAAGAAATCACACATTTTTCACCTTATTACATTAAGTATCTTTCTGTGTTTGATTTAAAAGCCTTATATTTCAGGAAAATTCATTCCAGTCATCAAAACTATGAAAGTTTATATAGCATTAGAACAATGAATATTTTTGTTATATTGTAATCACTAATAACTATTTTGAAATAGACTTACTATAAAACTTCTAAGAATTTTATGTAGAAAAATTAATTATTAAGCAGTGTTTATGTATGAAACTCCTGCATGGAACAGGTTGGACTATAGTATTTAGAGAAAACATGAAAGAATTTTGGGATGAAATCCCAGAATAAAACCTAGTATGATACATTATGTAACTTTGAAAATGACTAAATAAATTCTATTATAAGTTGATTTTGTTGGATGTAAAATGGTAGCTCATTAATTATGTTTCTCGAGAATATGCATCAGTTATCTAGAATTGCCATCCCTCCATGGTTTTATATGCAGTTAAATTAGGGCACAGACAGTCTCAGCTGGGACTATCAAGATGTATCTTCGCTCTTACTGTTTCTAAGTAGTTGCATATCTAATTCATCAGTCACATTAAAGACAGTTCTTGTGTCAATATTAAGTCTCAGCTGTGTATCTGAATTCAATGCTAAGTTCTTTTGACTCATGTCATCAACAGTAATGCAGCATCTGCCACTGGAATTTAGTCAATAACTATTGATGACAGAAGGTCCAGAACAGAACCTGTCTTACTTTCCTAACCAGTATTAACTCCTGCATCACTGTCAATTAGGTCAGTTCTGCACTTGGAACTGAACCAATGCATCTGTTAATGATGCATAAACAGAATCCAGTTAATTTTTAGCTATAATGGCTCTGGCTGCATAGAAAAAAGCAAAAAGATTTTTTTGCCCCTGTAATCTAATCAAACTTGGTTTTCAATATGCACAACGAAATCTGTTTAGAAATAAATAGTAATTTTTTACTTGCATCAATCACTTTAATGACACATCTGGCCTAGATGTTTCTTGTCAATATCATGGAGTGCAGGGTGAAGTAAAGAAGGAAACTAATTACCAGAATACTGATTTCCAGATGTTTGACCCAATTTATACAACTGTTTATCAAGTTGATTTTTGTACTGTTTAGTTATTAATATTAGCTGTAAATGTTATTTTTTTTTCATGATGTAAAAATTTGTGAATTAAAAAGACACTTGTAGGGGGTTGTGTATATATATATATTTTTGTAATCATGTACAAACCCCAGAGAGGCCATGTAGAGAAATAGGGCAAGAACATCAGTGTGATTGGAAAAATGTTTTATCAGGCAGGGCTAGGGGGCTGCTTGCAGATGCAAGATGCCAGTCAGATTTGCAGCTGTGTGCTGCTTTTGTATTCATGACACATACATATTAAAGGTGCCTTTATGGAGACTTTAATTTCAGTTGTGTAAAGCTTTGTGTAAATGCATGTGGAACAAGGTTGTCCAGGGTGCAGTGAGCTTTTTCATAGGTTGGCCCTTCTGCTTGCTTTTCTTCAGGTATGAGGAGGTAGAAGGGCTTGGGAACAAACATAGGGGGATGGCTGGGTGCTTGTCCTGAACGAAAAGGAATCGGCCCCTTTTCTTCTTCATAATCTCTGGAATGAGGTTCTTTGCATCGTATATTTGGAAAAGGGAGGCCTCATGTGGTCAGGCTTGAGAACAGCTGCCTGCCTGGCTGGGGGGAGCCCGGCGGCAGGCGCTCCCTCCTTCAGCTGAGCTGTTGACAGCAAGCCAGGACTATTAACATGGGCATACGGGTGGTATTTATCACTGAATCACAGAATAGCCTGGGTTGGAAGTGACCTTAAAGATCATATTGTTCCAGCCCCACTAACGTGAGCAGGGACATCACTACTAGACCAGGTTGCTCAGAGCTCCATCCAGCCTGTCCTTGAACACCTGCAGGGATGGGGCATCCACAGCTTCTCTGGGCAGCCTGTTTCAGTGCCTGACTACCCTCAAAGTAAGGAATTTTTTCGTAATATCTAATCTAAACCTACTCTCAGTTTGAATCCATTCCCCCTTGTCTAGCTCTTGTAAAAAGTCTTACAGGCTATTGTAAAATGTCTTACACGCTCTTGTGAAAAGTTCCTCTCCTTCCTTCTTGTAGGTTCCCTTCAGGTACTGAAGGCTGCAATTAGGTCACCCCTAAGCTTTCTCTTTTCCAGGCTGAACAATCCCAATTCTCTTAGCCTTTCCTCATAGGAAAGGTACTCCATTACCCTTATTGCCTTGGTGGCCCTCTTCAGAACCTGCTCCAATTGGTCAGTGTCCTTTCTGTATTTCATTGCAATACAGATGACTAGATTGCAGGAAGAAGAAACATCTGAATATGATTGCAGCTGCTCTGTTACTGAACAGGTCTGAAGTAGGAAATATTGTTTGCATTGGTCCTTTTTTCTTTATTGTACTATAATATAGATACCTTTCATTGCCTTTCTAGGCAGCTAAACCAGGTAACCAAACATAATTCAGAAGTCTATGTGTGATATTAAATTAATTAGCTGAACAAGAGAATTGGAGTAGTGGTCTACGTGGTGACTGATAAAATGACATTTTGATTTAAAGGCAAAATTAAAGAAAAAATAGCAAAACAGAAACCTGAAAGAGTGTCTAGTGCATATAAATAAATAAATAAATAAATCCCAGTTTCTTGCCTTGAGTTATTGTAAGATCTAGCTGTGAGGAACCTAGGCAGGGACCCATTAGAATATCCATGTGTCAGTGAGTCACAGGTTAAAGCCCTGGTGTATGTGAGCATATTCCAGCACTCTTACCTTAGACATGTATCTTAAAGGGAAGTAAATCCAGCTATAATGTATTTATCTCATTCCATTAACTGCATTCTTATTATCCATTCTAAGCACATTCTCCAACTTTCTGAAGAATTCCAATTAAATTAAATGCCCAAAAATGTAGGATTTACCATCAGTAACGCATTGACTGCTGTCAGCTGGTATTTGTGAGAAGCCTCTTGTCATGCCTGACCTTCTGAAGAGATTATTTTGGTTTGTGACTAGCACTGAGAAGTCTCTGGGAAGGCATCGGGCTGCCCTTGGGTCTACTTACATGAACAGCGCAGGGCTGGAAGCTGGCTTTTTGTTTCTTCTCTTTTTTATTTATAAGATTTTTCCATTACCTTGTCTCTTTCAGTGACTTAAATCCTTTCACTTGCTTAACGTTAGTAAAAATTTCCCTTAAACTTAAATGTCCTTGTTATTGGGATGTCTCTCTCAACATACTAAAGTCATGTCTTCGGGATACTACTGGTGGGGTTCATCGGTTACATAGAAATTGCACGTGGGAGTGAGTTATCAGGCTTGCCTTAAGTAGTTGCCTTTACTGGGGATTGAGTAGTCAGAATGAAGAGAACAATATTCTGGAGTTTGTAATCCCACCATGCTTTCTAGTTTGCTAAAATCTCCCTGATGATGCTGATAGCGTCTAATGGATACACTATCAGCAACTGCATCTTCTAAACTATCTCCAGTGTAAGATACAAAGGAAGCATTTTCTGATGATGGAAGCTATTGTTATCAAATGCTTTTCAGAAAGGACCTTCACACAGGGGAAATGAAAAAAGCCTTGCAAAACTGTTCAATTTTATCATTTTGTCTATAAAAAAATAATAATTAAGAAACCTTCTCTCTTGAGATTAAAAGAACACGTCAGGAAGCAAAAGACGTTATTCTCAATCTTAAGTGTTTAGTTTAGTGTTCCTTCTTGCTATGACTTATCCAGTAGAGGATCTATGCCCACAGGGTCCCATTCAGTATGTCTTCCGGTAGTATTTTTTTTCTTCCCCAAGCGCATGATACCAATGTCCCTGAAATTCATAGTGGAAGCACTCGTTCAAGAAAAGAAACAAATAAATACAAAAGGGAAAATCCTCCCATGTGACCTTTTCCACTCGCGCATCCATCTTCCTGCGCTTCCCTAGGGGATGCTGTAGACGGCTTTGCGGGCGGTTTCCTCTTAGGAAGGGTCGTTCTCCGAGCAGTGCGGCGGGGGAAGAGGGGGTGTCCTTCGCATCCCCCGGGCATTCCCTTCTGTTGATTTCCAGGAGGGGATCGGCGCAGGGCGGGCCCGGCCGCCCCTCCTGCCCGCGCAGCCTCCGCCCCGCCCGGCGCCGCGGGTACGGGCCGAGCTCGAGCCGAGCCGAGCGGTGCCTGAGCCGAAAGCCGAGCCGAAGCTCCAGCCGGCCCTATCATGGCGCCGCTGGTGCTGGTAACCACTGGATGGACGCAAGTCCTTCTCGCTCGCAAGAAGGTGATGGGGGCGGCGGGGGCGCGGGGCGGCGGCCTGCGGGCCCCCGATCGCCCCCCCGCCGCGCCGGGAGCCCCCCGCCCGCCCGCGGGGGAAGTCCGGGTAGGGGGGATGAGGGAGGGAGCGCCCGTGGCCTGCGGCCGTAGGCGAGCCGGGTTCGGCCGTGCGGGGGCTGCTGGCCCCGGGGTGAGCCGTGGTGCCCTTGCAGGTGCGGCTGGCAATAGCCGAGAAGGCGCTGAAGTGCGAGGAGCACGATGTAAACCTGCCGCTGAGCGAGCACAACGAGCCGTGGTTCATGCGCTTGAGTTCCTCCGGAGAAGTACCTGTCCTGATCCACGGGGAAAACATCATTTGTGAGGCAACGCAGATTATTGATTACCTGGAAGCGACGTTTGTAGATGGTAATCCCGCAGGCATTTCGGTGTGAGATCCTTCCCCTCGCCCCGTAGCGTGCCAGCAAATGCTGGGGGCAGCTCTGTATCGCTGCGGGGAGGTTCACTCAGGACAGAAATGCTTAGAGTCTCACAAATAAATGGGCTCTCCTAATAGTTGGCAGTGGGGGCTGAAAACACGTTCCTTTAAAATGAACTGAAGGCCTTCCAGCAGTTTCTCAACCCTTTCAAGTAAAACCTACCACTGTCATCCTTAACCTTTCAGGAAGGATGGAAAGGCAGGAATGGCAGCAGCACTGTGCTGTGCTAACCCTGAGATGACACTGCCATGAAAAATAAAGTGTTGAACAAGGCTACATGACTATGGTTGTCAGGCAGGTCCAGATTCTCTGTAAAATAAGAAGAAACATGCTTAATTCCAGAATAATCTTGGGTGGAAAAGTGAAAGTAAAATAAGCAAATTATTTTTGGAGCCAAAATGGAGTGAAAAGGTAAAAGAGTAGGAAGAGAAACCTCAGAAGTGATCACATGCAGGTTTTTGAATTTCTTTTTGTCTGTATTGCCAAAAAAACACAAACTACTTCAATTTTGGAAGCTGTATTTTTTATAGGTGTGAAGATGGCAGCATTTTGTATTTCAGGGATTTAGTGCTGCGATTTCTAAGGCCTGAAGAAAACTTGATTGTTGAGAGAACATAATTTGTATTTAATGCTGGCTTTAATCAAAAAAGGAGGTAGATCGAGGGCAGGGTAAAACTCAGTGGTGTGCGGAATATTTCTAACCATGCTTTGAGTAGGATTCCTATACTGTAATTTTTGCAAGCATTACAACAATAGTAATGTTTCAACCTTAACAATTTCCTGGAACCTCAGCTGTGCCCTGCTGTTAGAGCACTATAGGGTTGTGTGTCATGGTTGCCCATTCCTAGAAGAACATAACAGATGTGAATCCGGTTTTCTGATTTGAACACCTCTTAAATATGTGTTTATGTGGGTTACTGCATAGGAATTAGAATTATTAAAACATTTGAGAATGAAGTATGTGTATATACATTTCTCTGAGCTGCAATAACACTATTGAGTTACGGTGGGGAGCAAGTGAAGCTTTCTTAACTATGGCTGTGTCATCTGTGCCAGTTGAACATCACTGAAGGAACTTTGGTCAATTACATGGTTCTTCTTCTCTTAACTTTATTTTTAACTTTATATTGCAGAGGAAGTACCAAGATTAATGCCAGAAGAGGGGAGCATGTATTATCCAAGGGTGCAACACTATAGAGAGCTTTTAGACTCCTTGCCTATGGATGCCTACACACATGGCTGCATCCTGCACCCGGAGTTAACAGTGGACTCCATGATTCCAGCCTATGCTACCAGCAGAATTCGTAGTATGTACTGGTATAGCTCTGACTGTCTATCAGTAGACTTTTGCATTACATTTGTCTTCTTAAATGCACCTTAAGCAGAAGATATTGAGCACAGCTTATGAATTTTGGTTGCAGTCATTGATGATTTGTCCATATACTTTTTATTGATTGTGTAGTCTCTTATAATTTGAAAGTGGGAAAGAGGAAGTGTCGTTTTTGAGGTGTCTGTGGAGTTAATTTTTGTGCTATGGTAAACTTCTAAATATTGTTTTTATGTTTCCTTCTAAGTATTACAAACGAACTAAGTAGTTCTAGTACAAGGATCAAATCCTGACAACATGGCTGGGTGATGATTCCCTGTTTACGTTATATCCTGAGATCTTTGATTTTTTTGTGAGTGTCAGTGGTTTATATTGTGTTGATTTTTTGTATGATATTTTAGAATCATCCGTAGAACACAGTCAAATACTGCATAGACTTTGAAATGCAATACTACTATACTGTTACTAAATTCATGATATCATAAAAGGTGATACTGTGTTAGTTTGAGAAATTCTATTTCCAACAAATTGTGTTATCCTCCCCATTAAAATTTTTGGCAAGTCAGTTCTCTTATTAGAACTTAGCCACACTTTTGTGTTGTCAGAAGTAAAGGCAGGCAGTTAATTTCCATATAGTTGCATGAATTACTTAGCTGAAGTAACACAGAATCATAGAATGGCCTGGGTTGGAAGGGAGACCTTAAAGATCATCTAGTTACAACTCCGCTGCCATGGGCAGGGACACTGTCCACTAGAGCAGGCTGCTCCAAGGCCTATCCAGCCTGGCCTTGGAGACTTCCAGGGATGGAACATGCAAAGTTCTCTGGGCAACATGTTCCAGTGCTTCACCCCCTTCACAGTAAAGAATTTTTTCTTAATATCTAATCTAAATTTGCCCTCCTTCAGCTTAAATCCATTCCCATTTGTCCAAGAAATTTATTATTCTCCTACATCAGTGTACTGTCTGGTTTAGTGTTTTTTTTTCCCCCAAATGTGAATGCTAACTGTTTATTGAGCAATTGTGCTTTACTCATAGACATTGTTGATATTTTTTTTAGTTTTACATGTTAATAGTCAGTGCTTTTATTGTAGTTCACTTTATGACATTGTCTTCTGCATTTCTCACTGTATATATTCTTACCCTCTAGCTTCTAGCTGGTGTAAATTGTTGTCAGTTTGCACACGTTCATAGTGGTAGAGCTAAAATTATCACTCATCTAAATTGGGATGTTTTCTTACCTTTTTGTACTTAAAGCATAGCCTACTTTTTTGATTTGAAGCATTTTTTTATAGCTTGTGAATGTTCCCGAACAATTCCTTTGCACGTTCAAACTTTTCCTTGATGGTTTAGTTTTCAGTTTTGGAAAGCTAATCTTTTTCAGACTGCTAGATGTAATAAGCCATGAGCCAGTTCTGTATTATGTTTATGCGTACCAAATCCAAGCAAATAATTAATTGCATATGTAAGATCTTAGTTGTGTGATTACATCCTTCAATTTCTTCATATACTATACTGAAAGATGGCTCTCACAGCCATATCAGGTTGAAGTGAATATATAAAACAGTGAGTTCATTATTCTCTAGAAAGAATTTTTATCAGTTTGATTTATAAGACTTAATTGGAACTAAACTTAATTATCAAGTACCGGTGAGAGGTGATTCATGCTCTATAATTATTCTTTTGTTCTCAGTTTATTACTAGAAAAACTTATTTTTAGAAGAAGACTTATTATTCACTATCTTTTGGTAATCTAGGTCTGTAAGTATGGCATTTTCCAACAAAGTCCCATTTTAAGGAGAGAAAAGGCTATACACATGTAGCAGAAACCAGTAAAATTATCTTAAACTTTTCACATCATTCCTTCTTTAAGTCATGTAATGAATGTTTTTCTAGAACATTCACATAGTCCTTAATGAACATTTCCAAAAGGGATCACATACTTTGGTATAATATTTTAGCTAACTGAAAACACCATATTCAGTGGTATTTAGGCTTTTTCTTTGAAATTATGCATGCAACCTGGAGTGACCTTCAATAAATCTCAGTGCGGGCCTGGCTGCACTTTCACAGCATGACAGGTGTGTTAGGAACTGAGGTACAAAAGCATCAGAGACCTAATGTATTTGTAGTAGAATTTTATGGATTTAGCACATATTTTGGCGGCAAAATGCTTTTTTCTGAATAAGAGAAAAGTATTAACGAGATTTCCTCATTTTTGCACCTATAGAGGACATTGCAAATTCATGAGCTAAAGGTGTGGTGGGATCAATTTAAGCAGCAGTTAAGTTTTCCAAAATATGATGTTTTTAAGTCCTGACTTGGAGCTGATGCTGTATTGAAGTACCACTTCCCATTTAGTATGATATTTGTACACAGGCTATTGATCAGTCCCTGTGGATTGCATTGTGAGTATGTTTGGATATCTAATATTTGTCATTCCTTTTTTCTGTTTGGTTTGGGTTTTTTGTGGTATTTTTTGTGTTTGTTTTTTTTTGTTTCTTTGTTTTTGTTTTGTTTTGTTTTGTTTTCCAATCAGGCCAAATAAGTAACACAGAATCAGAATTGAGGAAACTTGCAGAAGAAAATCCAGACCTTCAAGATGCCTATATTGCGAAACAGAAGCGCCTTAAAGTAAGGAAGCTCTTTGTATTCCCACACTTTATTATGAGCTTGTTAGTGTTAGATTTTTTTGTCACAATGTAAACATTTGTTTCACCTGTCATTACCAGTAGTGTCATGCAGTGGTTTAGCCCTTCAAGGCATGAAGCAGTCTGCCCCCCAGATCAGCTACACACTTCAAGTGTGTGCTGAAGTACTGGACTGGTCCTACTGACTTCAAAGGTAAGTACACATCAGTGCTGATGTTGGGTTGTTGAGCACCCTGCAGGGTGAGGCAAACCTTGATATGTAGCATTTCTAATGTTTTTCTTCTGTTATCTGAATTGTCACCAGTATCCAAATGGTATCCAGCTGACTGTGTGGAGAAAATAATCGCATTTTATGAATAAACGCTGTAGTATCTTAAGTAAAAGATTCTCTGATAAAAATACAAACTCTGTATGATGATTAAAACACTAACTTGTGTATATATTTAGTCTAAGCTGCTGGATCATGATAATATAAAATATCTAAAGAAAATTCTGGATGAACTGGAAAAAGTTTTGGATCAGGTCGAGACTGAATTGCAGCGTCGAAATGAGGAAACACCAGGTAAACTATTATTGTTGCTAAATCCTGTTGATGCTTGTGTTTCAGGAGACTGAGTGAACCTGTCAGCACCATTATAGAACTGCTTTTAATGTGTCTGATTTGTTACTTTTAGTATATACTGATCTAACATCACAAAAGGGATCAATACTGTTTTAAATACTAGCTTACTTTACTGTTGCTGTCAGTGAGTTCTCACTGTCTCGTGAGAGTGCTTGATCACATTCTTAGCAGAGTATAATTAGCTGCACAATTTTTCAATATTCTATCAAAAAAATCAGAAAAACTTAACTAGAGAATGTTGATGTTGTAATTGTAGGCCTCAGTATCACTATAATGATCCACAACCTTAATGTTTAATGTAGATTTATTACAATCTTGAGTAAATACTCTGCTGATATTTGTGGTACATCCAGAATGAGCAATCTGGATAATTGCTTTAATTGTTAGGCAAGCCCCTTCCCTTACCCTCTTGGAAAGCAGTCCTGTTTACCTGCCATCCACCCAAATGAAAGTCAAGTTTTCACAGAATCACAGAATCATCAAGGTTGAGAGAGACCTTCAAGATCGTCTAGTCCAACTGTGAATGTAGCACTGCCATAATCACTCCTAAACCATATCCTCAAGTGCCACATCCTGACGCCACGTGAACACTTCCACAGACAATAACTCCACCACTGTCCTGGGCAACTTATTCCAATGCCTGACCACTCCCTCAGTGAAAAAATGTTTCTAATATCTAATCTGAACCTCCTGTGGTGCAACTTAAGACCATTTCCTCTCCTCCTTTTACTTGAGACGTGGCAGAAGAGACCGACCTCCAACTCACTCCTTTCAGTCTCCTCCAGACTAAACAACCACAGCTCCCTCAGTTGCTCCTCATAAGAATTGTGCTCCGGAGCCTTCACCAGCTTCATTGCCCTTCTCTGGACTTGCTCTAGCACCTCAATGTCGTTCTTGTAGTGAGAGGCCCAGAACTGAACACAGTACTCAAGATGCAGCCTCACAAGTGCCAAGTGCAACAGGACAATGGCTTCACTAGTCCTGTTCTGGATACAGGCCAAGATACAGGTGGCCTTCTTGGCCACCTAGGCACGCTGCTGGCTCATGATCAGCCAGGAACCCCAAGGCCATTTCTGCTGAGCAGCTCTCATGCCACTCTGCCCCAAGCCTGAAGCATTGCATGAGGTTGTTGTGACCCAAGTGGGCTTGTTGAATATCATGCAGTTGTCCTCAGCCCATCAATTCAGCTTGTCCTGATCCCTCTGTAGAGCCTTCCTACCCTCCAGCAGACGAACACTGCTGCCTAACTTGGTGTCTGCAAACTGACTCAAGGTGCACTGGATCCCCTCATCCAGGTCATTGATGAAGATGTTAAACAGGACCAGCCCCAATATTGAGCCCTGGAGAACACCACTTGTGAGCAGATGCTATCTGGATATAATTCCATTCACCTCCGTTCTCTGAGCCTGGACATCCAACCAGTTTTCACTCAATGAAGAGTGCACCCATCCAAGCCATGAGCAGACAGTTTCTCCAGGAGAATACTGTGGGAGTGTCAAAGGCTTTATTGACTTCTAGGTAGACTACAACCACAGCCTTTTCCTCATCCACTGTGTGGGTCACACTGTCATAGAAGGAGATCAGGTTAGTCAAACCTTACAAAAGGACCTGCCTTTTGTAAACCCATGCTGGCTGGGCCTGTTCCCTTGGTTGTCCTGCAAATGCCATGTAATGGAACTCAGGATGATCTGCTCCATGACCTTCCCTAGTACCAAGGACAGGATGATAGGTCTGTAGTTTCCTGGATCCTCCTTCTGACCCTTGTAGATGAAGGGTCACTAATTTCCAGTCAACTGGGACTTCTCTGGTTAACCAGAACTGCTGGTAAAAGGTTGAAAGTGGTTTGACAAGCTTTTGCCAGCTCCCTTCTTACTCTTGGGCACATCCCATCTGGGCCTATAGACTCATGGGTGTCTAACTGGCATAACAGGTCACTAACCATTTGCTCCTGGATTTAGGGGCTTCACTTAGCTCCCCATCACTAACTTCCAGTTCTGGGAACAACTTGTTTTGTATTAAAGGCTGAGGCAAAGAAGGCATTAAGTACCTCAGCCTTTTCCTCATCCCCTGACACTGTTTTCCCCTGCATTGAGCAAAGGATGGAGACTCTCCTTAGCCCTCCTTTTGCTGCCGATGTATTTACAGAAACTGCTTTTGTTGTCTTTAACTGCAGCATCCAAATAAAGTTCTAGTTTGGCTTTCCTTATAATTTTCTTGTGCATAACCTCACAACATCCTTGTAGTTTCCTCCCTCCTTGCAGAGGTGATACATGATCTTTGTTACCCTGAGTTCCAGCCCAAGTTCCTTGTTTAACTAAGCCAGTCTTTTTCCCTGCCAGCATAGGGGGACAGCCTGTTCCTGTACCCTTAAGATTTCCTCCTTAAAGCATGTCCATCCTTCCTGGGCTGCTTTGCCCTTCAGGACTGACTTGCAAAGGACTCTGTCAGTTAATCTCCTAAATAGGCCAAAGTCTGCCCGCCAGAAGTCCAAGATGGCAGTTCTGCTGGCACCTCTCCTTACTTCACTCAAGACTGAAAACTCTTGTCATTTTGTGGTCGCCGTGCCCAAGACAGCCACTGACCACATCACCCATGAGTCCTTCTCTGTTCACAAACAACAGGTCTAGCAGGGCACCACCCCTGGAAGGCTCACCTACCAGTTGAGAGCAAGTTCTCTTCCACACACCCCGAGCACCTCCTGGACTGCCTTCTCTCTGCTGTATTTCCAGCAGACATCTGGCAAGCTGAAGTCCCCTATGTGTACAGGGGTTGGAAATTGAGAGACTTCTGCCAGCCTCCTGCAGAATGCCTCTTCTACCATTTCATCATGGCTAGCAGGTCTGTAACATTCCTACCAGGACTTCTACCCTGATGACCTTCTTTGCCCACAGGCATCATCCTTGTCATCATCCTAAATTCTGTTTGAATGGGATTAGTCTTCTGCTTATTCAGAGCCTGGTTCAACTCCCAGTGGTACTAATAGGAGTCCTTCCTCTGACTTCACTGGGAACTGCATGAAGCATCAGTCAATATCAACTACATCTGCTCAAATCAATAACTTTTTGCATTTAGTCCTGTAAAGAGCTGTTGTAATAATTACCGGTTACTATCACAACCATAAGTTTGAACCAGTGATTGAAAATCTAGGTTAAATTTTCTACTGACTCAACAGTGGAAGAGTCACAGAAAATATTTTTACTCATAAAGGATTTTGTTCAGCAAACTACATCTGTCACCATTGCCAACAGCCCCTTACTTTCTCTGCTAAGTAGCCTTTCCAAGGACTCAACTGCTACAATTTTGATGACCTTATGAAAACTGCCAGGATCACAGAATTTTGTAAAACATGGGCCTGTTGCCTGCCTCTTGGAATTTTGTCTGAGGTATTCCCACTTTTGAGCTTTGTGATCAGTGCTTCTCCAGGTCCTGGTCAAACTTGTAGCTTCTGCTTCTCTTGCTACTACTCAAATCTCTCATTGAATTACTGCTGCTGCCACTGCAGGTATCTTTCATGAAGGATAGCTTCTTTGGTCTTCCTTTCCATCTTCTTACTTACTTAATGCACTAGATGAATCCCCAGGTATGCTTTCATCAACCTAGGATACCCTTGTTCTCTAGAGAGGCCTTTCTTCCAGACCTGTTTGACTGGTCAAAATGGACTGGTACCAGCCATGTGCCAAACTGTTGCTTTCCTCTAGTGGCAAATGTGTTGGAAAGGAGATGGCTAAATTTTTCTGTTTCCAGAGAGGTGCTGCTGAATGTTTGTGCCAGCATTTTTGCATGCCTGTTGTGTGGGAAGAACTGCGAAAGGATACAAATGAGAAGGGAACAGCATAGTCCTATTTGAGAACTAGGCTAGAGCAGAATACTCATGCTGACAGCTATGGTAACTATTAGTTTTCATATCCTGGGTTTCAAAAGCTCTCAGTGTAGTCAATACAGGTCAGCCCTTTCACGTGGTGGTGGTGGTGGTTCAGATCACTGACACTGCTCTGAGCCATCCCAGGAAGATTCATCTCTTTCCTTCAACTGTAGAGGGAAGCTGGGGTCTCTATCTGTGCTCATGACTAGTGGTGGGCAGTGTGAATATCTGTCACTTCTTAAACATCTCATCGTAAAAACCCCATGGTCACAAAAGAAGGAGAGGTAGACAAGCTCTGTCTTCTCACTGAACTGGTGTGTTTGGTGCAGATCAGTCGTCTGATCTGTTTGGTTTTGACTTGAAAGCCTACAGCAATTTAGCTGGACTTAGTTCTTGAGTGAATGCCATAGAGCTGAGTGACATAGGCAAGATGATAAATTCTTCAGACAAGTGGTAGCTTTTCACTAAAATTTAAACTGCCTTCCTCCTTTCCAGTCCTGTTTAATTTAATCCAGATTTGAGAAATGTAGTTGAGGAAAATAACTGTTTACTGTGAGCTTTAATTTATGAACCTGGAATGTCACTCTTTTTTTCCTTAACAAATGTAGTCCCGGCTGCTGAGCCTAAGACTACAATATTGTGCAAACAATGGACAGGGATTACTAAAATGTTCATCAATTAAAGTCATATCTTAGCTGAAGTGTTGGTGGTGTTTATTAGACGGAATTTGAAATAACACTAAACTAAATATTAGTGCATGGAAGCTTCCATGTGTGCTTGTATTCCATTAGCTCCTAATTCTTTATGTTTCATCTCTGCTTAGAAGATGGAAATCAGCCTTGGCTCTGTGGTGATTTCTTCAGTCTGGCAGACGTATCACTTGCCGTCACATTACATCGCCTGAAGTTTCTGGGATTAGCAAGGAGAAACTGGGGAAATGGAAAGCGGCCCAACTTGGAAGCCTATTATGAGCGTGTTGTGAAGAGAAAAGCATTTTACAAAGTTTTGGGACACGTCAACAATATATTAATCTCAGCTGTTCTGCCAACGGCGTTCCGTGTGGCCAAGAAAAGGGCTCCGAGGGTTCTTGGCACCACCCTGCTGGTCAGCCTCCTGGCGGGAATGGGTTATCTTGCTTTCCTGTGTCTTCGGAAGAGGTTTGCCAACATGATGTTACCGATTAGAACCAGGCAAAATTATTTTTAGACCTGTCTGGCCCTGGTGGTGAGTGGAAGGCATCTCTCCACCCCAGGAAAATACCCCCGATAAAATATAAATATAGATGAAAGATTATGCCTGTGAATTAGAACATTTTCACACACTAATCATCTCCTGCAGTTGTATAATTGGGTTGGTAATGCTGAGATATTTTTCAAAAATGTATGTTGAGGGGGCAACAAAGGAAAGAAGAGGCTTTCTTTTCAGCCAAGGACCTATAACTGTGACAGTGCTTTGTTGAAGTGGTTATCGTCTCCTTTACCCAGTAGCTGACCTAATTATAATGCTTTAATTTAATAGATATGCAGCAATGTGATAGCTTTTCACTGTAGGTGAAATGCGTTATTGTGCAGAAACCAGCATTGTTAAAATAGATCTTTAAATGCTCAGAGTAGAATTTAAGTGGACTATTGGCTCTGTACCTGTTGTGTACAGGGGCTAGTTTCTCTGTACTGATTAATGTCTGTTGATTTGCCATTGGACCTTTATGATGTGTTCAAAAGTGAAGCCACTTTTGTCACTGTATGTTCATGCAGCAGTACAAGAAAAGACTTAAGACAGGTAAGAACATCAGTGAGTTGTGGGCCACATGAGTGAAATTCTCCAAAGGCATCACTGGGCAACAGGTACTGGACTTTTGCTGAAATACAAGTGAGAGTGATAAACCTGACACTTGTCTTTCAAAAGCCTTTTGGGCTTAGCTGCAAACTGGCAGAATCAAATCAAACTATCTTGGTGCACGCTTGCTGCTTTCATTGGGGCGCATTGATATAATTGCCTCCGTATGAGTGTTCCTTTTTCACTCTGAGCACTGGGTATTTTTTGCACACTTCTTGTCTACATTAGCATTTGCATGTGCCTCTATGAAATGTTTACCCCCAGTGTGCCACAGCCGGCTGGAAAATGTATGCACAACAATGCATTTTGTAAAAGTAATTTGAAATAGTTCACTATCAGTCTGGTAGGTAGCCTAGATTGAAGGTGAAGCTGTAATTTAGCAATCTCTTTACTTATGGAGAGGTGTCATGTTGGTGGTAAATGAAAAATATAGGTCAGATTGAAAACAGATGATTTTTACTGCGGATTTTTTTGTAAAACTGCACTCTTGTAGCATGTAGGAAAGGTGTAGAAAAACATTTTGATTACTTCCCACTGCTCAGCAGATGCTGTGAATTTTATTAGTTTTGAACTGAGCTCCTGTTTCAATGAGAAATTTACATTTACCTGAAAATAGACTTTGAACCATGACAAAAAAAGCAGTTGGGAAGGGCTGAAAATTTTCATGACAATTTAGTAAGATTTTTGTGTTCTGGATGAATGTCTGAAAGCTTTAGAATTTTGTTTACAAGTTGTATATAGCTGCAACAAACAAAGCATAGCTTTTGGTGTTTACCTATCATCAACCAGTGCTAACAGGCCTAAGTACATTTTAGATCCAGTGCTGGTGGCTCTTGTCTCTCTGCACAATTACTTTTAATTGTCAGGAAGATCCTCTGAAGTTTGCTGGAGAGAACTGAGGCAATTTCTGTCTGGACAGTCTCACCATTAAACACGTATCAATATGGATAAAATTGTTGAATACTTCTGCTTATTATTTAATATTGTACTAGTTTGTCTAGAAAAAGTAGAACTGAATCTCATTACTCCCTTTGAGTAAGAAGTAACATCTTACCTAGGAAAAAATGTGCATTTTTATTTGTCAAAAAGGTGGTTTTATATAATTTTATTTCACAACCCAATTGTTCTCAAGAACTTGTTGAATTAAATGTGGTCTATTTAGAAAAGCTTTATTATCTCTAGAGAGAGTTTAATCCAACAATACTATTAATTTGCTGGCACTTTTAACTGAGTTTGTTGTTTGCATATTGCAGTTCATCTGCTTTACTTGTAACCATCAAATTCCACTAAATTAATAAACACAGCATAAGACCTGTAACTTAATGCTTCCCTGACATGTATTTGTGTCAGGCCGCCTAGAAAATGTAATTTGATCAAGTCACAGTAAAATTAAGTATGTATGACTTAGCTTTCTTTAGAATTAATTTATATTTTATTTTTTCCTTTTCCTCTTTTTATTTTTATAATGTGTTAATTGCAGATAAGAACACTTATGTTGCTGGCTTAGTTCACACTAGCAGACCTGTGTGCTGTGATACAGGCTAATTACTGAGGAAGCCGTTTTACTTCTCCCCAAACCTGAGTGATTTCTGCACTTCAGCTCGTGCTTGTTTCCTGCCGGGAGGTGCAGGTGCTGTTGGAAGGAGTGAAGTGACCACCAGATGTCAGTGGTCCTCCAGGGCTCTGCTCCGCCGCCTCTGAGGCAGGAAAGCACTAGTTTTTACAAACAAAAAGTTTGTGATCTCAGCATAAGAGGGATGTGAGCACCCCCATCAGACTAGCAGTCTCTCAAGAGCTCTTGAAAGAACTGCTCTGGTCTACCACAGGTTGGTTCTCTGATACCTGTCACTTACGCTTGTGTAGCTTCTACTCTGGGGGTAAATAAGAGGCTAAAGTTGAAATAATATTTCACCTGAAAATGAATGTTACCGAACAGCAATTAAAGGTGTCATCTGCAGGAATGAACGAGTAAAACTTTCACAGCAGAAAAGTTGGGATTCCTGGTTTGATTCATGTCTGTTAGTTCAAATGTTTCATATGCCACTTATTTTCACTGCCCTGAAGTACTCCATACAACACTGGTTTCTGTACAGGTGGCAGCAAAAGGCTTATCCATGATTAAATTCCTCAAAATAGGATGAGATTTAGAAGCACATATGCTGTATTTGGCTCTTTGTGCAGGATAGCTTTTGTGCTTGTAAAGTTTCTTTTCAGGCTGGCTTATTTTGTTTGCTCTGGTAGCTCTGTATACTCTTTCAGTTGGATACACAAGCAGTCTTCTGGTTTTCATTTCCTATTTGCTCTCATATCATGCATCAGGTATATTTCATATCTTTATGTGGGACCTGCACAATAAACATAGATTCTAAGACCACTTTCTAGACTGGCTTATGTCTTCTGTGTCAGTAAAACAAAGCACATTCAAGGATCACACAGTACTGCTGTGAGGAGTCTGATGCTATTCAAGGAGAGAAGCCTCCAAACACCTTTTAAACCAGCTTAATGGTTTACATGCAGCTTGCCTTGCATGTATATGGAAACAGCAGTTGAAATGATGTTTTATCTTTGTTTATCTGAGCTGTATATGCATGAGGTTCAACGGAAGCCATTAATAAAGTAAAAAAATAAAAATATAAAAGTAATTAAGGAGGGCAAGCAGTTTTGTGCTCTTAATTAATCCATAAAAAAAAAAATACAATGCCAGTTCCCTTCTGATTGTGTCCCTGACTCGTTGAGCTGCAGCAGCTGAAGGTCCTTTCTGTAAGGTGCATGAGAAGCACATAATCTGTGTTCACACTGACATTATCCGTGATGAGACCAGATGGTGTAACCCTACCAGTGTTTGTGTGGCCATAAACTAAAAAAAAAAAAGCTTTCTTTTTTTTTCCTTGCAATGTAGCAGTCTGCATTGGACTCACTTCTTGTTAAGCAGAGGAATAAACAACAGTACTTGAGGCTTGTATGCATTTCCTCTCAGTATTTTGAAAGTCTAGAAAGCTGCTAGAGTCAGGTAGACAGCTGATAGGGCTTGAGTTTGATGAGATTATGACACCTGGACCAATTTAGAAGTAGCCTTGATCAGAAATGTGCACAGAACTGTTACTGTGAAAAGCTTGTGTCTAAACACACAAGAAGAGCAAGAGTGAGTGGGAAGGTAAATACGGCAAGTATAAATTCCTTGTCTAGATTTGCAAAGCCATACATCCACTTTTACGTGTCATTTTTGAAGGCAATTTTTACTTAAGTCTTAATTTTATGGGAGCAAGGAGCTACTAAGGTTTAGAGACCAGATTGTCGTGCCCTAATTTGTGAGGAATAGAGATAGCAGTAGATGGAAAGTAGGTGAAAAGTTGTGGGTCTAGCTAGCTGGAGCACACTGTGCTCTGCAGTAATGTGTATGACACATTTGCTGAGGCCTGCTTATTAACTTTATCTCTCCCTTTAGCTGATGTTAGACAAAGAGGTGTAAGGTTGTGCTTAGGCAATTTATAAGATGTGCCGAGGAAGTCAAAAGCATGAAGAAAAATCCCAAACAAAATATATTGGGTTTTGTTCCCTCCTTTCTTTATAAAGAAATTTTTAGTTTTGGTGCAGTACCAAGTCATAAAGTCAGGCACTCAAAACTCAGGAAATTCCAGAAGCCAGAGTTCTTACAATACTGTTAACTCACTCTACTGCTAACTCACTCATGTGGCACTTCAATAGCCTTTTTATTTCTGTTTTTCTTTCTAAATTACAATCATGGTGCTTTGTTTAATGTGAAGTTAAAAATGTTGCACCATAAAATAGTTAAGCTGTAGAGGACGCCGCTGGTTGTTTCCCCTACTGGCTGAGGCATTGACCTTACAGAAATTGAAGTCCTTCTCCCCCACTTTGTATTGAAATAGGTAAAACTCAGAAGTGGAGACAAAAACTCCTCCCTTGTAAATATGTGCCCTATGCAGTAGGTTGCAGTCAGGTTTCCTTTTTCTCAGCACAAAACATTTCTGTCTTTGCAGAAATCAGGGGCCATTTTTTTGACAAAAAGTAGTGTGAACATGTGGAAGGCCGAGACTGCCAGTCATTCAGAAACTTGATGGAGACCAGGGCCTGCCACACAGTTTCCTCTACTAGCTATGTTTAAAGCCAGCAGTTAGTAAATGCTGAACTCTTGGTAAGAATGTCTTTGGGTACATAACACAGGTTTGGTGAAAGGGAAGGAATTCTGTATCAATAAATCAGAGAAGAAACTGTCCAGAGAAGCTTCATCACTATTTCTTCTGGTCTAGCTCTCTGTGGCTTTTCTGTGGATGGAGAGAGGCTTTTGGGTTGCTATTTCACAGGACATATTCGTTATATCTCACTTCAACTATTTAACTGAAATCAATGGAGGGAAGAATATCTGTCTTTGTTAAATACATGATGAAGCCAGCTTCCTCATACAGATATTTAAGTTGGACCACTGTTCAGAAAGGTATTGTAAAAGCATGTGTTTTGAACTGTGTAACTCTACTCAAACACCTTGTCACAAGCGTAGACACCAAACGAGAAAAATTCAAACTAGAGGTCTGGATTGCACCCCAGAGCCAGAGGCAGTAAAAATAGAAAGACCTATTGTTTGAATTTTTAGGTCTTTGAATAGAAAGAGTTCCAGAGACAAAGATCTCACAGGGAGTCTGTACCAGACGCTTTTTGTCCAAATCTTGCGCCTTAAGAATTCTGCACACTTCCATTGTGCTGAATTATCGACAGCTCTAAAACACAGAGGTAGAATCCAATAGAAGTTACGGAGGAAACAAAATTGGCCAATGTTGCAGTAATGGAGGTATCCAGATTTCAGTTTCTAATAGAGAGCCAGATTCAGATCTGATGTGAGTCATTGTTACAAAAAATGTAGTTGTGCATCTACTTATGTTGGATCTGAATTTGATTTTAAAGTCATTATGCCATGAATCACATTTTACGACTTTGCCTTGACAAGTTTTGTTTTGATCAACCTATTTGTTACAGAGACAATGAAAGCTGCACAATACCTTTCTGAAACAAAGGATATATGCAGAACTTGAACTTTTAAAAACTGTTTAAGCTTTTAATATGGGCAGCACATACTGAATCAAAAATTATGGAATATGGAGTTATTTTTGGAATAAAGAATTCTTTTAAAATAAGTCCAAGAATGTATGTTTAGGACTTATCCCAGAACAGCATCATAAATTTTTTATTTTTTGGATTTGAAAGAGAGCCAAAAAGCTATAGCTGACTTCATTTTTCTGTTGTTAACAGCAAACTGTAACTGCAATACAAGGAAGCTCCAGCAGATAAAAAGATAACAGGTTTCTCTTTTATGTATATATTTTATTAACAGAAAATAACTGTGCTTAGTTAATTTTCTTAGGTAAATCATACCAGATAAGAGTTCTGTCCCTTCTTGTGTGTTATAAGAATTATCAGGGTCTTTTTTCTGCAAAGGAAAAGATGAAAATATTTCCAAAGTGGCTGGCAGAACAGCAGCACTGGCAATATCAGCTGAGACTGCAGTTCCACATCCATAGCAACCCATGGAAGTGGAAGTCCAGCAGCAACTGAAAGTAGTTCATTGCAATCCAACAGCCTTCTGTGAGAAAGAAGGAGAAGGAAACCAAGTTTTGAACCCAGCACAAGTGGCTGTGCTTAAAGCCAGAAATCCCTCAAGCTGGTTGCACAGATGAATGCCTAACATGTCTCTAGCATCTCTATCTAATGAAGTGGAATGAGAGAATACCTTGGTGTTTACACAGGCTTCTGATACTAATCTGTATCAATTGGCAGTGCAGGGGTAACGTACTGGAGAAAGTTTACATATTGAATTCTGGAATCAGGAAAAGGTTTGTATCTTGTGCTTATATTTGTGTAGAAAATGGATTAAAAATATATTCATGAAGAAAAGCATGCTCATATCTTGGTCTCAGCAAGAATTAGTTCTGAAATGCAGTCTTTAGCCTCACGCATCACACTGTCACGCTTCAGCACCATTGTGTCATTGGAGAGAAAAGTGATAGGGTAGATAGTGGTGGAGACTCAGAAGGAGGACTTGAAATGGTAAGTTACATTTACAGGCTGATAACCCTAAGGTTTAGGCTTTGTTTGGTTTTGTTAGTTTGTTGGCTTTTTAATAATAAATAAATCTACACCTGATAGAGTGCTACACTGCAAGGTGTGCATTACTGTCATGAGGGAGATGCAATCACAAGATGTTGTCTGTTGATGAACGAGTAGAGAGTTTGCTTACTGTGAGTGAAGGTTTATCTGAACACCTCTGTTAGGGTTGCAGTATGCAAAGAAACAAGCTTTATTATTGCATGGTTCATTGAATCATTCAATAATGATTCTGTTTAATGTACTTCAATCACAACTTAAAATGCTAATTCAAGATAGCAGTGATTTCCCTGTTTACTTCTATTAATTTATTAGGTATTAACAAATTTTCTGCTTTTGCATGTATTATAATTAATCTCACTACACAACCTTGCCTCAAAAGTAGTTTTGTTCTGCCACACTGCAGTCCTTCATCTTGTGTTTGTTTGTACAGGACTGGTTCTAATCTGGGCTGTTTGCTGTATAACCTGCAGTTCCCCAGGCTCCTGCTGGCTGTGGGCGCTTTGTGTAGTGTTGCATCTTAGAATCATAGAATCATTTAGGTTGGAAAAAACCTTTAAGATCATTGAGTCCAACTGTTAACCCAGCACTGCCAATTCTGCCACTAAACCAGGTCCCTAAGTGTCACATCTACATGTCTTGTAAAAACCTAAAGGGATGGTGACTCAACCACTTCCCTAGGCAGCCTGTTCCAGTGTTCCAGTGCTTGACCACCCTTTCCATGAAGAAATTTTTCCTAATATCCAATTAAGCCTTCTCTGGTGGAACTTGAGGCCATTTCCTCTCATCCTATTGTTGTTACCTGGGAGAAGAGACCAACCCCCACCTTGCTTTGCTATGACCCCCTTTCAGGCAGTTGTAGAGAGCAATAAGGTCGCCCCTGAACCTCCAGGCTGAACAACCCCAGCTCCCTCAGCCGCTCCTCATAAGACTTTATTCCAGACCCTTCATCAGCTTCACTGTTCTTCTCTGGACATGCTCCAGCACCTCAGTGTCCTTCTTGTAGTGAGGGTCCCAGAACTTGACACAGGATTCAAGGTGCAGCCTCACCAGTGCTGAGTAAAGAGGGACAGTCACTTCCCTAGTCCTGCTGGCCACACGATTTCTGATACAAGCCAGGATGCCATTGGCATTCTTACCCACCTTGCTTGCTTGTTGAACTTAAAAAACAAGGAATTTATCAAGCTTTATATGCCCTAATCATGGGTGTTGGTATTAATAGCTTCTTGGTATTAGCTGTAATTGCTATGACATACTTTTGGTATTGTCTAGCTTTCTATGAGGAAAATATATGCGTATTATGAACTTATTTCAACACTTTGTGCTCTAATTCCACCACTTGTAAATATAACTGCATGTTTT
Source organism: Manacus vitellinus (assembly GCF_001715985.3). NCBI lineage: Eukaryota > Metazoa > Chordata > Aves > Passeriformes > Pipridae > Manacus > Manacus vitellinus. The sequence continues at coordinate 30,880,318 of NW_021939396.1, read as the reverse complement.
GTGTGGTAATCTGCTAAAGATAATGCCAATTTTCCAAACCTTAAATGACAGAGATACATTTAATATCAGCAATACTTCATCTGTAGCACAGTTATCTTTTTGAGACTGCCGGTAGGAATTTATCAGTCTACTTTTCAGAACCTCTAAGAACTTACAGCTCCCACCTAATTCAATAGGACTGTGTGCAGTTAGAATGTCTGAATCAGGTCCACAGTTGATGTCCATATTATTACATGTAATGTGGTCTCTGTAGGCAGGTAAGGTTTAGAAGCAGATCCTTTTCAAATGTAAAATTCCTTAAACCGATTGCATATATGGGCATATCTGAGATAGCACAAAATGACAGTGGTCAGACTGGTAGATTGGCTATTTATCCAAAGGCAGATGTTTCACTTCACAAAAATTTGTATAGAATTTTATTTCTTTTATAGTGCACTAACATTTTCTGTGGTTTATCTTTTGAGACTCATATTCAGACAATCTAAAAATGAGATTGCACCTTTGCCAGGTAATTCATTGGGTACCAACTGAAAATTTCTTATTCACTCAACTCATTTGAATGGTCTAATTAGGTTCAATGAGACTTCTGAAGAAGTATTTTAAAATACATAGCATTTCAGTCATACTACCACTGTTCCAGAAAATCAGCAGGTAGAAAGCTGAACAGAAGTGCAAGTGCTTACTTCTATACTTTGTACATCAGGACTTTTCACTCCTGTACTTACGAAGAAATATTGAACACAGCATGGACTATTAAAAAAAAAAAGAGCTAGTTAGCTGTTTGGGAACATAAATTGACTCCTTCCCCAAGTTGGAGAAAAGGCCAGTAAGTACCTACATGTATTATTTAGTATTTTCCTTTGTGCTACATGGGAGGCAGCTACATTTCACATGAGTGCAAATGGTGGAATTTTCCTTTCTAGCCCAGACATGCCAAATGTTTACAGGGTTTACATGCCTACGGTTTAATTTTTGCTAATGAAGTGCTTCATCGAAAGGAGTTCAGTACAAGTACATGGTTTATGGTCAGTAGTGTTTGGGTAAGACATTTGCATAATTTTCTCAAGTGGCAATGACTCCATACTGTTTGCCTAAGTAGCTTTAAGAAAACGTTAGATGATTTTCCAAATTGTAGTACCTCTGTTTGAATATGGACCTTGATGGCCATGTGTAAAACAGGAAGCTTTTATATGTGATAAATTATTTTTCCTTTAGTCTTAGGAGTCTGAATGATATGGTGTATATAAAGGAAGAGGAGGTATGATTTCTGAAAATCTCTTTTCCAGACTTGTAACAGAAGGAGCACAACAGACAATGATGAATGAATAGCCTCTGCTTCATAATTTCAGCTAACACTATCTTCTGATAACTTCTGACATCACTAACAAGAGCAAGAGACATTTTATTCCATGAATTGGGCTTATATACTTAAGCTATTATTTAATACTTGTATCAATTTGGCCTTATTCAGATACTTTCTTGTATTTTGAAGATATTAGAGAGCTTTTAATCTGCTTAGAGATATCTTGATACTTTTTTTTTCTTCTTCCTCATTACAATAGTTGACATTATTAGCGGAGACAGTTTAAGACTGTCAGTTTTTTTCAACTCCTCTTTTTCCTACAGTAATTTGCAGGGAAAATATAACACAGACTATGAAAGTACTGAAATGTGCTTCCTTAAATTCCCATCTTTGTGTTTTCCTTTCCTCTTCTCCTAAGAAACAACCTTCATTGTTATTGTTCAGTTTTACTAAACTTTTGAAAAAGTCCATTTCAAGGTCATCCCCAAGTCCTCATTTGAGTGTGGATATCAAAGATATAAGGGTTTGAAGACAGCCTCCGAGTTCATACTCAGAACAGTCCTGGCCCTTTTCACAGGTTAGTTAAAAACTGCCACCATGGAAAAACCCCATTTCATTCATCGTGTAAAACCATGTCTCCTCCTCCTCCAAGAAAACTTTTCTGTTTTTCAAACTTTTCTGTCAGTTTGTGTGAACCTAACCTTATTTCCTTATTTCCAGTCATACCCAATTGTCCTTGGGTACCAGTAATGTTACCGGTTAAGCAAGTTTTCCTTCTTCCTGGTATATATTCCGGTAATGTAACTATATGCAATAATAAGCCTATAAAAATAACAGAACAAAATAGTAGAGTAAAAACTATTAAAATGTTGTATTTTACAGAAGGAGAAAATTTCCACAGGATGCCCTACCCCAATAAATATTTTCCCCAAAGGTGAGATTATAAGCAAATAACAGTACTTGGAACACCTACTTTCAAAGTGTGTTTGCTAACTAAAATTCTGTTACACAGAAGGACACAACAAGTGAAAGCAGTATTCAGTGCAAAGACAGCATTTTCAGTAGCACAGTAATAAAGTTAAACACTTGCTAAAAAAATGTCAACAGAAAACCAAATAAAACCAACCCACAAAACCCTTAAAAACCCTTTTGGAAAAACTGTTCAGTCCAAATGAATTCTGTTAGCAGTGGTAAATAAATAGTGATTTCATGACACTGTTTATTTACTGTCATTGAGATTTTATCTTGGATCAAAATATGTAAACAAATACACAACTCCAACAGTTTTGGAATAAAACACAAGACTGGTATTAAAATTATAATTCCTGTAGATACAGAGTACAATCCAGCCAGAAACTTAAATTAAGGTTGAATCACAAGCCATCTGTACTGCTATAAGCACCCTTGCTGTATGTAGAAACCCAGTCACAAAAGAATACTCCTTGTTCAATTCTGATTTTCATTAGAAAAGAACATTTACTCATTCCACTTGTTTTATATTTTCTAATTATCCCTTGATGTGATAATTCACAAAAGGGATTCTTGACCATGAAGAAAACTGTCATGAATTATTTAAATAAAAATTGTCATGTCAGAGTCTACTTTTGAAAGCTTCCCTCTTGCCAAGATGACATCGTGTATGAGTGACACTGTTGGCTTTGGAGTATTGTACACCAGACATGACAAAATAGTTTCAGTCCTAGTTTAAGAGTAAATTCTAGTACCATTCTAATTACCAAAAGCAATAACAAGTCCCCCCATTAACATTAACATGGCAACCCCTCCCACAGGGCATCAGCTGGGACCACTGCATAAGCCTGGGCTGCTCGGGAGCCTTGGAGCACAGGCTATGGAGAGTCCCTTCAAAAACAGAGCAGAGGCTGGGTGACTGGGAGAACCACATCCCTTTGCTTGATCCCTCCATTGAAGAAGTGTCATTTTTCTTTTGCTCTTCAATTCAGCCGTTTGACATGTGCTTTGCTGGCCATGAATGGCAGGGTGTGGGCAGCAGGAGTCTGGGCTCCATGAACTGCCCTGTGCCAGCCACAGATGCTTCTGGGACTGGCATGAGCACCCTAGTGTGCACCACAATTTTGAGCTGTTAGAGGAGCCCATGGGCCCCTCAGATGTATTTAGGAATCAGAATTGAGTGCTGCTGTGAGAGAGTATACACACACTCCTAAGGGACTGTGGCAGCAGGCCACCACTGAAGAAGGGACACTCCTGAGTGACAACCATCAGCATAACAGAGCTCTACAGGAGGCCATAGGTATGTTTCTCTCTGCTGAGGGCCTTTCTTTTTCCACAGCCCTGCAGACGCTGTGCATGGTGACTAATGTGTGTAATCCCTGCAGCCAGTGGCACTGCATCTGTGGTGACACACCAGTCGAGGATCACCTTGTCCCAGTCTCCCCTGACCTCGTGCTGTGTGTGCTGACCAGGGAACTAGCTGTGGCTGAGTTGCTTGCTTAAATGGAGAGCACTGTTTGGGCCAATGGATCAGAAATGCTGCCTTTAGAGCAAGCAAATCAAACCCCAACATGTTGATGCACATGCCTATGAGCTTTGCTTAGGATTGAATTTAGTGCAGTGGGTTAAAAAACACAGGTCAGACATTTATTTTCTGTACAGCATTACAGAGTAGGTATAAATACATTTTGCAATGTATGACTGTTTTGGAATATCTGCCACTGAATTAGATTGTACTTCAAGGACCTATTCTCATGAAGTATTTTCCACTATGGACACTGTGGAATTTTGTTTTAGAAAAATGTATGATATAGTTAACAAGACAAAGTAAGAAAATAGTCTTTGGGTTGGGATTCCTTTGGATACTGTGCTTTAATAAGTGTGTCAATTTTATTTTCTTTTTGGTTTCTAGAACTGTAATCATACATATAATCCTTCTCTTCAAAAAGAAAAATAATATTTCATTTTAGTGACATATAATTAAATCTCATAACCTGCTATTAAAATCCAGCTTATACCTCCATTTCCATTATGCACTATTTATTACTGCATATGGTGCCATTTTGAGTTTTTTACCCCCTGTGGTTTTTAACTCTTTCTCCTCAAATTTTTCTGCTGGTTTGCACATGACTTGCCTCTCCTCCTGTCCGGTCCTGGGTGCCTGGAAGACACCAGGCACTGGGATACAGAGCTACTCCCCGCCAGCCCAGTGCAATGTTAGTTCTAGTTGGGTTATACCTGGAGCACTCCCTTCACGGAGGAAGGATGATCTGCCTCCTCTCACTAAGGTTTAAAGATCAAGTACTGAACAGTGTTGCAGCTGCAAACAATGTTTTTACTTATAAAATTAAGAAAATGTGCCTTTTTATCGTGTTTCAAAACTGCATTTGACAGCAGCAGTTACAGACAACTCCACAATGCAAGGAAAATAAAAACAGTTGGAAAACCCCAATCATTACATGAGGAATTATCTCCAGAATTTCAGTTATTTTATTGAACTTGACAGGTAGCAAAGAGGGATTTTGTTGGGAAAAAGTACATGTAAATAAGATGTATTGTTTCTGGTGTCAAGTATAGTTACAGCTGCTGCTTGAAAATTCATAAACACTGAAGTGTTTGAATGAAGAACTGCAGGGCAAGTAAATACAAAATCACTAGAAAATATTTTAAAACATCATTATGGCAGCTGAAAAAGAAAAATCTTTGGAGTCATGAATAAAAGGTAGATCAGACACTACTTTTTAAGTGGTAAATCTGTTATCAATCAGTTATTTAACAGGAGATAAAAAGAACTATGAAAGAGATAAGTAAAGGCAAAATGGAAAGACAATCCTACCTTCTCTCTTATTTTACATCTGATCTTACCAATTTATGTAATCTGATGGAAGATTTAACAAGATCTATGAATGATCCAAGTCATCATGTTTAAATGGATTTAAACCAGAGGGAAGAATGCACCACTAGAACATGATTTTGACATCAGGATGTCTTATATAGGCCAGAAAGGATCATTTTAATGTCACATGTAGTGTAGTATAATATAAACCATCAATATTCTTACCCCCTTCATCTCTTTGCTCCAAGTCACACTTGCCTCTCACTGAATAACATGTTTGACTAAAACATTCCTGGCATAAAGGTGCCAGGAAACAAACTTCCTTTGTTAGCCTATTATAGTAGTTAATTGACCTTCTTAAAAATGAAGACCTGAATCTATGCATTTGAAGTGTGGTTTAGATTATATTCTTCCACATTTAGATAAGACCAGCTGTGCTTATCATCACTTCAAACACACTCAGCTGACTGAACATTAAACCATGCAGATACTTGTTCTTAAAGACAATGGTTTCCATGTCCAGGTCAAGCTCTAATATCCACAGTGATGGATGAGGAGCTGCAAAAATAGTTAATGAACACACTATGTTGACATGACCGTTGGGATGACTGTTGGGCTATTTGTTTAATTAAACACTGGGCTGTAAGAAAAGCAAACGAAAAAAAAGTAGTCAGAGATAAGCCATAGATGGGTAAACATTTAAAGACGATTACACAACCAAGAGAGAACCAGGGCTTGACCTCCCTCTTAGCTCCTTCTAAGGAAAGAAAGCCCAGAAACTGAAAAGAGTCTGGACTTAGAAGGTATTTCACTTGATCCACAGAACTGATAAGATGTATTAGGTCACTCTCTTGTCTTGAGCAATGGCCTAAAAAAATGCCTAGGAAAGAAGTTAAGATTAGAGGAATCATACAATGACAATTGCTCTGATAAAAGTCCCATCTGACAATGGTTTGTGGCACAGGGACATCCTGAGGTAGAAATGGTTTCTGTGTGTTTAATCCCCCTGTGTATTTCTTGTCAACGTATTTGTTAGTGTCTTAAACCTATATACACTTCTGATAGTCACTATCCTCTGTCCAGGAGTTTCATAGCTTATACATGATGTGTATAAACTGTCTCTTTGAATCTCCCCCTTGTTGGTTTGATTTGAATGTCCTTCACACTTGCTAGGGAAAAAGCAGTGAAAAAATGTTTCAGCATTTATTGACAGTGACTTCAAATACTGAAAATTACTTCAAACAAGTATTTCTGTCCTTCTGAGGGCCTCCAGGCTCTATGCAGGTACTCAGGTAAAAGACAGAGCTCCAGGTTTTGTATCAAGTGAGTCTTACTGATAAGTAGGCCTTAATTGGTATACAAAATAATGTAATGTTGGGTAGAGATACCCATTGAGAGACCCTCAAGAGACAGACGCTTTGACAACCATTCTTCAAGAAGCATTTGGACTGGAGAAAGCCGAAAATGGGTTCTTTCATGAACCCCTATCAAGATATCGTCACCTGTAGATTAAAAGAAAAAATTCTCGTTAATAATGGCAATGGAGAAAGAATTCTCACTATTTACTATTTGTTTCTATTACTAAAGTGCAATTTTAAACTCATCTCTGATATTATTTGAAGCCAATGGTTTACGGTGTCAGTGACTGATAAAAATAATGGACTGCTTACCTTCTTAGGACATGCCCCCTAAGTCGTGGGTAGGCAGGCAGCGGATCTCGGTTAAGTGAATATGACTTTTCAAAACTCAGTGAAGTCCAAACTTCCACTAGGAAAACTGAATTGGTGTTGTCAGTTGAATTCACTCACATTCTTTTAATCTTGTGTCAAGGTATCACCTTGCCTTAATCTTTCATCAGAGAGAATTTTCTAAGAGCTCTTTTCAAACTATGGAATCATTTAACAGGCTGATTAGTCAGGTATTCAGACAGCAGTTACAACTTCTGTTTGCAATAAAGATCTGACACCCCATTACACTAGTTTTAGACTAAGTTCTCATACTCTCTAATACCACCTGCCTCTGCCAGTTGAAGCAATCAAGTCCTATGCTATTTATAAGGAAATGGTTCCTTCTTTATTTTGTGGGTGATACCTTTAGCCCTTACAAACAAATCCATATAGGTTCTGATTTCCCATGACAGCCTGAACAAGTCAATGTAACACATAATAATTTCACTGAATTGTATTTCTCCATGAATGAATGTTGACATTATAACTCAACAAATAACTAACAAAAGCCAAGATATACTTTATTATAAAGTGCAACTTCCTCCATGCTTTGGAAAATACACTAGTGTAACATGACACTGTTTTATGAGCATGTGTTGCCTTTATCCCGTTTTCTGCCAGTGCTTATGAATGGAATGATAGTTGGATTTTCAGTAGAAATTTAAGAATGTATACTCTATTGCAAATTGCTGAGACATGCTCCCACTGTATTCTGACACCACAAAAAAATAATCACAGTGCTGTAGTAATGATTTCTGCCGTGGCATGATAGAATAACATTATGCTTCAAACTCTTCTCCCTTTCTCAGATGGGTGATGTGGATATTTTGTTGTTTTTTTTTTTTCTCATTGACATAACTTATTTAAAGGAAAAGGAAGATATGACTCTTGTTCTTTTGCTATTCTCTGGTGAGTTCATTGGCATTTGATTTGCTTTAGTCAACTTGATAGTAAGTAACACCAACAGCTGGCAATAAAGTGAATGCTTACATTTCCTTGGAGATAGTTAATGATAGACTTGACTGCACATGATGGTAATGGTCACTAATGCTCAGCTCTTGCTGTTAAATTGAAAAATTATTTTACTTTTACTCTCTGTAGCTTTTGTGGGGATATGTGAATTTCTAAGCAGTATCAAAATATATCAATATATCAAAAGTTTAAGGTGACATGGGAAAAAGCCAGTTTGCTGTGGATGTGGGTGACTGCAAATAGTTCTTTAACCTTTTTTCTTCCATTTCCTCCTTCTTCCTTTTCAGTCTGAAGAATCCTTTGTCTTTGATCTCTGATCAACTAAGGAATGAGGCAAACAAATTAAGCTGCAAGTGATGCATTTCTTTTAAGAATGCTTTTTAAGAAATCCTTTTCTTAAGCTGGGCATTGACTGTTTCTGAGTTGAAACCAGCGTGTGATTAAAAGCAAGTATCACGTTAGGAATGAAGTGGCCTTGATAAATGCTGTAAGTCCAGCATTACACATTTAAAGAGAGATATTTTTCCCAAAATTTTTACAGTCTCACTAAATTTCCTTTCAAGCAGTACATACGCCATGGACAGTAAATGTTTTCTGTCTCCACTTATTCATGTTTGAGACGGTTTTTCTCTCACAGAGGGTAAAGTTTAAGTAAGCTTAAATGTTCTAAAGTCTGAGATCCTGATCTGAAAGATGCTATGAGAAGCTATGGAATACTTATCTTTGCAGTGCAATCTTTGTTAGCTTAGATCATGTTTTTGAATTGAAGTTATCCTCGATGAAACCAAGTTTTGGGTTAGAAAAACACATAACTTCAGAGCAGAGGGCAGGAACATTTGGTGTTCGAAAGCAGTCAAGTTCTCTGATACTTATCAACAGCTACACTTTCTTGGAGAGAAACAAGATAAATGAAAATTCTGCACTCCTTCCAGGAAGGGTTCAGCTCTCCAAAGATGAATATAAGTGCAGAAAGAATCACTGATGAGCCAAGGGAAACATCTGTGGTTAGTTAACATAGTTAACGGAGTAATTGCAAGATGACAATAGTACAGCTAAATTATTTCAGACCAGCATTGTAATTAAATTCATTACAGCAAAAGGCTTGCAACTCTATAATCTTGCAATGTATAAGAAAACAATGGTGAAAAAGAAGGAGTCAATAGATGAGGGATTTTCTCAGTTAATTCCTTAGTTCAGTATTGACTCTTTACATTTTCTACCTACATACTGGAGATATCAGTTTCCTAAAATCTCTCCCTTGGAGGACCAGTGTGCTGCTCAGCATTTTTTATACCCAGGCCACTATAATCCTGTCTAAGGTCTCATTTTTTGTTTCATTTAAAACATGTATCTACTGCACGAAACACTTACTTTCCCTCTGGGCAAAGTACTCTTCTCTATTTTGCTGGTATCCATCTCAGTCTCTCTTTCCATTCTTGATATCTAAGAAAATTCAGTTTTCTGGTATCTATAATGCAGAAACCCTGGACTAATTGGGATGTATCTTTGAAGATTATGCCATGAAGCATAAATACCGTATTTACATTTATGGTAGGAATGTGTCAAAGAATATTCTGTAAAACTGTTCTAGTAAGAGCTATTGAGTTATAGCCAGATATTCTAAAGGGCTTTTTGGGTATGATGGCATCTTAACTGATATGGTATAAATGACTGAGGCAGACCTTGTTGAAAATTTTCACTTAATTGTCACTAATCCTGCATGGAAATTTAACAGTTTAGTAAAAATCTTAGTGAAAACATCAAACTTATCTGGATGTAAACAGTCATGACCTTGATTTGGGGACAGAGCTAAAAATTGAAGGAGAACTTAGGCTATGTGGTGGAAGACATGAAAAGTATTGCAGACTGGTTTGCCTCATGTGCTCTGGTTAGTCATAAATACTAGCACTTCTCTTCCTAATTCTGCATTTAAATTCCAACTATTTGCAAACAGCTTACTCTGTTTCCTTTAAATGTGGTGTTTTTTCCATGCAGTGAAATGACCTGAGGTGTGAATGTAAAGCACAGCATCCTTTCATGCTCAATATGCTCTTCTACACTTTTTTAAATAATATACTACCACAGTAGGTTAAAAGGCATTTGTGTTGAAGAGAACAAACAGATCTGAGCTTCATGTGCCTTGTGATTTGGTTTGAAGGTTGAGTAGCTACGCTATGTTGCAGTAAAGATATGTGCTTGATTTTATGCTTCAGCAGAAGGGAGAGGGATGAACAACAGAGATGTAGACAGGAACAGAGAAGTTAAAAGGAAAGGAGAAAATAAACCTGTGATTATCACTATAAAGCTTTCAAGCCTCCACCTCCTCAAACATCATCTTTGTAGCCACTGAGGCTCATTCAGGTTCATTTCCTTAGTTGTGCCATCTTGCCTGGAGAGAGACAAGCCATCTCCTCCCCATCTGTGTGCACAATATATCCCAATTCCCGTGTCCTCATACTTTGCTATGCCTCAGTCAGGTGACCCTGCTGGTGCTCTGTGCCAGTTCCCCTCCTGCTAGTTCATACCCACACAGCTTCCCACTGCATGAGCTTTTCAGCTGGCACATGCTCTCCAAGGAGTCTGGAGGAGATGAAGAGTGAGGGTAGGGAGAAAAACTGGGAGAAAACACCCTAGGGATGGAGGCAACGTGGCTGTGGGAACAGCATCACTCAGTGTGCTCTTTCTGCTTCCATAATGCTCCCTGGTGATACCCAGGGTACTTTCTGAATCCCTCCTGAACTTTCAGAGGGGAAAACACAACCGATAAACAGTGAAATAAAACTTTCCTTTGTTTTGTTTCTCATTTCAGGGAGTCTAGGCTATTTTTTGGCTTTCGTTATGCTCAGAGAGGGGCACGTCTAATGTAGCCAATGAGCCGATGTGCTGGAGTAGACATGAAGCGTGGCAATTTTTGCTGCTGGAAATGGTTGAGTGATTGAAAGGAGAGTTGAAACCATCTATATTAAGAAGATTTATGTTCTAATAAATATTTTCAGAGTTTAAAAAAAGTGTTGTCTTCCTCTACACTAGCTCTTCAGGACTTATTTTGAGGGAAAACTGAACAGTTGTATTTATCAGTGTTTCTGTCATAAAAAAAAGTCAGACTGCTGAATTGCAAGCACTAGGTCACAATGACAAATGCCTTTTATGCAATTAAAGAAGTAAGGCAGCCCATAATACCCAAGTATTGAGAGGTTAGCTAAAAAAAACCTTGGTTTGTTGGGGTTTTTTGTTTGTTTGGGTTTTTTTTTTTTGGTTTTTTGTTTGGTTTTTTTTTTTAGCATATTCTTTCCTCTATTCTTTTAGTATAGAGTCTATTCCTCTTTCACAAGATTCAGTATTGAAATCTTTTCCTAATGGTTTCACTGGCGCTAGATCTTGGCGTCTCTTGTACCATCCCCTAGTTTAATCATCACAAATTAGAATTTGTAACATATAACTGTTGGGATGACCTGGTGTTTATCCAGCTGCAAATAGGCTGAATCATGGCAGTTACAGACATGCAATTGTATTATTTCTCAATTTTCCCCAAGTGTGATAAAAAGTGCACAGCAGGTCACTGATAGGATGGGGAAGGAGCATTAGAAGACTTGATTCTTACCTTTGTCTAAATCTGTTTTCTGTTAGGAGGAAACACCTCTCTCTATTCAAAACTCAAGGGTATTGACACTAGTTTGGCATCCTTAATCTGAGATGTGGAAGTGGGCATCTCCTTGGGATGCTGCTGTACAGGAACTAGATGATCTGAATACATTTTTTTTTAGCTTATCGTATTATTGCTTTACATACCCATTGAGATTTCCTCTGGTTTTCTTGGCATTTGTAATTTTCTTTTCCTATATCCTTTAAGTTCAGTAATCGTTATTTGCTGGGGTTTTTGCAACCAACTGAGTGATAATAGTGTCCTAGAGCTTCCAGTACTCAAGATGGATGGAGTTACAGTGGTTTGCATCAGCTGAACAGCAGTAACCATTTTGGGGACCACTCCTAGCCCACTGCAAATGCAAACTGAAAAATGCTCTCAAATGGTAATGAAAGATGTTCAAGCGAATACATTTTAACTGCTGCAAGATAGAGTTTGAAAGTTGTTCCTGTCCTGTTCCTGCAGCTCAGCTGAGGCCCTGTATTTTACTGAAACCTGGTAACTGAACCTGATGCTGAAGTCTTATGATAAAGAAAGTGAGTCAGATGAAATAAGAACAGCCCAGTTTTTTCCCCAGCAGACTTTCTTACTTGTCAAAGCAGAGTACCTAATATGATGAGGGGTGAGCTGAGGACATTTCTGACTAGTGCATTTGTTAATCCACACAGTGTTTGCATCAGCATTTCCATTTATTCATCCTTCTCAAAAAAACTTTGAAACTTCTGTTATTTTCTTATCATTTAATGAAAGGCTCTGCAGTACTGCATGTCCCTTTGTGTCCTGCCCTCTGATGAAACTATCATGCTGGCAATGGCAGATTTTCTCAGCAGATCATCAGTAACAGATAACAGTCTCCCAGGAGGAAATACAATTTGTATATACCATCAGGGCAATTACATCAGTCTTTTTGTGGTTCATGTATTTGAATGGTACCAAAGAACATAATTTTAGAGGACAGATGTAAACATGCATTTGAACTCCTCCATAACATGGCTGTTATCCAATTTCTGATAAGCATGCTTGTGGACAGTTGAAGATGATTTCTTATTTCTTTGTGTGTAATGTTAACTTGTTGTGTGATATTTTATAGCAATTGGCTTATTTGTGACAGATTTGAATTTCATTCTTTTATGTGTTGCTATTTGTTAAATCACCCTTTTGTTAGAAGTCTTGTGGGGCAACAAGTCTTATGGGGCAATATTAGTTCAGGAAAGAACTAACTAGGCAAAAGACTTCGTTTTGTCTTTATTGACTTTATTAGGCCTAGATTTGTGCTGTACTATGGAATGAAATCAATACTTGAAGTAGTCAGTTTGTTACTTTGATGTACTCTACACAGCTCAGGTAAGAAAATACAGTATCTGTTTGATGTGTATGTAGCTGCATGTAGGTATTTAGATTCAAGTTGCTGCCTGTTCTCTGATACACCTGTGAAATTTTGGATCCTGAATTAGTGCATCAAAGGGAACATGAATGTGGATGCTAAAAATGTAATGCACAATTTTGTTACCTGAAAAATTAATAAAGTAACTGCATGGAGCTGAGGAGGCTAGAATCTTTTATTTGATGAAGAAAGGAAAATACAAATCCAACCACTCTTTTTCCATCCAATATTACATGAAAGCATGAGGATCCCAGGTAGGGTTCACATTTCTCTTGCTGTAAATAATACAACAATAAGCAATAACACCTTTTTGTTGCCCCTTTACACATCCTTTAAGCATCCCTACATCCTTGGCTGTGGCCCTGAGCATACAGTTAAGGTTAGCATGGCACTGGTGACACATAAAAAGAATGAAAGTTGGCGTTTAATTAATTTGTTGTGCGAGAGCTTGGCTTGCTTAGACAGTGTTTTTAAGAAAGTTAAAAAACAGTATAAATTTTAATGCTTCCCTCCAAATCATTCTGCTGAAAAGTGGTTTGTCTAATGTCCCTGTATTAAGGTCAAATTTTCAAAATAGGCAATCATTTGCCATCAGTCCTGGCTAACTGGGGAGTTCCCAGGTAGCTGGAAGTTAACAAATGCAACACCCATCTACAAGAAGGACTGTAATGAAGAACCAGGGTGCTGTCAGTCTGACCTTAGTGCCCAGGAAGATCATGGAGCGAATTGTCTTGAGTGTCATCACATAGCATGTACAGGACAACAAGGGGATTGGGACCAGCTAGCATGGGTTTATGAAAGGCAGGTCCTGCTTGAACAGCTTGATGTCCTTCTATGACAAGGTGACCCACTTAGTGTGTGAAGGAAAGGCTGTGGATGTCATCTGCCTGTACTTCAGTAAAGCATTTGTCACCATCTCCTGGAGAAACTGGCTGCTCATGGCATGGATGGGTGCACTGTTTGCTGGGCAAAAAAATAGCTGGATGGCTGGGCCCAGAGAGTGGTGGTGAATAGAGTTATATTCTGTAGGATTTTGGTGGGAATGTGGATCTGCTGGAGGGTAGGATGAAGGGGCTCAGATAAATTCTATGAGATTCGATAAGGCCAAGTTGCAGATCTTGCACTTGGGTCACAACAACATCATGCAGGGGTTGGGGCAGAGTGGCTGGAAAGCGGCCTGGAGGAAAAGGACCTGGGAGTGCTGGCTGACAGCCAGCTAATCATAAGCCAGCAGTGTGCCCAGGTGGCCAAGAATGCCAGTGACATCTTGGCTTGTGTCAGGAATAGTGTGGACAGCAGGGCTAGGGAAGTGATTGTCCTGCTGTACTCGGCACTGGTGAGGCCACACCTTGAATCCTCTGTCCAGTCTGGGGCCCATTACTACAAAAAAGACATTATGATGCTGGAGTGAGTCCAGAGATGGGCAATGAAGATGATGAAGGATCTGGAACAGAAGTCCTATGAGGAACAACTGAGGGACCTGGAATTGTTTATCCTAGAGAAAAAAGGCTTATTGCTCTCTACAATTACCTGAAAGGAGGTTGCAGCAAGGTGGGTATCAGCCTCTAGGAGAAAATGGTGTCAAGTTGTGCCTGGGGAGGTTTAAATTGGATATTATGAAAAATTGCTTCACTGAAAGGGTTGTCAAATATTGGAATGAGTTCTTCAGGGAAGTGAAGGCTGAGTAAGGTTATGACTTAGGTTTACAAGTTGAGTTGCAAATCTAATTAAATATTGAGATGACTAAGATTTATTTTTATACTAACATCTAATAGATTCATTTTGCTTTATTCTATTTGAAGCTCATCATGTGAAACATAATTGCAGATTGAAGTGAAAGAAACTGTGATTTGTGCCAAAGAGAACAGAAGACCAAGTAATGCTGAAAATCCTGGCCAGGCCAGGATAGACTTGTGCACTTGATGGTTGAGTTTAGTTCAGCAAACCCATTATTCAACTTTCATTAACCCACAATGAATACATAGATTTGCAGGGACTACAGCCATTTTTATATTATTTTATTAAATTGATAGGTTCTGATGAATGGGAAGTGCTGTTGTATTTGTTGCACTACTTCTGGTGCAATGCAGTTGTACCCAATAGTATCAAGAGCTACTTTGACTCTGTGACAAATGAATTCTTTTCTTTTGTTTTTGCTCCCAACTTGCACATGAAGTCTCTTCTGTTCTTCCCTACAACTGTTGAGAACTAAAATCAGGAGAGAGTAGTTGGAAGTGCTCAGAGCAATCTGGAAGGAGCAGGAGATGACCCTGGGGGTCAACAGGGGTTTCTAAGCTTCGTTGTGTCTCTCCTTCTTTCTATCTTATCATCATTCCTTTCTTTAATCTAAAAGTCAAAACAGAAAACTGAGAGAAAAGTCTCTGAAGGCAAGTGTGGACTAACACTATACACATGAATGTTTACTGCCATTTGAGATCCACTTAGGTAACAGAGTTTTAGATTTTATTCCTGAAAGAATGGAGGCCATTTTTTCTACTCAAGATTAAGCAGGAGTTCAGGTGAACTCCTGAGAGAGCTTTCCTGAAACCTTTTCCAGAAGTGAGCCAGACTCGGATTTGTTCAGTTGGAGATTACTATCAGCTCACAGTTGGAGTACATTGGAGTGACCTCTCACATTAGAAATTCCATCCTGGACATTCAAGATCTTCCTGATTCTTTCTTTCTTTTCTTAAACAGATAATTTGAAGTTGCTGTGTCTTACCAACACCTTGTTTTATGCAAATGTGTGTTTTATGACTCTCCTTCACAAAAAAAAGAAAAAAAAAAAAAGAAGTAATATTTCCTAAGCTTCCTAGATCTAAGTGCATACACAGGTCTGCTTTAATTTCTCCACAGCAGCATGCTGACTTTCCAGGCAATGCTGATGGAGTAGTTCTTCTTCTTGGGTGGTTCAAGTTAAAAACTCACTTTAGGTTTTATAATATTACCTGAGGTGTGCAGTAATCATACCAACATGCACTGTCTGAAGTGTATTATTCCTGGATTGCTGTATTTTTGCTGTATGCCTGAAGAATCAGCAGATCAGAATTTGTTCCAAATAACTGTAACTCATCTTGAAATGTTTCTTCTTATTATTTTTAATTTTGAAGTTAATGTGTATCAGGGTAAATTTACGCTGATACTTCTGGTCTGTGTTTGGCCCAGTCACGTGTAAAAGTTTTGTTCTTTCCCTGCCAAGTTATGAGAAAACAAGCACTGATAAATGGGTACTTCGTCCTTGGAGAGAGAGTTTCTTGCATAAACTGTTTTAATTGGTGTTCTGTGATTGGGTCATTGTCTGTCAAGGATTTGAAGGAGAGACTGAAGAGAAGATGATGAAGTAACACCCTCAGACTCAATTAAAAAAAGACCCTTGAAGCATACTGCGCATGTAGAAGGGAAATTCCAAATTACTCACACATGCGCTGAAGGGATGCACTTGCGTAACCGGGGCGGTGGGACTGAGAACCTCTGGTGAGGCGGTGCTGCCCACACCTGCCTAGATAGACATGATCAGTTAACTGTATAAAAGCAGTTAGCTCTTCTTTGGAAGCTAGCAAGCTTCACATCAAGGACAACGTTGCCTTTTGGCAGGAACACCTGCCAATTTGTGAACTTACTGACTTTCCAAGGATGCAGCTTCTGCTATTGGTAATTACAGGCATGCTAGGTTGGTAAGTTAACTTTATGGGCAACAGCTGGGTGACTGGGGAGGTCGTGCTGGGGGCTTATTTCTCTCTTCCTTCCTCCCTTTTGGGTTTGTTCATTTTGTTGACCACCTCTTGGTAATAAATATCAGTTTTGTTGAGCTTCCAATGGTGTCATGGTTTCAGATTCAGTATGTTCCAAACCTCTCCCTAATACATAATGAAATCCTGGGTCTTACTGTTGACAATATTTTGTTATTTTGTTATGAGAAATATTTATTTTATATTCTTAGCCCTTACAAGGTCTAATAATCAAATATCGTATGATAGCAGCAACAGTCATTTGGGAGTAAAAACCTCAGCATGGCACTTTGAAAAAAACTGCCAAATTAAATATAGATTAATAGATTTATTTTTTTGAGCATTTGTAGTATCTGAAGGAACCACAATGATGCTTTCAAACTTAATTGAAGCTCTGAGATAGACATCTGAGAATAGAGAAATCAGAATTTTTTTTTATTATTATTATGCTAGGATTCTAGTGTCTATTGAAATCAATGATTTTATGAATTTAATGTGGATTTAATGAAGAAGAGGATGTTGGAATTCACATTATGTATTCACAGTTCAAGGTATGCTTATACAGCGCTGTAGATCAGCAGTCATCTCCAAAGACCTAGATGGAGGCTGGACTGAAAGGCTTATCCTACACTTCCTACAGTGAATGACAAATAAAATGAAGCAATGTAGGAGAATGCTATGGTATGCCTGTAGAGGCACAGAGAAGGAAAAACAGTAACACCACCTGGGAGATATTACAAGAAAGGGAAAACAGCTCGTTTAGCTTGGAGGTCTGTCTAGTTGTGAATATAATTTTATTTTAAAGATATGATTTCAAATGGAAACTTTGAACTTGGAGAAAGTAGTTGATTTTGTGGTGAGGGCTTGGTTGAAAGTGTTATTCATAAAACTGGCAGAGTGTCATTATCCAATGAGTGGCTGTTACAGAGCAACACACTTTTTACACAGAAGCTCAGATGAGGAGAAAGTGATCAGGCAGAACACATAGCAAAAGGATCAGAGGGAAATTTGAAAGCAAGTTTCTTTTCTGAGGAAGAGTCTAAAAACCTGGGCAAAGATAAGAGAGGCAGGCCTTATTAAAATCTTTTTCAGATACTTGTCTCTGAGTGCTGTAGTAGTAAATTTGGAACTGTTAAATTTAGGGGTAAGAACCACTAGAAAGCAGAATGGTGAACCGTGAGTTCCTTCTGTATTCTTCTTGTTGACTTTCAGGTGCTTTTCCCTGAAAAAGTTCTAACAGAGTTGAGAGATGATTGGATGAAAACTGGAAACACTGAGAAATGCCTATCCCGACCCCTCCAGATGTTATTAGAAAAGTTCTGTTATATATAAAATATTTGAAAAGAATTCAGGATCTGTTAATGCCAGTTTCTGTGTTTAGTGCTGAGCTAAAATTCTATAGGCTAAACACTATAAATTCTTATGGTTTAGAGGACCAACTGTTAACTTGTGGAAAAAGTTCTCTAGAGGAAGTTCACATCATGAATACCTTTTAGGAGCCTTTACATTGCAGTCTATAGTACTGACCACTGACAGAGATAAGCTGTAGTAAGATAGTTCCTTCTGAGTTATGTCAGAGTCTCACCTGAAGGCTGTCAAGGCTACTTGTGATAATTCTCTTTGCCTAAAAAATTTGCTAGTTGCTACTTTCCTGCAAAATCATATCACCTGATCCAGTAGTCTCTGAGGACAAACTTGTACAGATATTGCATCTGCAGATGAATTATTTCTTTCATTTTGCTGTATAGCATCTCCCCATAAACTCTAACTGTTATAACATTTTTATTTGCAGTACAAATAAGATAAAGTCTTTGTACAAAGAACCTCATAAAACACAGCCAAAAAAAAGAAAAGGAAACAATCCTGATTCTGTAACCTGAAAGCTCCTGGGAGCACTTCTAAAGAGACTGAATTCCAAAAATAGGGCTTTCCACTCATGCATTGCTCCTCATAATTTTAGAGCAACCAAACCAAGTCTTTATGTTGATCTGCTTGCTTTCTTCAGGTGATATGTTGCTGTAACAGTCCAGTTGTTTCCTAATATTTTGCAGTATCTGTTCTGGGAGTTCATCATCTCTTTTGGCACACAAAACACCTGTTCATTTTCTAAATGAGTCTAATGCTCTATCAGATTCTTTTGAGTACAATAAAGTATTGCATCCAGTAAGTTAACATTGAAGAATCAAGCCTTTTGAAGTAAATAAAAAATAAAAAAAACCCATTAATTAAGACAGTTTGTGCAGCCTTAATTTGCCTCCTGTGCATATGTGCAAAATAATCTTTAATCATTCAATCATCCAAGCTCCCAATAAGGAAGACCCATCCTCATGCCATAGCAGCTTTCTTCTGCCAAAGTACTGGAGAGGCAGCAAGGGACAGTTGTATTATCACTAGAAAATCTGGTACCTATTGCAAATTACAGTATTATCAACTTCAGAATAATAAACCGTGATGATAATGAGAGACAGCACTGAAGGTCAATAAAGCCCTCGGAGCCATGCCGGTTTGTGCTTAGTTCTGTCCAACCTGAGCCTCTGCTTTTTTGGGTATCTCTGGCTTTGAGCCTGTCTCGGAGCTCCCTCTGGTGCTTCACTGCTCTAGTGCAACTAATAATTTAACGAGAGATATCCATAAGAAAGGGCTCTTTCGGAATGAGTCTTGGTTAATAGAGGCAATTACCACAAAAAGTCTTTGCGTCCTCAGATCTCAGTGATTACACTCGAAGAAGGGTCGATTTAGATTAGATATATGGAAGGATTTTTTACAGTGAGGTGGTGAAACGCTGGAATATCTTGCCCAGGCAGATGGTGGATGCCCCACCCCTGGAAACCTTCAAGATCAGGTTGGATGGGGCTCTGAGCAACGTGATCTAGTTGAAGATGTCCCTGCTCTTCACAGGGGGATTGGACTAAATGGGATTTTAAGGTTCCCTCCAATCCAAACTATTCTACGATTCTGTGATTCTATGACTTCTAATGTTAAGAAGAATTAAAATTTAAAAAGCGCCTTTTTTAATTGGCATAACAAGAACCTTTTATTTTCAGATAAAAAAAAAAAGGAAATATTTTTGTATTGAAGTGCAGTATTGGTAACTGAAGCTGTAATAAACCATTATCTGACAATTGTTGTACTGAAGATGAGTATCCATCTTTTCAGCTGTATTCAGTTTCAGGTCTTTTAAGACAAGAAAGATATTAAGGTGCTTCAGTGAGTCCAGTGAAGGTCAATGAAGCTGGTGAAGGGTCTGAAGGACGAGTTTGAGGAGCAGCTGAGGGAGCTGGGGGTGTTTAGCCTGGAGAAATGGAGGCTTTATTTGTCTCTACAACTATCTGAAAGGAGGCAATAGTGAGACAGGGGTTGATTTCTTTTCCCATGTAACAAGCGATAGGATGAGAGGAAGTGACCTCAAGTTGCACCAGGGGACCTTTAGATTGCATATTAGGAAATACTTCTTTGTGGAAAGGGTGACTAAGCACTGCAACAGGCTGCCCAGGGAGGTGGTTGAGTCTTCAGCTCTGGAGGTATTTAAAAGAAGTGCAGTTGTGGCATTTAGAGACAGGGTTTAGTAGTGGAATCAGCAGTGCTGGGTTAACAGTTGGATCTCTGAGGTCTATTCCAATCTAAACTATTGTATGATTAAAATAAGAAATATTTAAAATAAATCGCTGGGGTTGCTTTGCTCTACTTTTATGGTTTCTTCTCCTTGTACTCTTTTTGGACTTCTTTGTTGATTCCACAAAACTGCTGAACACTAAAAAGCTCTTTTTCAATATTGATGGCTATGGAGTGAGTGCAAAACTGTCTTCCGTAAGGAGACACATTGTAAAAATTCCAAGTAGACTAATCAAGATATTTCAAACTGCACTAATCTGAGCTCAATTGATCTTCAGTTAGCTGTTATGATGTTTTTTGATTTCTCTTCATGTAGCATAATTTTCATTCAATCAGTGTTGCAAATCATTCAGCATCATTGACAGACAAGGAGAGGCTTCTACAAGGACTGCATCAGCTTGCTTTCCATTTGCTTTTTGTCTCTTCAAAACTGTCCAATTTCTCCAGTGTAACATTAAATAAAGAGAAATAATTTGCAATAATTGCAGCTAAATGTGCTTCCATTTGATGGATGAAAAGAGAATTTTGCTGCTTCTTATGGGACTAAACACTTTATGTGTGTATCTGTTGATGCAAATCAATGGGACCACGTATTGTGAACTGTTTTTTAGAGCAAAAATCGTTTGTACATATTTGTTTATTTTCTTTGGCACCATTAAAATATAAAGTATCTGTTGGTTCAGAATTTGGCCGCACGTGTTCGTGATAGCTGGAAAATTGAAAACCTCTTGCCAAGGTAAACAGTTCTCACCAAAGTGAATTGTTATCAAGGAACTTGAACCAGCAAATTCTTTCTGCTAACGTTCTAGAATTCTTGGGAAACAACAGTGAAACCTGCATGCAAGAGTTAAAAAAAAAAAAGAAAAAGAGGGCATGATGCTCCTGGCAATTCAGTTTGCAATTTATTATTCTCTTGTCAGCTTGAACCTGTAGAATTCTTGTCAGGGTGCCCGTATGGGCACCCCATTCAGCCTGTCAAGTCTTTTACACTTCAACAACAGTTTTTGGAGTGCCAACCATATGTTTGGATCCCACCCGCAAAACTTCAGCTAAATAAGCAATAGTCTCTTGAGAGATAATTGTCTGCAACATGAGTTATTATGGATACTATGCCAAATGCAGTGTAACTATTGTACTTGCAATGCAATCTTATCCTATAATATGAAGTATTCAGAGGAAAGATGTGCTTTAGCTCACATTATTATTGAGGAAATAATACAGTTTTGATAATACTGATTTTAACTATGAAGTACCCATATAAAATCTTTCCTGCTATATAATTATGTGTGCAAAACCAGTGTAATAAATTTAGCACGAGACATTTCTGTGTCCTGCCTCCCATGTTCATTCTACTCCATCAGAAGGATTGGAAGAAGGACAAAGACCTTTGTCTTCGCTGTCATTTTGTCTAGTCTTCATTGTTGAGACATAAATCTGCTTATCCCTTCTTCATCAGAGAGGCTTGTAGCTCACCAGGCTGACAATCTGCAATCTTTTACAGAGCCACAACAGGACCTTTACCTGTAGGTTTCAGTTGCTGGTTGGAAGTAGACTTCTGTTTTTCTGTCTTGCCAGGTGAACAGGGAAGTCACAATACAACACAGGTGTTAAAAACCCACAACCAAAATAAAATCCCCCAAACCCCTAAAACCTCACCTGATGTGGTTCCTACCAGAGAAGAAAAAAATATAGCATGCCTTGAAGTGAAGGCTGGTAGAAATCTTGAACCCTGCTGCTAGAGCCGGAAGGGGTACAAGCCTGCTCCAAGACGGAAGTATGGAAATTGGGATTGAAGCTGAAGCTGAATGTCTCTGAGGAGCCTTACTTGGAACTGGGAAGTAAATGTTTTGCTACTGGTGGAATAGCAGTCTTATCCTGTAAGATGCAGAACACAGTTGCAGTATTGTCATGGTTTGAGACCCTCAAAAATCCAATTTCTAAGCCCCTCACACTTTGCCTCAATGTGAGAGGGGTTTTCAGACATAACACATCTACTAGCATGAGGAAATTATATAAAAAATTATTACTAACACAATAAATACTATAATACATTTACATACAACAATTCTAACTATCTCTCCTATGGTAAAGCAATATATTTACATAGATCAAATCCCTCCTTTCCCTCCAATAAAAGTTCAGAAGGAAAGAAGAAAAGGTCTTTTCCACTCTCAGGGCAGCAGTCTCTCTCCTCTTCACGGCGGCAGTCGTAGCTGGATTTGTCGTAGCTGGAAAATATATGTCTCTCTATCTCCATTACAATACAGGGTTTTTTTCTCACCCCTCTTGGCCCTTCAACTCCAACCGAAGGTCTCTCCCGTGGGCTGCAAAGCAGGGACAAAACTCACCTTACTACGGTCATATCACAGGGTGCAAGGCATCCCATGAAAGTCTCTTCCTCGAGGGGTCAAGTTCCCTTGAGTCAGAACAGTTTAGGGCTCTCAGTTCAGTTTTTTACCTCGAGCATTCTAACAGAGTTCTTTGCTCCATCTCAGCTGCCAGTGTGGCAGGGGGTGTGGGGAGGAAGGTCACTACCCCTGCATTTCGTTCTGGTCCAACTCACAGGACGTCTCTGAGTTCTCAGCTCTTCTCTCTCTCTCTAGCTGCTGCTGCATTTTGGGACTCCCTAAAAGTTTGGAAGCCCACCCCTCCTCTTCAGGAGGTCTCTGGGTTTTGGGAAGGTAATCTAGTCTTACCCAAAACAGTCTCTGCTGAGTTTTCTCTGCTCTATTGCCAGCTCTCCCTCCTTGCAGGACATCTCTGCGTCTCTCAGCCTGGCTATGTGCCATGTTGCTGGTTGCTGGCTATCTTCTTGGCTTTCAGCCACAGGTCTCCACTCGGCACTGCCTCTGCCGCCATTTTTCCGTCTTCTGCTGCCCACTCACAGTGGAGAAACTCCCCCAGCCCTTGGCCACGGCACCCGATCCAGTTTTAACACTGTTCTGGGTTTCTGCAGCCCCAACTGGGGGCTGGGGGCCTTGGCCCCCCAGCAGGGCTCACTGCCCCCCCCCTCAAACACGTGGCATCTCAAACCATGGCTGCCTCTCTTCCAACTATGTAATCCAGTCTCCTTTTCTGGTCTGTTGTAATATGTTAATTTCACAGGGGCAAATTGTAGCTTCTGATTGGCTCTACACCAAGAACACCCCCCCCGGGGTGAACCACTGTCCTAAGGCAAAAATTGTGTGAGCAATTTTCTTTACATTTCTGTGTGTTTCACCTTGGCATGGCTGGGTGCAGATAGTAAAAAATGCTGCGCCACTAATATGGCTGCAGGCCTTGTGCCAAGATACCTAGGAGGAGTTTTGGGAGGTGAATAAAGTTTTCTCATCTCCTATGACCACCTGTTGTGGTCCAATTAGCAGGGAACAGCAGAGCATGTTTTCCTTATGTAACCAATGTTGTGTGAACAAGAAGCTGAGCGTCATGAGCACTATATAATCTGTCTTTCTCCTAATAAATCCGACATTTGCCTGATCATATTGATCCTGGAGCAATCTGTCCATACCCTTCCATCAACAAACCACTTTCCAACTCTAGGGGAAAACCCTTTTTAACTCAGGACAGGTATTTGCTAATGATCAGACTGGAGAGAGGATGCTGAAAGTTATCCTTTTCTTTAGTGGTAAAGGGAAGTAGTGGCACAAGGGACATTTGAATCTCTTATTGCCAGTAACGTGCCTCTGCAGCAAAGGAAGTCAACAATCCTTCCAAACTCAATGATTTTGTGATTCATTCAGATCATCTGTAACATATAACTTTTTAAATATGTCATAGAACTTTTTATATACCTCATATACCTTTAAGCACGAATACAAACAATTTCAAACATATAGAACTGTATGTATATGAATGCAGAAATAATCACACAGATGCATTTAAGCTGGTCAGATTTACTTCAGGAAATTATTTGTGAACAGCAGAAAAGTTTTTGTATCATGAAACATCCTCCCCCAAACCAACAAGTCAAAAAAGAAAATACAGTGCTAACTCTTTCCACAGTGACCTAGATGTCAGATTTAAAAATAAATTATCTAAAATGAAAACTTATAAATAGAATAAAGGCTAAGGAAGAAGTTTAACTGGGGATAAAAGAGACAGTCAGCTGTGGGTGGTTCAGTCTCTCAGACTGGCAGACCATCAGCCACTTTTCTGTGTGTGTGAGAGATACAAGGAAAAGTACTTTTAATGCCTCATTGTACTTATTGACCAAACTGTTTATTATTACTTATCCTAAAGTTTTGCTTCTGGTATTTCCTTAACCTCTGTTTGCAAATATAATCAAGAATTAAACATTTGTTTCTCATTTTCTCAGAGACTGCCTCAGGACATTGATCATGTATCTGTAATCACAGCAAGAGTGGATGGGGCTGTATATACACACACCAAGTATTCTCTGCAGGTGTGTATTTCTTTTCCCATGGTTGGCATTGTAATAGATTTTCAATCCCATAAAAAATTTATGTTGTGATAGATTTTTAATCCTATAATAGATTTATGTGTGGTTAAATGCCAGCTACTCATTAAGCACAGTATGTACTTCCTCCTTGATTGCCAAGTAGTGCATTTCCTTTGAAACACACCCTCATGATGTACATATTATTCATGCACAATTGTGCAGGAGGGAAAAAGTCAAAAGCTGGAAGTAAGAAGAAATCTGTGCCTAGCTGAGCAAAAACCCTAAGGCTTTCCATAGCCATTGTAACTGTCCCAGTCTTTCTGGGCTAAGAAGTATCAATGTAGGGAGTTGTGGTAAAGAAGATTATAGCAAGGGTTCCCATGAGCCAGTAATTGTCACTTGTTACCATAGAAAACACTATCACATAAGTCCTTTCATCAGCACAAGTAAGGCAGAGGAATTTCTGTAGAACTGGGAAATGAAAGAGCTTTGCCAAGTGTGCAGGCTTTAAATCTGCAAAAATATTTTTGCTACTTTCCACTCACCCTGATTTTAATGTGAGATTTTGTGGACAAAAGTGTCTACAATCTATAGAAACTTTTTCTCTAAAGTTATCCCATGGCTTAAATGCCAAGGAACTAGAATTTCTGGAATGCGATGGTTTAATAAATAAATTCAGAAAACTGGAAATAATTTAGAGTGAGATATTTAAAATGTAACCATAGCTTCTAAGCAAAAGGTCAGAAAGGTGGTGAGAATTCTTCCCAAGTCCATGAAACTGCCAGATCTTATCCATAAAACTGATCCTTCTTGCTTAGCATATTAAAAAACTTCAAACAAACCAACCCTGTCAACTTAGATTGACCATGACCAACAAGGATTGAACTAAGTTTTCAAGTTAAGAAAAATTGTTAATGCGTGTGATAGGATATCCTTTCAGAGCACTTCACTGCAGCCCACTGTATCTGTTACAGCATTCAAGGCAAGGTAGTTCAGCCAAGGTATCTGCGTGACAACCCTGCTTGGGGGAATGCTTATAGCAGATGGTTGAATGGCATTTGATAAATGGAGGGCTAAGCACTTTCTTCTCTTTAACAAATGTCATAAGAGTGCTATCAATCAATATTTAAGTAGCAGTAACAGTAGCTTCAAGCTTTCCTTCTCATCTATCCATTTCTGATCTATGGGCCACAAATCTGTAGACCTGCTTTGCCTGAAAAATGAAGCCTCCTGGGACTCCTAAATGCTGTCCTTGGTCTTGGCCAAAACTGCTGACTTTCTAATAATTCCTAATGAACAGTCAATTATTGAATTCTGTTAGATTGCAGTCATGTCTGGTCAAAACATTAGATACAGCCACATAGGGAGCATGGCAGAATGTAGATTTGAAAAGAGGGACAAAATACATGGCTTGAAACCATCCTTTTGAAATATACATAAAGTCCAGTTGAATCTCAGATTCATTTTTAGGAAGCCAGTTGCTTGCCAACTTCTTCCTCCCTTGTCTTTTGCCACTTAAAAATCTTATGAAAGAAAAATACCTATCTCTGTATTAAAATACTTCCTGGGTTAGAAGGGAGATACAAGGACTTTACCAAACCTCAGAAATACCTGAAAATAAGACAACAGTGTTTGAAATGTATTGGAGTTAGTCCATCTACAGTGGGATGCAGCATGTGCTTTAAGATGCCAAAAAAAGACAAGAATTCCCAACATAAACCAGAGGTGAGTGCCAGTATTCTAGAATGAAGCAAGCTGCATGAAACATTTAAAGATCATTTTGTTGAGACACAGTGTGCAAGAGAGATCTCATTTCAAACAAATGAGTATAGGCAAACAAAAGAGGCTCAGTTTCATTCTGTGAAACCAAAATATTTAAAAGCAAATTCTCTGCCATTGTGAAATGTGGAGCCCATAATGACTTCAATATCTTTCTGCTTTGTAGCAATAGTCTGCCTTGAGAAATTCTAGGTGGAAAAACTGAATATTTATGGGAAAATATCTGATACACCAAAGGCTTATGTCACATAAAATCCGTCTTGTGTGGTAGGTCATTTGCTGGAACAGATAATGGGTGTAGTCAGGAAGAGTGGAGAAGGCATTAAGCCTGGGAAAATCACTGGGAAAAAAATGGATCAATGACCTGTCTGTCTAACATTTACAGTGTGGACTCTTTCGCCCTTAACACTGTAGGAGACCTGGCCCAATATCAGTGGATTTTGCTGTCAGTGGGCCTTCACTGTGATCCATTGTATTCTCTGTTAGTTTTATCAGTATAGACAGAATCTCTCAATGCTACTGAGCTTTAATTTACAGAGCTCCTAGTGTGAGACAGCATGGAAAAAGGAAGGAAATATCTCCATGGTGACACTTGTTCTGTTGCTGCTTATTTGTTTGGACTTTGAAGTAGCAGAGACATAGTTTGGATCAGTCCTAAACCTTGGCTCACATAACTGGGATCACAATCATCTCCTGACATGTAACAGTGCTGAAGTGCTGCAAAGATGATATGTACCTGTATGTCTTGGACTTTGAACTGAATAGCTTGTCTGGACACGAGAAATAAGATGAAGGTTGGATACCCGATGAGATACTGAGTGGCGGAGGGCTGTTTGAGGGAGGATTATCATTTTGAACTTTCTCCGTGATCTTAAAGCCAAATAGCAATCAGGTAACCCTTTACATAGAGAAGGAAAACCTGACAAATAAACAGTGTCTAAGGTACATTTAAGCTGTCCAAACCCCATCTTCACGATGCATGGTGGAATGTGTGAAAAAATATGAAAGAGACAGTAAGGACCAAGTGAATTTGCCAAAGAATAAAAAAAAAAATCAATAGTTTAGTTAACAAGATGAGTTACAATATGTAGAAGCAATTATTTTATTCTGAAAGGAAAGGAAGGGACAAAGTACTGAAATGTAAAGTAAGGTAAGACTAGATTGGATCATTACTTGCAAGTGAGGCTTACCAGGGCTCAGAGAATGGAAGAAGTAATGGTGTTGAATGACTACATCACAGAGCAGTTCCACCAATGGGTATTTGTGGATAGGTGTTGGGAAGAGAAACTGTTCATTCCCAGCAGAATGTTTTATATATCCTTATTTGTTTTATGAACTCTAGCTTCGTTAAGTATGAAGGCTTAATGAGGCAAAGTTAAATTTTCAAGACAGACACCTGCAGCTCTTCGAAACCACATTCTACTCCAGTCTACAAAAAGATTTGAGCTGAGTTTGCTTGTCCAATCAGAATCATCTAGTACTATTAGAGTATGTTGTCTGCCACCCACATGTTGGTTTTGGTCTCCTGTTTCTTCTGTATGTTATAATTTTCCCAATTTGTGAAGATGTCCCAGACACTTTATGGATTCTCAAATGATTGTAAATAACTATTTTATAAAACCATCTTATGGAGATAAAATAAAAAATAAATCTGAGTTTTTAGTATCTTACCCAAAGGTCAGCACTCGTACTGGTGCAGTGTAGCAGATATTTTATCTACATGGGAAATTACCCCTTCTAGAATCATCCAAATGACCTCTTAGAACTTAAGAATTTTCCCCAGAATCTTGCTTTCTATTATTTGCCAAGCTAGTAAAATGACAGCTTGAGGAGACTGTCAAATTGCCATCTCCTAGCTATCTCCTGCGCATTTAATTTATTTCTACATTTCAGAGTGAAAAAATGGGCCGATAAATCATTCTAACGTACACAGATGTAGCCAAGATTCCATCCTTTTCTTTACTATTTCTTTGCATGCTCTGATCCGGATTTATCTTGACTGGATTTTTTACTAATTGCCCGTGATTTAGGGGAAAGTCCATGCCTTCACATGTGTTGCATGGTTCCTGGAACAAAAGAACTTTAAATGTGAGTAGAGCCTTAGGACACTTTTTCTGAGTAAATATAGACTTTCATGGTCAAACTAAGGTAGTTTGGAAAAATGGGTAAGCAACTACATTATAACTTATTGAAAAAGGGGTTAACGTTTGGGGTGCCAATTTCAAAAAACTAAAATAAACAATCACCTCCCTCCCCCTAAAAAATCAGCATGAAGAAGATACCAAAAAGAGGATTTTTCTCTGTGTAAGCAAATCCCTTGGAAGCAATTCTGCCTGGATAATTCTGTGGAGAAATTAGGTCACATTTGGCTAACATCACTTTATTGTCAGGGTAACTTGCTCCTTTGGCTCCTCTTACTTGACGTGTGTGTGTCTGTGTATGTTTGTGTTTGTAGGTGTGTGTGTATTTATGTGTTTGTCTGCATTTTTCACAAAGGCTCACTAACAGCCTGTATTGAAAATCCTCTGAAGGAGTTGATTTTTATTTTTTTCTTCCTGTATCACTGCAGGTGCTTTAGAAAAATATGGGCCAAAAAGTTAACGAAGGCTTCTTTGATCTTGGCATTAATTTTGGTTTCTTTTTCAAGAAATCCTATTTGCAGTATAAAAGGCTGAGAACTCCTAGGCTGTTTCACAGACTCTGAAGACTGTGCTGTAGAAAACAGCCTTCCAATAATAATAACTGTGCAAAGCCATTTCAGAGTAACCTCCTATTGTCCAGTCAATAAGGAACAAAGAACAAGGAGATTTGTTTTGGTTTTTGTTTCTTAATTGGAAAGAAATCCAGAATTTAAGAGCTCTTTGGCCTTTTCAAGAACAACAAGTTCACATGTGATTTAGTCATATGGCTGCCATGAAGTTGTGGTACTGTGCTTTCTTAGGAATTCTGTTATCAATCTGATATTTAAAACATCAAAATTAATGCTGTAGTGTTGCAGATTATTCCAAAACCTACACACAGCTTCAGGAGAGGTCAACTTTTCCTGCGTACTCACACTTTTATGAGTGCAGACAGCTCTAAATTATTTGTGATTTTAAAATAGTGAGAAATATAGTGCTCTCAACAACCCAATATGTGTCACACACCAGAAGTCTACAATGTTCTGAATAAACAATCCCAGTAACACATCTATAAACAGCAAGTAAACTCCTGCACAGCAAGATGTGTCATCTCACAGAACAAAATCACTCTGAGCTGACATTATAAGATGGCTTTGTGGTTGCACAGACCTGGGGCTAGCAGGGACTGGACCAGAGCCCATCACAATTCATGAAACAAGAAGTCTTGGCTTTTAGTAAAGGCAGTGATGCAGCGCATGGGTCTGAACACAGCACAACTAATGTCTGAAAAGGCAAAATGGAATCTAAGGCACTTGAGGAAGCAGAACTCATTGGGCTTAAGTTTTAGCCTAAACTGTGAAGGTACTGGCATTTCAAAACCAACTAACAATGATATTTAATAAGTTGAGCTAATTGGTAGTATTGTGGAAATGGAGAACAGAAAAGAGGGGGGAAAGTTCTGGGTAATGTCAAACATATTAACACGGCCTGAAATGTATTAAAAAACCAGGAATTAATTTTAAAGAAAAAATAATTAAGCACGTGGAGGTAAAAGGAAAATAGGATAAAATGCAATCTTAGGTTACCAGACACTGATCTTGAAGTTTAGCCCAATATTATTCTTTAATAAAAATGGATTTTTAGACTAGAGAAATACAGTATATCTATCTGGATTTCAGTAAAGCGTTTGATATGCTGCCACATAGGAAATTACTAGTTAAACTGAAATAAATGGGAATTAGAAGAAAAACTGCAAGGTGAGTAAAGACTTGGCTAAAAAGAAAACTTCATGGATTTTGCTTAAAAGGGAACTCTGAGGCTGACAGGAAGTCACTAAAAGATCTATGTTGGACCAAACTTACTTAATATTTTTGGTAGAAATCGTTGACTGAGAAAAATAATCATGTTTCAGAGTACCCGTTGATGACCCAGAACTGTGATTCTCCATGATTTAGAGCCACACATTGTCTTTCAGAAGAACCAATCTGGCTTCCATCCAGGTGACGCTACCTTTCCCAAGAAAAGTCTGGCATGTGCAAAACAGCTGGCCATAGGCTTGCATGTTTTTTCAGTGAAGCAGAAGCCATCTCCCATCTCACCAGGATATCAGCTCACCAGGATATCAGCTCCTCCCTTGCCCATCACTGGGTACATGTTTAGCAGGTCTTAAACTCCTGGCAGGGCATCATCTCGTGAGGTGGTCTCATTACAAATCTCCCCAGGAACATTCTGAACAGCCGTAGAGCAGCATTAGCACAGAATTGTGTCCAAGACAACATGCCCAGCCGCTCAGCAGGGCATATTGACTCCGGCACAGTGCGTGTGAAGGCTTTGACATGACTCCTGAGTCAGACCTGACTTGTGGCTGCCCAGGTTGGCACTGTGACTCAGATGTAGACAAACTCCAAGATAGTTTTGTTTGTTTAGCCTACCAAAATGAAGCCTGAAAAGAAATTGAATTACATGGTAATTGCGGGACTGGAATTATAGTAAATTGTTTCCTTAAGTAAAAGGAAACTGGATTTGATGCTCCTCCCAGTCTTATGTCCTAAGCTTCTAAGTCATGCCTAACTGACTGTGCGGTACATCTGGCAACAAAGTCTTGCCAGGATGGTCCATGATCAAAGGTTGTACACCTAATTAATTCTTAAAGATAGCTGGAGATGGAGCTTTCTACCATCTTTCTGCAACTTTGTGATGTTGGAGGAGTCTCCAGGTGAAGAAATAAACTGCTTGTGGTCTGGATAGAATAG
This sequence comes from Manacus vitellinus, assembly GCF_001715985.3. Taxonomy (NCBI): domain Eukaryota; kingdom Metazoa; phylum Chordata; class Aves; order Passeriformes; family Pipridae; genus Manacus; species Manacus vitellinus. The sequence continues at coordinate 30,849,093 of NW_021939396.1, read as the reverse complement.
ACAGTAAGAAACAACATTGCCAAAAGTTAAGAACAACTTACTGAGAGCAGTATGGGAAACAGTAAGGGAGTGGAATTTCTGCCTGAAAGAGAGTGGAGACTTTTTGAAAGAGCCAGGAAAGCAGCACGTTCGTAGAGAGGCCACGTGCCTCTACTGGAAAAATAGAGAGTCATGTATGGGATTTGCAAGGTTTTGGCAGCAGGAGCCTGCAAGGGTGGCTTCTGTGAGAAGCTGCCAGAAACTTCCCATATGTGTGATGGAGCCAATGCCAGCTGGCTCCAAGATGGGCCCACTGCTAGCCAAGGTCAAGCCCATCAGCAATGGTGGTAGTGCCTCTGAGATAACATATCAAAGAAGTGGGGTAGGGGGTGGGAAGGGAATGGTACAACTGCAGCCAGAGAAGAGAGGAATGAGAACATGATAAAAACAACTCTGCAGACTCCCAGGTCAGTGAGGGTAGAGGAGGAAGACACACTCTAGGCACCAGAGAAGATATTACCTACAGCCCATGGTGGAGATCATGGTGAGACAGACTGTCCCTCTGCAGCCCATGTAAATCCACAGTGGAGCAGATTGAGAGTGATGGCATCATCTGCTCAAGTAACCATTACATGTGATGGAACCCTGCTTTCCTGGAGATGGCTGAACACCTACCTGCCAATGGGAAGTACTGAATGAATTCTTTGTTTTGCTTTGCTTGTATGCATGGCTTTTGATTTCCCGATTAAACTGTCTTTATCTCAACCCTCACCTTTTCTCAGTTTTACCCTTTCAATTCTCTCCCCCATTCCCCAGGGGTAAGTAAGAGAGTGGCTATAGTTTTTAGTTGCCAGCTGGGGTTAAACCATGACAAAAGTAAAGCCCAGGAAGAAGTAGGGGAGGTAAGGTGTTTTTAAGATTTATTTTGGTTTTGGTTCCCCCCCCCATTATCCTACTCCAATTTGATTGCTAACTAATTAAATAATTTCCCCAAGTGCTGTCTGCTCTGCCCAAGACTGTAATTGGTGAGTGATCTCTCCCTGTCCTTATCTTGACCCATGAGGTTTTAGTTCTATTTTCTCTCCCCTGTCCAGCTGAGGAGGGGAGTGATAGAGCAGCTTTGCTGAGTACCTGACATCCAGACAGGGTCAACTCATTGCAAGACAACAGATAGAGGTAGTTGGACTTGTGTTTTAGGGAAACTCAAGGCTTCTAATATGGAAAACTGTTAACAATCATGCTATGTAAGTCTGCCGAGGAAATGTCCATCTTATCCTCACAGATGATGTTAGAGCTGACACAGGTTATCTCCACTGTCTTTCACAGAAATTGTGCTTGCTTGAAATGACCAGTTGCTCAGATTTTAGATTCAGCAGTGAGTCTGTCCTTTTCGAAAAGTGAGAAAAAAGGAGCAGGCTGGAACTGAATGACCGACAGATACCAAAGGGGTGACAAACGATCCATAAGTAATTAATTTTTATTTTTTTTTTTGGTTTGTGAGATTTTACAGTCAGCAGTGAGACTATCATTTTGGCAGAGGATGAAGAGTCTAATGGTGTAGACATCAGCTGACCCACTGGTAGAGTAAGTTTAAAATACAGGAAACAGAATAGGTTCTTTGGTAAGAATAGAATTTGCTGCCGCTTATTTTGTAAAGTAAGATGTATGACGTTTCTGGTTTCATGTTGTAGACTTCAAAGTGTTTGGGTCACGTAAGGTTTTATTTCTGTGGAACAATGTTGCACAAGGGCATGCTCTGAGGAAGTATCCTTTCCAACACAGCCAGAGCAGGCTGCCAGAGCAATTGAACTGCACACAGCCTTAATGCAGTGCTTCCTACAAAGGGAGAGTGGCAAAGAGTGTGGGGAAGCAGCTGGACAGACTTTTCCGACATGTTGGTGGATGACAGGTAGAAATTGAACTTTAAATGCTGGGCAGGCTTTGGTTAGAAACTTGCCAGCTTTCCCAGTCAGTCCCTTTCCTGCCTCCTTGGGAGGCACCTAAAGGATGAACCGAGGACCGGAGAGTCCCAGGGTTTCCAGTTAGCTGGAGAAACTGTCTATCCTGGGTGCAGGGATCTCTGTGGCCTGAAGATGGGAACTGTGTGATGGTTTCCAAGTGCCATGTCTCTGAACAAGTTCTACTGCATGAATGACCTCAGGTTAAAGGTTCCAAGCCCTCTGAGTTCCACAGCTCTGTTTGAGCTGCTCTGGGGCTGATGTTGGAGGAACCCTGGCCAGTGCAAACTGCAGTTAGCACAGTAATAGTATACTGGTTATGCAGAAGCCCTACACTAACTTGCTTTAGACTAGTATTCAGTAATGCACAGCTGTTACTGTTACTATTAACAATAAATGTGTTCAATCCAGCTGGTGACTGCCAAGGATCTTAGGAAACATATTTCATTTTGGAAACACCTTGTGTTTAAGAATTTCTGAAACTAAATATGGCTGGACTTCAGTTCTGTGAAAATTTTCCAGTGTTTGGCTTTTTGTCCCAAAGCAGGATGAAAAGTATTCTGGTAATTTGGAAATTATCGCAGAATGGAAATTCATCTCCCTGGCCAGCTCTATTTGTGAACTCATTAATTCAAGTACTCATCTACCAACAAAAGGCTTCCTAGCCTTTAATTAAATTGGAAGTCTGTGCTTTAGTGTTGTCCCTCTGGTTTCCAGAACCCAAGACTCTTTCTACCTTTCCTTTCTGCTGGCTATGATGACGCTTGGAATGCATTAAGAAACTGTAAGAATGCCAAGGAGTTTATTTTGTTGTGAGATTATATATGATATTTAAAGAACAACTCTTTAGCTAGAAATCCCTTCTCTCCTTTAAGGAGACTATTTACTTTTGACTGAATTATTTAAAAAACACAAAAAGACAGAGTAAACTGTAAAGCTGAATGCTTCTTTTCTAGATATTCCTCATGAATGTGGTCTTACTCTCAGAATGTTTTATATGGTGAGGCAGAAAAGGGCCACTCTTCATTCAGTGCTTCATTTTGGGCCTCCAGATTTGAAAATCTTGGCCTGCAGTCATGAGTATTCATTCTTTGTGCACCTTTCAGAAGACAAGTCTGATTGTCTTACTTTGGTTTTGAGTCATTATTCTCTGCGCTTTGTTTTTGCCAAATGTCAAAATATAGCTGTTTCTCTGCTTCAGGGATATATTATACTAAGTGCACTGGAAAAAAAACATTGGCAAATGATAAATACCCTGGAAAAGAGAAGGAGATTTGGATGGTGCTGGGGGGAAAAAAAAGAAAAAGAAAAAAGAAAGAAAAAGTGACTTTGCATCATACAGATGGCAAATTTTGTCAAGCCAACAGCCAATCAGAGTTGATACGGCTTTACCCTCAATAAACCTGCAGCAATGCTATTATAGTTTTACTATACTGTTTATGAAAAGCTGAGCTAGTCTGGAAGGCATTACATGGAAGACAATTCTAGGAAAAAGGGAAAAAGCCCTGTAATCATTGACAGTGCTCCTGTCTGAAACCTGGTTTTTGAACATACATTAGAATCCATAAAAGTAAATACTGAATGACAGAGAGATTGTGTTACTTCCTGATTTTAAAACAATAATACACTTTCTACTATAGCAACTACTAAATTTAGTGTCTATCTCATCTATGCATCTATACAGAGAAAGAGAACAAGGATGCTTAGCATACATACGCCTTTGCACATGTTCCACTTCAAAAGCTGCTCAGGGCTGGCATTTCCAGTCTGAACTAATCATATTCCTTGTTTCAGCATAAGATTTTCAAGGCAACCTGCTGCAGTACTGCAGCCATTTTGGTGGAGAAGCAGCAATGGTCAAGGTCGGGTCCTTGCCTATATTTGCACACATGTACATACACACACGCACACGCACACACGCAATCACCAAGGATATACTTACTCTCTCATGCCTGGGGTTTGCATGTATGGATGAGAGTCTTTCAACTACACTTTCTCCCATCTTGCTGCATATTCTGTTCTCTCCTGGTGTGTAAAAACACAGATAGCCCTGCAAGGAAATGGGTCTTTTGGCACTCCTAGACGTTGTTGTGGAGCACATCTCAGGAAAGCATTGTTGCTGAGCCTGCTATGAACTGGAAACAAGTTTGATACCTCTGGGGATGCTGAGTACTGGTACTACTGTACTGCTTCTGACACAGGTGCCTCTCTTTACAGAGGTCTGGTGAGCTCAGGTGCCTTTGCACTGTATGAAACTGCTCTTTGTACATGTACCTCACAAAAAATTTTACATATTAAAATTTAGGGTGAAGTAAAACCATATTCTCATTTGTTTACCAAGAACCATAACTTCCCACCTACTTATGGTATTTAAATGCAAAGTATTTAAAATGAGTTAAGCAGTAACAGAAACTAATGGAGTTTTTGCCATTTCTCCTTCAGTTGACTACTTGTGATTAAAATCTGGAAAAGACTAACATTTTTCTAATCTTTAATGTGTCTAGACAGCATTTTCTAAAGTTCAAAATCAAACAAAAACTTAAAGTTCACTGTTTCTCAGTTAAATGAAGATACTTAAAGGAGTGTATGGGGGTTAGGCTTTTAAATTTCACAATTCCTTTCTAGATTAGTGCTCTAGCCCTGGGTTTGCCCCATGTCTGTAGGAAACACACATCAGGATTGGTTGACCCAACCTGAGCCCTGGAAAGAGGAATGCAAAGGGGACTTTAATCATTACACATCTCTTGAAAGACTGAGTGTGAGCTTGTTTGTTAGCTTATGAGGTGATGGAAGAATTTCACTAGATTTTCCTTGTGCTGGATGAGCTGAGCTACCACATTTTATTTTTGGTGTGGAATTAGCACTTAAACGTAAAGCGAAACAAAGCGAGGTTTGCTTAAACATCTGTGAGCACATCCATGGCTTTGTTCAATTCATGCCCCTGGCTGCAACAATTACTTGTTAAATGTTGTCATCTACCCAGTGTAAAACATCATAGTTGCTTCTGAAATCTTGCTGTTTTAAGGGGCTTCTAGTTTTTTACTGGACCAGTAGGACAGACCACAGAAAATCAGGACTGTCCCAGTGGTATTTTTCTGGAAATCATAAAGGGCTCTGGAGGCAAACAGTTCAAACACATGGGCAAGTGCCTTCAGGACAGTAAAAGAAATGCTAGTGTGAATTTAGATCATTAGTGTTTTTGAAAATCTACTCCTTTTAGCTGCCGTCTTTTCTGCAAGATTTGTGAGCAACTTAGTCCATCTGTTGGTTACGAGCATTCACTGTGTAAACAAAAGAAACCCCCATGCCATCTTGTAAAATGTGCTCCAGCCAGCACTGTGCTTTGAGACAGCCCCAGGATGTAAGGTAAGATATCAGTGAGGAAATTTGCCCTGTGCTCAACTCATTTATGAAAATATTTACATCACACAACATGTAGTAGTGGAAAGAGAAACACTTATATGGATTACACATCTGTCTTAAAGCAGAGGCTGTATTTTACAACATCTGGTTTGGCCACTGGAGGTCAGTGTTTTGGAGCAGAATGGACATTACCCTGTTTGGTAATCCTCTGTTATGGCCATAAAGACAGGAAATACTGTACCAGACTTTTTTATGCATCATTGCGGTGTTTAATATGTGTCATCTTGGCTTGATGTGGGAATATGAGTACATTTAGCAGCAGTCAAGGGGTTATACTTTTGAATAGTGGGAGAACAGCTGCAGAGAACATAGTTATGACTCACAGATTATGCAGTAAAATTGCATGTTGCAGAGTGCAATCGTAGTTTAGTTGCTAGATAACGCCTTACTGACGTCACTCATAATGTGACACCGGGGCAAAACATTAGCAAAGCTTATAGGAATAATTGCCTAACAGTACATCAGGCTTCATTTAGAGCTATGAGAGCAGCTCTAACAGCTCTTCTGCTTGCATAGCTCCTACTGGCCTCCTACTGTCCCTCAGCTCCTTTCCCCCCCATTGGTGAGGAGAATATGCTATAAGTGTGAAAGGAGATGCATGTACATACTCTGCCTTACTTTATTTGCTTCCATGTTGCTGGGATTTGGAGGCTTTCCAAAAAAAAGTAACTAGTAGTGTATCCCACTAGTGGCTAGTAACTAGAAGTATATCCAAGCGGCCGATACTGGGTCCAGGACTATTTAACAACTTCATTAGTTACACAGATAATGGAGCAGAGTGCGCTTCAGCAAGTTTGCAGATGACTTGTGAGGATCATGCCGTCATTCACAGGGACCTCAACAGACTGCACAAATTGGGTGAAAGGAACCTCGAGAAGTTCATCAAGGGGAAGTGCCACATCTTCCACCTAGGGAGAAACAACCCTGTGCACCAGTAGAGGCTGGGGAATACCCTGGAGGGAAGCTTTGCAGGATAGACCTTAGAGATCCTGGTAGACACCAAGTTGAACGTGAGCCAGCAGTGTGCCCTTGAGGCAAAGAAGGCTAATGATGTCCTGGGCTGTATTAGTAGGGGTGTTACCCGCAGGTTGAGAGATGTGAACCTTCCCATCTCCTCAGCACTGTTGAGGTCACAGCTGGAGTACTGGGTTCAGTTCTGGGCTTGTCAGTTTAGTAGAGATATGGACATACTGGACAGACTCCAATGAAGGACAATGGAGATGATGAAAAAACTGGAACACCCCTCCTACGAAGAAAGGTTGAGAGAGTTGGGGCTGTTCAATGTGGAGAAGAGAAGACTCGTAAGGGTCTTATCAATGTATCTAAATATCTGAAGGGAGAGTCAAAGAGGACAGAGCCAGGCTCATTTCATCAGTGTGTAGTACCAGGGCCAGGGGCAATGTACACACACTGAAACACAGCAGGTATCCTCCAAACACCAGGAAACACTTTTTCACTGTAGAGACAGCCATGCACTGTTACAAGTTTCCCAGGGGAGTTGTGGAATCTCCATCCTTAGAGATATTAAAAAACAGCCTGGACATGGCTCTAGGCAACTGGCTCTAGGTGGTCCTACTTGAGGAATTAATTGGACCAGATGCCCTCCAGCAGTCCCTTCCCACCTCAGCCATTCTGTGATCGTGTGATTCTGTGCTGTGATTCTGTGCAAATGCCTCACTTTTCTCCTCCTGTCCTTCTCTCTTCATTTCTTCCCTGTCTCCTGAGCAGACCTATGCTCTCCATGTTGGTGGGGAGAGAGGTAAAGTCTGGGAGTACTGTGAGGGGCTGGGTAGACAGAAGTGCTGCATCTCTCACATACTTAAAACAAAACTAACTGCAGTCAGATATTTGGTCCAGAACCCCACCTGTCCTGATCCTCATAGAGTTATATTCTTATGGCACCAGATTCTCTTTACCCACTCAAGGAAGTTCAGACTGGCTGGAAGCACTGGGTGGTAGAGAAGCAAATGGTGCAGAGAGAGAGCCTCAACCTCTAATTCCTTGCAGATACCTCCCAGCCCCACTACGTCACTGATATCCTCTACCCTGCTCCAACTGGCACTTCACTAATCTTTTCCAGCCTATCCTACTCCACTCAAGAAAAGATTTTGTCATTCCCATAAATTTATAACACTGACAACTAAGAGAAAAAATATGTCATTTTGTCCCTCTCTGTCAGGGAAGCACAATTCACATCTAGGAAATCTTCGTTGGCTTTTTTTCATTATTACCACGTTACCAATAATAAATAAAACTACACCTGAGACACGCAGCCAAATTCTACTCAGATTTTCATTGGTTCAAATCTTAAATATATAATAAAAAGTCAACTAATTCCTGATTTACTGTGTCTTAAGAGAGAAAAGAACTTGGCTTGTTTGTAGAGTTTATCATTCAAATACATTTTCTATTCAATACAGAGATAGGTATAGGGAATGGAAAATCATGCTAGTGGGAAACAGCCAGCCTTTTCCTGGTATATTTTAAATTATGTGAATAGATATGCCAACCTCCTATTTTTTTGTTTTGTCTTTCAAATGGAATGGTTATGGTTATAAGTATATGTGGTTTTTCTCACCATTTTCAATTTCTTAAGAAAAGGAGTTTTGCCTTACAAAACTTAATTTCTGGTAGCTGAAAAACATGGATAATATTCTTCTGTTTTAAAAGAGTGACAAAATCCAAAATGTCTTGGGAAAAGTAAGATTTATATTAGATCATCTTTCCTGCCAGGAAGATTTTCACTGAAAGAAAACAGGTCACTCAGAAAACTGCCCAATTCACCCCTCTTTGAAAGGGGGGGATATTTTGAAGGTCTTCTGACAAAATGGATATTTAATTCCTACTTGCAAAAGTAAAGGTGACTTCTGTGATACATTTATCCACAGAAGAGTCAATAGAATTAGGGCTGAGAAGAGTTAGGCTTCATCATGTTTCATTGCTATTCTGTCTTCAAGGGCATAAGCGCATGACCGCCTTGATCCTGGAATACAGTTTAAGTCAAACAATAGAAGATAAATTCTTGCAGTACAATTTCAAACACTCTTTCCTGAGAGTATCCTGCCCAAGAAGTGCTCAGACTCTTTCTCTTTTTTTCCCAGGGCCAATTTTTTTAGCAATTTTCTCACTGTTTGCTTGACCTTTTGTTGGGCTCTCTCACAATGGCTTCCATCTGTTTCTGTATTTCATGTAATTCATTAAATAACACCCACTGAAACATCCTATGAGTCATTAGCTTATTGTGTCATGGGTCTTGCAAATGGGCTGCGTTTAGGTGGTGGCTCCCACAGTTTACTGCTCTGAACTTCAGTAAGAACTTCTCATCTTTCCTCATTGAATTATGACTGTCAGCATCCACAAAGTTTCACCCCAAACTCATCACAACAGCATATTGTTGCTGGTGGCAGCTAATGGAGGCTGCTAAGGGCTCACTTATGCATTTTAGCAGAGCTCTGGAGCTTCTTTGGCCCCTGCCCTCACATAGTGTCAAATACGTATAGTGAAAGACAACAATGAGAATGGGTTAATTGGACTGCAAAACTAGTGGTACCAATGATGGCGGGATAAGAGGAAAGGTCTAATTCTCTCATTCAGGTATTCATGGTAAAAAGCTGACTGCAATATCATACTATCTGTCTACAGGAACTTCTACAATGTCATGCTAGTGTGTCATGTATGCAATGAAGCCTTTAAAGAAAGATAGGTTGAAGCAGAACACAGAATACTGTAAGAAGCAAGCTACCAGTGTGACAGCAGTTAAGGCTGTGTTGGGTGGGGGATACATAAAGATAAAAATTATTCCAGGTTCCAAGAAGGTTATTTATATACACTCAATTGGAAGACTATTTGAGATGCAACTATAGGAAACTCTAAGTATTAGAGGGAGGACTGAATATTTTGTAAGCTTTCTCTGACTAAGTAGAATAAGCCACAGCATTAGATTGGAGCTGAATTGAACATATCTTCTGGCAGCACCTCAGATCTGTAGAATAGTCCAAATGTATATGAGAGCCATGGCTTTTCATTTCTCCATTGGTCCTGGCACAGGCAGCAGATCACAGGGTGAGCCTGCAAGTTACCTCTACCACAGGTGTTCCCACAGAGACTGTACAGATTGGATTGAGATATGAGAAGTTCCTCAGAGCACGAAGGGGAAGCAGAGAAGAAGGAGGCAAAGGAGCAAATCTCCTACTGAAGGCATGAGATGTGATGGAACTGCAGTCATGGCCACCAGCAGAAGGCAACAGCTCATCTGTTGTGCAAAGTTGTGCAAAGAAAAGTATCATTCAACTGAACGTCCCCCATTTAGTGATGGAAACAATGATTGCCTCATTGTACTCATTATAAGCGTCTAACTTTTGACTAGGAACTAGATTTCTCAGCTAAAACTTTTACTGAAGTTTTAACGACTTGTTCTCTTTACTATTTCAGATCCTTTCTTTTTTTTTCATGTCCCCATTTAAATGCTTGTTCTCTAAAGTACAGAGCACCCAGAATGTTGTGGCTAGATTTCTCTTTTCTTCAGAATTTTTTTCACCTCTGTCCTGTATCCCCTTCACTAGCTTCCTTTCCATCATCAAATTAAAATGTAAGTTACATTCCTGAGGGCTGATTCTTTTTTCATCACATCAGATTTAGACCTGCGTAGCTCACTGGCTTTATTAGAATTGACTGCGATTAAAAAAAAAGGAGAATCAGACCTCTTTGTTTTTAAAGCTACCCATGGATTTCATCCATCCTGTCTATCATCTTGTACTCAAGGCAACACTAACACATTGAGTCTGCACATGCTTCCATTGTCTGGATTTCTTTTCTGTCTCTTTTCCGTGACTGTGTGTTCTTTACGTCATTTGCTATCCTGTAAAAAAATCTTTTCCATTTGAGCCACTGCCTTAGCCATTATGAAAATATCAATATGCCATTATGAAAATGTCCTTTAAAGTTTCTGATTGAACCTAAGCACAACCAGAAGTAAAAATGGCAAAGCAAAGAATGTCTCCAATAAAGGGGAAGTTTGACTTTATTCTTCACACCCTATATTGGTAGGAGCTGAAGGCCTTCGGTCCTAGAGGACTGGATTGTTTCTAATGGTGGGCTATACAGAAAAAAAATTATTTCCATTATAGCAAACTATCTGGCTAACTTAGTAATTATTAGATTAAACAGGATTAAACATGGGATTTTCCAGATGATTCTGGGCGATAAAACCAATGAAATAAATTCTCTTCCATGGATACTTGCATAGAAATGTTACTGTAGGGTAATAGTCTGCATACAAAAGCTGTTTCCAGCTTTGGAAAACATACCATCTCCATGCACAGCTTCTGGTGCAGACAGTGCCAGCAAGCATGAGCTCTGTATGGAATCTGACAGCATTTCTACCTCAGGGAATGACTGTGTAGTTGGATCTGCTGAGAAAGACCAAGGAGAAAGCACACAGCTAACAAAAAAGATGAGAGAAAATGGAAATGTTGATGTGAAAGAATATCTATGCTCTTCTACTTGACTGAAAGATTACAGAGAGAGCTCTCAGATCTAAATCTCCCAACGATCTGGAGTTTAACTAATCTAACCCCATCAGCAGATGGCAAAGTGAAAAGTTCTGATCCTCAAATTCCTCTTGAGCAATTTCCGTCTTGTAGGCAGCTGAAATCTGTAGGCACCACTGCCTTCAACTTTCACATTCCATACAAGTTTATGTTTCTTTTATGAACTGCACCCAGAAAGGCCTTAACTTTGACTGTCACCTGTAGTGGGGTGCCTGACAAATAGTCAAGTATTTTGTTCCTCTGACTGTGTAACCCAAGAAAACCAAAATCCTGGGTGCAGACTGAAAACACTAAACACCCCTGGTTCTTCAACAAATAGGCAGTGGTGGAGGTAGTGACTCAGTGAGTATCGTCTCCATTTTCCGTTTTGTTTCGTTTTGGTTTTTTAGTATGCCGCTCATGGCTAGCACACTCTTCTAGGCTTTGGAAGACATAAGTTTATTTCCTTTCTCTTCCTGATTTACTATACCAAGCTGGCATTTCTAGCTGGCTGCATGAGATATTTTCCCTCATGTGCTGCCTTTTCAATACTATCTGGAAGTGCCCAACCCATTATGTAAGAAGCTTAGACTTTTGGCTTGTGGTTGATAATCCTCCCCACAAATGGAGAGTTGTATTATAGTGCTTTAGCAGTGCTTACGTTACTTTGTCAATTTAGCTCTTGAACATCCATCCAAGGGCTTCAGTCTCTTGGCTATAAAAATGGGAATGATTGGGTGGGAAAAGATTTAAGAGATTTTTGTCCAAAACAGTGTAGTTTACCTGAATAAAAATCAGATTTTTACTCACTTGAAGATATTTTAATGACAAAGTATAAGGAGACCGTTAGAGCAGTTGCAGATGGTTTGTGTGAAATGGCTTAGTTACAGCAAGAACTACATGAACTTTTACCCTGAACTCAAATCAAGATCTTTCTCTATCTTTCCTTTTTTTCCCCTGATGTACTAAGTTGTTTAGTTAAACTTTTGGTTTGTTTCTTTTCCTGTTCATATGCCTCTTTAGCCCTTTTTTAAGCTGGGAGTAGTACTCAGCTGCCATCAGGAAGGCTGATTCGTGAGACTCACAGCTAGCTCTGTTCCGTGTTGGGCAAATTTGTCCCTGTTGCAGCAGGGATACACCAGCAGTAGAGACACACCAGCCTTCCTAATATTTTCCATTTATAGACCATAACTGGATTTCAATACCAGAAAAAGGAGGTGAGCTTCTTTTGCTGTCAGCAGAGATACCAAAAGATACCCCAATGACATGGTAGAGATGAGCAAAAAACATGGATCAGCAGTCCACATTCAATATACAACAGCCTTGCCCACGCACATCCTACTTGCAGTGCATTGTCAAGGCATTACTCCCTAATAATTGCTTCTCATTTGCACTGGTCATCAACACAAGTCACAGAGCAGTTATGGACAGGGAGGGATGGACAATAAAGGACAGAGAAAGCAACCACTGTACAGTCAGCTGTCCAATATTTTTTTTCTTGCTATGAACAAAGCTGCTTCAGCTCTGTGGCTGGAACTTGGCAGCTCTTCTCTGAGTTCCTTAAAAAGAAACAAAATTGTTCTACCATCTGTGAGACCCACTTGCCCTTTCCTTTCCTCACACATATGCTCACTACATTACGTTACCAGTTGAATATAGCAACAAATGCATGCAAGGCTTTCCAGCTCAGATGCACAGAGATTCTTTTACAATTACCAGAATGGAGTCAGCTGTGCAGCAGAACTGCTCTGCCCCAATCACTTAACCTGTTATTGATTCAGAGGAAGGGAAATATGGAATGGCAGTAGAATTTTACATAGGCAGAATGTAGTAGCCGTGACTCAGCCTGGAATATGGCCAGTGCACCATGATGTGAGACCATGGGCCAGCAAAGCACTTAATTATGCACTTCACTGAAAGCAGGTGCATAGTCTTACTGACTTCTCATATTCTGAAAATTAGTCTTGGGCTTGAATGTTTTGTTGGGCTAGATCCTTACTTCCCTGTTCCATGAATACACAGTAGGATCACAGATAACTGGGTACGTGCCTTTGCATGTTGTAAGCAAATGTAATTTTACTCTCCTGAACTCTAAAGTGGTGTGACAAGAACTTGCTCTGACCCAGAAAAGGTGACTTCGATTAATGTAATACACTGTACCTCACTGTGGGGCTTGGGTGCATGGACATGCTACTGCTATCACATGGTTGACCTGCTCCAAGCAAGGACAAAGCTTGCAGCTACCTGCCTGAAACACAACCTTCTGACTGACATACCCTGCTGTGGCTTTACATTCAATTGTAAAGTTTAAATTCAGGGACCTTCCTCCAGTCTCCATTATTTATGGGATTAGGGAATGAATTTGGAAAGGTCAGTGGCCCACCATTGTTTTCGTAGCTGCCCATCCAAACTTATATGAATTTTGGCTTTTCTACACCTGTGAAGGGATTCACTAAGATATAGAATAAAGTAATCTTTGCCTGCAAGAATATAAATTCCTTAAGACATATGCCATTGGTGCACAGGTTGACACAAGCTGCTTTTGAGGCAGGATGAATTTCACACAGAGTGAATATACTTCTTTTTTCACATATTAAAGAACCAAAGAAAAACCAAGAAAAATTACTTTCCTTCTCTTCTAGCATAAAGGGGGCCAGATTCTCAGATGGTCTATATTAGTAGAGTTTCTTGAACTCTTTGGAGTGATGCTGATTAGAACCATCTGAAGACCCTGTCTGGGATGTCTTGCTATTTTTACAAAACTATATAAAAATCGATCTACTCAAGTCTCAGTAGCTATGAAGAGAACCATACTACGTGGTACATTTTAGCAACTAGAAGCAGGAGAGAAAAAATGTGTATGTGGTAACTTTTTTTTTACATGAAAGGTAACAAACACATGGAAAAAAATTACCAAACAAATTACATATTTAAAGACTTTAAGACTATGCTTTGGAAGCACTAATGCATTATGTCTGGCATCAAGACCATTTTTTTTTTAAAGTTGGTGTTTTGATTCAGCATTATTAATGAACCATTTTCTCAGCCCTTTTAAACCAGATAAAGGTAGATCATAAAAATCTACTATATGTCTCTTTTAAATGAACTAAGTTTAATGAAAAAAGTATTAGCAAGGCAAAATACATACTAAGAAGCTTTCATAGGAATGTGGCAAGTAGGTATAACAAAATGCTCCTGAATAAACCAGTGAAAAGTTTTGAGTTCATTGCCTATTAAAATGAGAATTTTTGATTTATTTGTTAAAATTTTGAGGCTCACTGTACCTAACAGGAATAGGAAGAGTTTTTCACTGTTTGAACTTGAAACAGAATTCCCACTGTTGGCAAAACCAGTGGAAAAATTTTGTATTTCCAGGGATCACAAAAAACCAAAACAGCAGGGTCCAATTTTGAGGTCCTGGTTGAATTTCTATTCAGTTTGTACACAGACAAAACTGTCACAAAAGATGATGTCTCAGCAAGTTCTGAGTGAAAATGCCAGACACCTGAAGGTGCTTGAAGGATATGTTTGCCTATTAAATCCTCTGGATTTGTTAAAGGTGGCTTGGTTTTTTTGTTTGTGTTTTCTGGTTTGTGTTTTTCATTTTATTATTTTGTATTTGTTAGCAAATACATCTATTTCTGATGGCAGAATTGTTTTCCAAAATTAACATCATAAAAGCAACATTTACCAGATTTAGCATACAATACCAAGGTTCTTAATTTTTATGATGTTTGTGTGTTCTACTAGTGTGACAGCTCTTGTACTGATCTCAGAGTGGATTGTCACCATTTTTCGGGGGAAAGCCTCAAAGTTTATAAAAGCTAATTTTCAGACTTTTCACTATACCAGTGTTATTCAGACTGAAATTTTCCTGAATCTTACATAGGCCCTTCTCCCTTTCAATAGACACTCTTAAAATTGTACTTCTATAGATTTCAATTTTAGTTTAAGTCAGTTTCTCATATCTCTCTTCATTTTAAATTTTGATTTCTTGCGGAATAATGAAGTTCACCTATCATCTTTGAAAACTCATGGAATTGTGGAAGCTTCCTGACAACTATAAAAAGGCAATGCCATGCCCACTTTTTAGAAGGGCAAGAAGGGTCTTGTTAGCTCAGTCTCAGTCCCTGGGAAGGTTACGGACTGCATCCTCCTCAATGCCAATTCCAGTCCTATGAAGGACAAAAGGTGTTTGGGAACTACCAAGATGGATTTTCCAGGAGCAAATCATGCCTGACCAACAAGATTGCCTTTCACAAGGAAATGACAGGCTTGCAGAATGAAAGAAGAGTAGAGGTTATTTTTCTCCTTGACTTTACATGTCATCAGTGTAGTCAGAATTAACAGATGTGGAAATGGTAGTTGGACTATGGGGCTAGAGGATCACGGGGCTCAAATACAGATGAAATTCAGCTGAGGACTGAATGGCTATGGGTGCCATTCTTCATGTTCAGTACTGGCGTCACTACTGTTCAATGTCTTTGTTAATGTCTGGATGGTGGAGTGAAAAATGTCCTCATCAGCTACAGTATATGTATATATGTATGTGTATGTATATGTATGCATATATGTATGTGTATGTGTATATAACCAATATACTGCAGGGCGTGGCTGCCACTGAGACAGATCTTGAGAGGTTCAATCAATGTGCTAATGGAAACCTTACGAAATTCAACAAAGAAAAGCCCAGAGTCCTGTGCCTGAAATATGATAAACTCATACAAAAAGGACTGGCTGCTGCCTGGGTAGAAAGCAGCTTACCAGGAAAGGTTTGGAGGAGGTCTAGGCCAAGAAGTTGAACATGGGTTAAAATGTGTGCTTGCAAGAAAAAAGGACAGTTCCATACAGTACTGTATTAACAAAAGGATAACCAGCAGGTGTAAGGGTTCTTCTTGTTTGTACTTGGAAGACCACATCTGCAGTACACTGTCCAGTTTTTGAAGACAAGAAAGATATTGACACACAGAAGAAAGTCCAGTGGAGAGCCACCAGAATGGTTAACACCTGAAGCACATGGTGTATGAAATCCTGAAGGAACTGTATTTTGGCTAAGAAAAGAAGACTAATCAGTGAGTGAGTGATTGCAGAGAAGATAAAGGTAGACTCTGCTCAGAGGACCACAGTGACAAGAAGAGAACCAGTAGATGTAAGGAACAGCAAGGGAAATGACAGCATTGTCAATGCACTGATATACCTCAATGGTCCTGGCCATCTTTACTAAGGCCTCCATCCACACAACCTGCCTGGAGACTTCATTTAAGGACAGTGTAGACCCTCAGGCTTTGCCTGAGCTGCGTTATAGCTACAGGACTGTCTCCTGCTGTCCCAGCTTATTGCCTGGTTCTCCAGGATGGACTCCAGACCTACACTGTAGGTAGATTTTTCTCTTGTCTTCTGTTGATTCTACATGGACCCTGGAAGACACTCACTATCTTGTCTGAAACTGTCATTTGAAAATTCCTGTTCTGCCTTTTCTTGCAGAAAGGAAGGTTACCTTTCCTTGGGGAACTGCTTGTTTTGCCTTTCTTTGGGGAACAACCCTGCTCTTGCAGCTGCTAGACAGGAAATTACAATCAGATAGAAAGAAAAAATTCTCCCCAGTGAGAGTGGTGGTTTGATGGAACAGATTGTCAAAGCAGATCATTGACTCTCCATCCTTGGAGCTCAACCATACAAAGCTCCGAACAGCTTGATGCTGTTTAGATCTGGGCTTACCTTGGGTGGTAGTTTGTATCAGTTGATGTCCAGAGGTCCTTTCCAAGCACAGTTGTTCTCTGACTCCATGGTTCTAAGAGAGCAAAGGGATCAGCAAACAAAGAACAAGGAGTTCTCCTTTAACTGAGCACCATTGGTCCTGATCTTTATAAGTGCTTTGTATTCTAGAATTTGATGTTTGTGTTTCTTTTGTAGTAGACAGATCAAGTCAAGATCAGAGAAAAGAATTTCACACTCCAGAAGATCTGGGTTCACTTGTTACAAATCAGTGTTGTTACAGAGGGAGACAACATTTCTGGGTGGTGGTGAAAAGGGAAGCAATGAAGCTAATTTGGTGTACACAGGAAAAAATAGACTGGAAAGCAATACAGTAACATCATTATGAACCATAGTAAAAGGTCAAATAACCATTAATTTTAGTGCTTTATTGCCCTTAAAAGTACCGTGGTGAACAGTCCTACAATGACGGGGACAGACAAGATGACCAAAAAGCGGGTGGGTCTTTTCCAGATTTAATTTCTGTGATTCTGTGACTTATATTCATCATTTGTTTGATAGTAAAACATCCTTGTTTCATCTTGTATTTGTCTTAGCTTTTCCTTTGGTCTGGTGAAGACAAAGAAAGAAAAAAAAAAAATGAGCATTGTTATTAAAAATTGGTGCCAGTAAAATTAAAGCAAGATCCCACTCAGTGTTGGGGATAACCCAGAGATGCAGGTGGAGATTCAGAATTTGCTGGAGAGCCAAAAGAAAGACTCAGAGACTGGGCAGATAGCTGGAAAAATCTGTTAGTGCAGCTGTGAGCTGTGGGAAGACAGAGCCTGTAAAGGACAAACAGCTGTTAGAGTCAGACAGGAAAGCCTCTGGAAAAAAAACGGTGAGGGAGGAGAAGAAGTTTGATCATGGATGGGTAAAAGGCCAGAGAAAGAGCTTTTTGTCAGACCAGAACCTGAGTGTAGTGTTGTAAAATCTTTCTTTAGGACAGAAAGGGAAGTCAGCAACAGTCTACTTGGAAGTTCAGAGAAGCAAAGGAAGACATTGGTTTTTTCTACTTTATCAAGATTTCCCCCAAATATCCTGTCATATCATAGCTCTGTCTTGTAAATGGTCCAACAAGCAGAAGAAATATCAAAACTTATCCTGCTACTGAATGTCTTTTTAGTTATCTAGGCCAGTTGTTCAGTGAGTTAGTTTCAGGGAGACTGTCTGGTTTCTCAATGCCAGCAATAAAAAGAGTTCATCTGTTAGTCTAGATAAACTTTTCTAGAGCAGAGGTTGTTTTATCAGTCTGTTGAGATTGAAAATTCCTTTTCTTGAGTAGACTTCATGTGTCAGCTGCAAAAGCTAGTGTAAGGACTGGTTGCAACTTCTCAGGACTTGGCATTTGAAAATGATACAAAATGGGTCAAGCCAGCTCACAAAAGTGGTTTAGCTTTTATTTCTACCTTCCTACTGAGAAATGAATGTTAAATATAATCCTCAGATGAATTAGCTGTCCTCTCCCATGTTGCCTTTATTCTAGAGTGAATACTTTTAATCCTGATGTATTTGGTGAGAATCTGGTTCCCTGCTTTGTTTTCTAGGGTGGAGATGACATTTGTAACTAAAATATGGAGATTGAATTACCAATATTTTAAACTATAAATACCAAAAAAAGTGTGATTTCTTTTTGTTTTAATAGAAGGATTTTTCTTTTCACAGAAGAAGTGACTACTAGTAAATTTTCCTACATAGGAATTAGTAGAAATTACAGTTTTATATGGGATAGGTTTTCCCTTTTTTCCCTTTCCCTCATTGGTCTTGTGATTTATTAAGTGGTTTTGGGTTGCTGAAATAAACTGAGAATTTCAAAGGGTTCAGAATTACTTCAAGTCTCTACTCCCATTGACTTTCAGTGGGAGCTGCATTCCCATCCTACTCACTGCTCCTTTGTAAAAAAATGCCTTTATTTTTGTCCCAGATGACCGCTCACATTTCCCCAATAGCCTAGAGACATTGCTCTGCCTTTTAGAAATTATTGTGTAATGTGTGGACCTTGGTGTAAAGGCTCATGGTTTCAGTTCTAGAAGGCCATTTTTTTTTCTGTTTCAGACTGCCTGGAACAAGATTAAGGACTAATATTAGGGAAAGCACACATAGCACTTTAGGCTGTGTGAACAACATCTTTTAAACACAGGCTCTAGCTTGCTCCTGCATTGACCCTTTTCAGGCATTTTGTTACAAGTAGAATATTTACATGGGTGTAGGCATCATGTGAAACCCTTCCTAAGTGAGAGCGCCATCCTGTCGACTGAGCTGCCCCTGACTGTGTCTGAACTGGGGAAGCACAGCAGTATGGGGTTGGGTATCCCTGGTGCTGTATCACTGCTGGGATCTGGCACTTCTCAGCACGTGGTCCAAAGCAATAGCTAGCCATGGGGATAAAAATAGCATTTCGCAGCACATAAGTAATGTGTGGCTTCAGCATGTTTAGAGCTGGTTCAGATCTTCTAAGCTGCCTCCTTGATGGTGGCATTTAGGGTTGTCCTGGGAGATTTTTCTGTTCAGAGGTTGCAGGTTTCTTTTCAGCTCGTGTAAACTTCCCAGAGGATAAGACCCCAGTGCCCTCTGCAGCAAATATGACTGTGCTCACTTATGCTTAGAAACTCAGATGATTCCCTGGCTCCCTGTATTCTGGTAAATAAAATGGGGAAAAATCCATTCTCTGCCTCTGAGCCCAAGAGGTAGGACAAGGCTGTCATCAGACCATGGTGCACTCGTCCTGTCCTCAGCTCACAGTATTCCACAAACCACTCTTGAGCCTTCTGGCTCCTTCTGGCATGAGCCAAAATTGTGTCAGTGGGCTGGGCTCAATGCTAACAGCTATGCAACATGGAGAACTGTGTACTTATGCTCAGGCTTGTGCCCTGAGAACATTTACCTCACAAGTTTAGTGATATTCACTGGAATTACTAAAGTTTCACTGGAAACAGAAGTTTATAAATTAGATATATGAATAAATGTAAGATAAAAGAAGAGGAAAGAAAATTCATTTCTTTCAGAAAAAGAAGAACTGAAATCAATTGTCTTTCAATAAAAAATATAAAAAAGGTTAAAAATTCCAGGAATAAGTTTAAAATTAGCAAAGCACCTGGAGATCACATTTAAAATATTGGAAAACCTTCAACAAAACTTCATTCTGATGAAAAACTCTTGGAAATGTGATATTCTCATAATGGACTACATTCTGTTCAGTATTTATCATCACCACAGGTATTATGTCTTCATGTAAAGAAGGCACTCTTTTTGTACAGATTTCATTTAAGATTGCTAGTAGGTGAACTTTTTACAGAAAACTGGAAAAATCCTGAAGTTGTGTCTATTTCCAAGAGAAACAGCTTGCAATCACATTCTTTTACAGAGTGATTTTTGTATGTTTTTGTTGCTGTTGTTGCCTTTCTGGCATAGTGGTAGGGACAGAACTGTACTCAATTATGAAAGAGTGAAATCAATATTATGAAATGCAAAGGCACATGCCATATGTGTGGTTAAAGAAGAAATATTTGCGGAAAACACCCATTCTTAGAGTTATGTAATTAATTATTCAAAAACTACATAGTGGATTAAAAAATAGGACTCATTTATTTGCTGATGTGTTCAACATTGCTTTTATACCAATGTTGTTGAGACAAAATGAAAAAGTTGTGGACAAAACTTGCACATTAGTGCACAGCCGAGAACAACCAAGGATCCTGATGATGCACAAAAACCTTTTTTACTGGTGGTTTATCTGTGCTTGAGTTTATGTTGGTAGAAAACACATCAGTTCTCTAAATAGAAGTCCAAGTGAAGGTTGCACGTGGTCCACTTTTACTAATGGAGGTGTTTCTGTTAATGTATCCAAATGAGTCTGTATGGTGTATCAACGTTTATCAATGATGTGATAGTAGTGTTCAAAGCCAAAATAATAACGATTTTACTTTCTGTGTTTGGATTTTGTGACCCATGAATTCCAGTAAATCTTCTGTCTGTTTGGAAACTATTAACAGCATTTCTCTCTCTTTAGCTAGTAAGACACCACCCTATGATTTATTGTAGATGAAAAGTAAAAGAGTCAGAGACTCTAAGGATGTAAACCCTCCGGAACAATCTAGTTCAATGCAATTGTTGTTAGGGTAAGTTGGGGTCAACTGTCTGTCTGGGGAAAAGATGCATTTCTTTGCCTTACCTCACAACCTTCTTATTCTAATATTTGCAAACCTTGATGCTCTTAAAGACTATTCATAACTGTAATACTAGCAGACAGTTTTCACTAATCATTACTGAGTACCATAAAACCAAAGCATCTCGTAAACATTGCTGACATGGAGTCAAACTGCAGAACCTATTCTGTTTCAAATCCAGAAAGTGAAAATTTGTATATTTGTCTGCAGTTTTGCTCTATGTTCTTCACAGGCTACTGTATGTTAGAAAGGGCATTTGAGCACTAGTCACAAATGCACCCACAAAACTGGAAAAATCAAAGGGAAATCCATATGTTATTGTAATCATTTGGTGCTATATATGGCCACAATGGGTCTGTTTACTAGTCTTTTGAAATATCTTTGTCTGACTAACTTGGAAAACAGCGAAATGAAATTTTGTCTGAGTCTTGAGTCTAGTCACTGTTATGGTTTATATTTATGCTTGTGTTTGGTGAACACATTTCAAATAATATTGATACAAGTCCAGGATTGAACCAGGGGAAAGGATATGGTGAGAACTTGTAATCAATGATGAATAAAGCACTTGGAAATTCCAATGACTGTTTCTTTCCCCGCTTACACTATATTGTACTTTTTTAATTTTTTTTTTTCATATTTACAGAGAGTTTTGTTCCTGTCTCACTTCAGAAGGAAGAATATAAATGTTTTTATGTATTCTTGAAGTTCATAGCAGAACTTCAACAGTTCTGCTATGCCTTCTTCAAAGAAAAAAACACCTTTTACTTGCAACAAATTAACATCTTGTCATTAATGACATCCAATACAATAAAATTATCACAATGGGCATGTTTCTTTCTGAATGAGAAGTAAACAGAGATGTTTTTAGAGGCTTCAAAATGAGGTTAAATTTCGCAAAAGTATAATAATAAACGAGGCATCAGAGTTGGGTTTTAACTTAGTATGACCTTCTAATCATTTATAGTGAAGTCATGGAGTGTAAGTATGCCAGAGACACTGTAATGCTCACTATTTATAGCCAAGTTGTTAAGCCTAACTTGAATTATGTAATAAAATTCCATTTATCTCACTATATTAGTTAATGATA
The DNA here is from genome assembly GCF_001715985.3 of Manacus vitellinus. NCBI lineage: Eukaryota > Metazoa > Chordata > Aves > Passeriformes > Pipridae > Manacus > Manacus vitellinus. The sequence continues at coordinate 30,827,198 of NW_021939396.1, read as the reverse complement.
GAGATTATTTTCCAATTCATACTGGAAATAAATGCAGCTCAATATTTCTTAGGCAAATTAGGGATTCCCTTTTCAAACATCCTGATGTATTAGGGCACTTCAAGATATTATATTGTCCTTGAGACTTGCTTGCTTTTTTGGAGTTTTTGAAACGCAAAAATTGGTAGAATTTTACCAACGATGAGGAGAATATAGGTCACGAAGGAAGACATGCTTTGAAAGCTACTTTGATTTGCCATGGCCCTGTATTTATAGAGGAATTATTTAGAAGAATGCGGAAGACCAAACTCAAAGTGCAATATTTCTAAAGAAAATTAGTTAATTATGGAATATAGCATCTATCTTCTACAATTCTGTAATAGGATTAAGATTTTTGTGCTTCAGTTGTTTTTGTCTGTGTGAGATGTCACAGCTGTGGGATTAACTGAGCATTTTAGTACAGACGGAGGTCAAGTAGAGAAGGAATTGAGAATAACGGTGCAGTAAGACTGATGGGAGAGAGATCAAGGAAAAGTTTATTAACATCATGGTTTAGAATGTTTAAAAGTGGGCTTTGCATACTTTATTTTCATGAATCCGTAATATGATTAAAGAGTTTGACTGTGAAGACTTGAGAAATAGTAACAAGACAGTTACAAGACTCTACAGGAATTGTGTTCTGAGAGGAGGAAGTATGTGTTTGAAGAGAGCTTTTAAAAACTTTTTTATGATGAAGAGCAGTAAGCAATTTAAATGGCAGTCAAAACTTTTGGCTGCAGTATAACAAGCCAAATCCGTCCCTCTCGGTGATAAAACCAAGGAAGGGAAATGGTGAAATAGGAATATGTCATGAAATGCCTTTTTCATACTCCTGTAACTAATTTTCTTTATGTGATATTTTGAAGAAATCCCCTTTTGGTGATGTTAAGGCTACCTTTCTCTTCAGTTATACAAGTTCCCAGTATTCCTGGGCAGAGTATCCATCTTGCTTCTATAAGGTCTTCACTTTCATGGGCAAACTCATAATTTGACCGCAGCATTTGGGCCCTTTGCCGCTAGCTTCTTACCAGAGCCAAATGTGAATATCTAACTCTTTCCTGAGACTGTCTCAAATCCTAAAGAGTATGGGCAGGTTGTCTGTCTGCTTTTTTCCAAAGGCTACCATTGCAGGGCTTGTGGTCTTTATAGAACAGATTCTTCTCATGAGTGTACTGAGAGGGTGATTTTTCTGTAATTTCCTGAGCTGTACATGAAAGAAAGAGAGGAGATCAGTGGTATAGACTGGATGAATTCTTCAATTCTCTTTTGGATCTATTTTTCTAAGATTCCAATTTCACAAAAACATGGCTGGGAAGCATCAATGGTAGCAGGGATGCAGTGAGTTCTACTCTTCATAGAGAAGCTACATGGGCTTTGAAAAATATATAGGTACATATTAGTGAAGGCTTTGTATTGGTAATGCTGCAAGGATTAAAGAATTACAGAATATGCTGAGTTGGAAAGGATCATCAAGTCCAACCCTTAGCCCTGCACAGGACCATACCCAAGAGTCACACCAGGTGCCTGAGAGTATCATCCAAATGCTTCTTGAACTCTGTCAGGTTTGGTGCTGTGATCACTTCCCTGTTCCAGCACCCATCCACCCTCTGACTGAAGAACCTTTTTCTAATATCCAACCTAAACCTCCCCTGACACAACTTCAGGCTGTTCCCTCAGGTCCTGTTACTGGTCACCACAGAGAAGAGATCAGTGCCTGCTCCTCTTCCCCTCACAAGGAAGTTGTAACTTCAATGAGGTCTCCCCTCAGTCTCCTCTTCTCTAGGATGAACAGACCAAGTGACCTCAGCTGCTCCTCATACGGCTTCCCCTCAAGGCCCTTCACCATCTTCATTGTCCTCCTTTGGATGCTCTCTGATAGCTTAATATGTTTTTATATTGTGGTGACCAAAACTGCACATGATATTCAAGATGAGGCCGCATCAGTGCAGAGTAGAGTGATACAATCCTCTCCCTTGACTGGCTGAGAATGATTTGCCTGATGTGCCCCAGAACATGGCTGTCAGGGCACAGTGCAGCCCTGTGCTCTTCAACATCTTCATAAATGACTTGGACACAGGACTAGAAGGGATACTAAACAAGTTTACAGACCACACAAAACTAGGAGGAGCTGTTGACTCCCTCAAAGACAGGGAGGCCCTGCAGAGAGACCTTAACAGATTAGAGGACTGGCTAATCACCAACCATATGAAGTTCAACAAGGGAAAGTGCTGGATTCTGCATCTGGGATGGAAGAACCCCAGATGTACGTGCAGACTGGGGAACGAGATACTGGAAAGCAGTGCCATGGAAAGGGATCCAGGGGTCCCAGTCAATGGCAATTTGAGTATGTGTCAGCAATGATTCTTTGTTGAAGGAAGCTAAGAGCTGCTGGGATTTTTAGCAGGAGAATTGCATAATCATCACAAATTCAGATTCCACAAAGGGATACAAATATGCAAGAAAGTAGTCTGATAGTTCAACAGAACAAAGTGGAAAATGCTAAGCATGTTTACCTACTACAGATGAAACTGTCAGGTGGAGAGTATTTCGAAACCAAGTATTGGACATTGCTAACTCCCAGAGCTAAGTCGATGTAACACTTAGTAGGTTTATGCCCCAAGTAGTGCAGAATAAGGAGGAGAGTGAAACCACACAGAGAAACCTCTAAGTGACCTCCAAAAAAGGGTTGCTTTTGCTCTGAAATTACGTTACTCCTGCAGTTTTCCCAGTTCTGTGTTATTTCAGTCCTGGTTTCTTTACATGGTACATTTACTTGTGGCTATTGCACAATTACATTCTCTTAGTTTTTTCTACATATGCATTTATTTGTCTGTTTTATGGCTCATTAACCCTTTTAGGAAAGACCATATTTGTGGTCAGTAGCTTCTCTTTACTGTCTTTTCTCTCAATCCACTAATGAGCTTCTATTATTCATGACAAAAACCTAAAAGGGATATTTCCTCTAGGAATATGGGAAAAAACTAAATACGAGGCCTGTTGCTTCATGTGTCAACCATAAATAGACTAGTCTTCAAAACTTCTCAGAAAGAATAGGTAAAACTGTATAACAATCAGTGTGCATTTATTTGACTATGCTATTTTTAGGTTTTGGAAATGTTCAATTTTTCTAGGACAAACAACTGGTTCAAGAACAGTGTTCCATCACCAAACTTTGTATGAACTATTCACCTACTTTTCTATCTCTGGGAGTGAGTAGAAAAATGGTTATTTAGAGGTGCAGAGTAACAAAGATTTTCAGTGGGAGTCAAGTGCTTAAAATACCTACCTGATTTTTTTCTGTTGGTAAATTGTGTGATTAAAGCTGGACAGAATATATGAAAATTAAGTGCTGGTTTGAGACAAAACTTTGTGTCCAAAGAGTTCAAACTTAATCCTTCTGAAACTAAAACTAGAGTCAACCTTACTCCAATTCTACAGAAAGGATGAAACCCAGAAAGTCAACTCTCTCATGCATGAAAATTCCATAAGTGGATTTTACTGTTTGAATACTAATCCACCACAGAAAAAAATGCTACAAGGTGTGTAAACATTGTTGCAAGATGTTGCAAATGATGTATGTGTTGCCTAAAATTTGCACATGAGGAGCAGCAGACTTGGTTTAGTCACAAGAGTGTCTGTGTCTTAAAACAAAGGTCACAGTCTCATACATTCCACGTGTTTGAGGATGCAGTATTAATACTTCCTGGCTTTTAGCAGCCTGTGCCATGAAAATTTATGAAATCTTTAAATAGCAAGTTTGTTTGGTGTCATGGTTTGAGATAGCCCCAAAATCTAAATTCCCTAGTCCTAGCCCCCTCCCCCATCTCAACCTAATGTGAGATGGGTTTTTCCAGACAAAACACACCAGACTCAGAATGGGGGAAAGGGAATATATTACAATGACTGTACAAATAAATATTATAGCACATTATACACACGATCACAACTATCTCTACCATGACATATAGTATTTACAATGGATCAAATCTCTTCTCCCCTCCAAATAAAAGTCCAGGAGAGAAAGAAGGACAGATCCCTTCCAGTCTCTAAGCAGGAGTATCTTCTAAGGCAGTGGGTTCTCCTCATCTCATGCATGCAGCAGTTGCAACTGGATTGTTGTAGCTGGATCCCTTTTCAATATACACAGGGGGGTCTCCAAGCCCCTCGGCTCTCCTTCGGTCCAAGCGAAGGCCTCACCTGTGGACTGCCAGCAGGGACAAGACTTGCATCACCACAGGGATATCACGAAATGCAGGGGCATCTTCGTGAAAGTCCCTTCCTCAGGGGTTCACCCCTGAGTCAGAGCATCTTGGGCAGCATTCAGTTGCAAGCCTTTGCCTCAAGAGTTCTACCAGAGCTCCTGTGCTCCGTCTCAGGCTGCCAGGCTTGTCAGCAGCAGCGAGGGGGGCCAAGGTCAACTCCCCCCGCATTCCTCTCCATCCCGGTCCAGCTTCCCAGGACACTCTTGAGCTTCTTAGCTCCTCTCTCTCTGGTGCTGCATGTCTAAAACTCCTCTCCTTAATAGGAGTCCATCTCCCTCCTTTCCAAGAGGGGTCTCAAAGGAGTTTGGGGGTCTAGTTCAGTTCTTACCCCAAACTCTGTCTCTCTGCTGCTAGCTCTCTTTCTTCGGACAACACTGTGTCTCTCCTGCTTGGCTGTAATGCCTCTGCCACATCTTATCTTTCCTGGCTCTCTGCCACCACTCCGGTCAGTGCAGGTCTGCCACTGTTGCTGCTGCTGCTGCTCCAGTGGAGAAACATCTTCAGGTTCAACTACAGACACTTAACCCAGTCTGACACTGTTCCAAGTCTCTGCAGTCCCCCCAGCCGGGGCTGGGAGAGGGCAGGGCCCTCCAAGGGGCTCCGAGTCCCTTCCTCGTGGCTCACAACATGGCCACCTCTCCTACAACAACCAAACTACAACTCTTCTCTTCCATTTGCTTGTGGTATGTTTACATTTCGCAGGAGCGCCCACTGGACAAAACTTCAAAACTTCCAGGGGTTCCCACCCCTTGGGGGTTACCACTTTCTTAGCTTCAGGGGAAAAACTTGGTTTAAACCACTACATTTGGGGGTTTTTTGTTTGTTTTTTGTTCATTTGGAGGTTTTTTCTTGGCTTTGTTTGTTCGTTTGTTTAGGAGAAAAGTATAAAAGTTAACTGGTGGTATTAGCTGCTGAAAAGATTAAAAATTCCCTAGGTCATGGAAATGCAGGGATTTTTTTTTAAAGGAGGAATGAATATATCATGTTTCCTTCTCTTTGCATCTAACTGTGATTAGAATTAATGTATCTTTATTAGTTCAGCCTTTTTTCTGGCACATTTTAAAATACAGTCATTGAGCCATGATTTTGTAGGAACAATCATTTGCACCTGCAGAGCATATGTGACATATATCAATGAGATACATTGGATCCAATCTTCTGCATATCTTTTTTGTGGCTCCAGAGAGGCAACCTTAATTTACACTGCCTCCACAACTGCTCATTCACAGCCTGCATGTCCTCTGCATGTGAAATCCAAGTAGTTAATTAAGAGATCTATGGATATCCTGGGCTGTGAGGATGAACATTTATGTGAGTGAACATCCCTTGCAGCACAAACAGAGGATTGACCATCTGCTGTTATAAATTGGTATATCTGCAAGGGCATTATACCTAGGCACATCTTTTAAGGTCTGGTCCAGTAGGTTTTATGACTTGTTGACTGAATGGATGAAATTTCTGTAATAAAATTAAAGGCTCTTTTGGATAGTGGTTGTCTTTATAATCTGTTTTTATTTCCATTGTCTCTGTTACCATTGAACCCTTTTGACATCAGAATAAGAGGATAAAACAAACCAGCAGTTTAGCACACACTGAAATGGAAAATAAAAGAAGGCTTAATAAACACACTGTGTAACTGACAACATCTGGAACCACTTTGTAGCCAACTGTCTTGAAACCACCTCTTAAATAGTCTCTCCAGTAATTAAATCTAAATACATGCTAATTCAGGAAGCTCTGTGATGTTGCATTGAAAACATCTTTTGAAATAACTTCCTTTCCTTCATCAGCTGAAGATACTGTTCCCATTTACTTACTTACATTTAAGACTACTACTTTCTATCAGTCTGCTGGGTGATTCGCTGATGTAACAGTATAAAATAATGGTAAATAACTAGCCAAACTAATGTATTGTATTTTTGGAAGTCAGTCAGTCATTCCTTAAACTATAGAGATCATTATGGACTTAAAGAATGAAGAGATTTTTACTTTTGAAAAAAGAATCATAGAAACAAAATCTGTCTTCTGAAAAAGAAATATTCTAGTGATGTTAGGCAAGAAATTTGAGCTGTTGGCCCCTTCCAGGGTATTATCAAAAGCAGAAAGGGCTTATAATCAAGACAGCAGAGGTCTGGCTAGCCTTGGGTCAGTATCTGTAAGCCATTCTCAGTGTACCCAATAAGACCTATGCTTTACCCTGCTCTCATGCCGTACTCCACCAGACAGAGCAGGCAGAGACTTTGGTTCATGCCTGCACTGAACTCTGTGAGGTAGCATGAATGTGTAACTCTCCTACAGGCCTTCACAGAGTAATTCAGCATTTCAATGGTACCCAAAGAGAGACTCACAAATGGATGGCATGATTTGGGGCAGCAGTTCACGTTAACTTGAACTGGAAGCCAGTTGCTGGAAGAGAGGACCTAAGTATGAGGGAAAAGCCATTTGAAGAAGAGGCAGGACAAATGGAAGTGTAGAACACAGGAGTAAGGCCAAAACAAAAGAAAAATTAATCTCATTAATGACACGCATTTTAATGTTCATATTTCTAAGACTCAGTTAAGGATGGATTCAGTTACTCATGTAGCATTTGAGTTTCCCTTTGGTATCTCGGACATCCAAATGGCACTGACTGATATGATATGGGACCCATACCCTTTTCCAGCTGAAGCTGGAGGCCAGGTGGGATAAACTGGTCAGCTCAAATGACTGTAGATATTTGAGACTGAGCTATATAAGTTATCTTTCAGCTTGCAATAGACACAGGAAAATAAGACCACATGCCTTTGAGATAGTTTGCACACTAAAGGCTCTAAGACGTTCATGGGCAATAACAACCTGCAATACTACGGAATAACAGAAAGCACTCAGTGTAGCAAGAAAGTTACAGGCACAATGGCATTTAGATTTCCTGTGCACATATACTGTGAAATAATGTGTTGTGTTAGTTGTGGCAGTAATATAATGTCAGACAGCAGTTCAGTGTTCCTGGCTGTCTTGCAAGAATCCTAGTCATCTGAAAACCAAGGTGCTTTGGGAAAAAATGAAGCTTATGGTACTTCTACTTTAGCCATTTTAGGGCCAAACTGTACCAACTCAGGTGGCTTTTGTGGAAAGGGGTGGTATAACTGGGAGGCCTCAGGGTCTTTAAGAAGGTAAAAAACAACAAGCATGTCCTTCTTGCAGTAGCACTCTGAACTATGACCACTGGAAACCACAGAAGATTTACTTCTCTTCGGTTTTCTTTTTATTCATTTCACAACTTCTTATGTTACTGGCAGCTGTTTATTGCATTTGGCTCACTGATTGGTCATCACCCTATGTTCATTTGGCCATTACTGCTTTAATTCATGCATGGGAACTATGGAGAAGTCCTGAACTTGGCCCTCTTGAGAAACTAATGCTCTTTCTTTTTGGCTTGTTAGGTAAAGCTGTTTTTGTGACCTGCTTGGTGGACTCATTTCTTGGAGGACTGGTAAGAGAGCATTTCTCTGATTTCTCCAGTCCTAGAGACAGAGATGAGAAGAGGACAGAGCAGCACAAAAAGTAATAAATACTTACATAGGACAAATAGGAACAGACTCCTGTTCATCTCACCAAGGTATGTATTGAGGAACACTTGCAGCTGTTGCTGTTGGATTAACAGGACAGCAGCTTCTGCACTCTGACAAATACATGCATAAAGTTACAGAAAAGGGAAAATACATACATCAGACCTTCCTCAGAACTTCTTTCTGGACAGAAAAAGAAGCTTAGTATAGTTACGCTGGGTTCGTATTTCTGCAAATATTTATTTCAGATGCCTGGCCCAAGGTGTACAGAACTAAATTCATTATTCTGCAGCTTCTTCAAACTATTTAGTACAGTAAAAATCAACCAGTCAAAGTAGTCAGTTATTTATCAGTGTTGGACTTGCTGTTTTTAATTCTGTTCTTTGCCAAACACCTAACAGTTATGCTATCCTATTACTGGACAATTATTTAATAATGCACTCCTATGGATGAGAGTATTACACATACCCACTCAGTGAAAATGATTTTTAAAAAAAGATCTCAGAACTGTGAAATTACAACCCACCGAAGTCAGTGGATCTGATGTGGTTGAATGGAAATGCATTTGCATTGTTGTTCCTGTCATAAAACACTGCCCTAGATTTTTCCCTCCCACTTACACTGATAATTCACATTTTGAACACCATTTCCTCAGAGATTTGAATTTCGTTTTTAGAGAACAGCTTGCATCTCTCTGTTTTTAATACAAAGCATATTGGTACAGAAACAAAACACTCTGTCCATAGTGAAAATGAACCATTTAAGAGAATTGGAATAAAGATGTTGCTTTCATACTTTTTTCCTGAAAACGCCATGACCTTCTTTTTATATTTACTCTTTTGAGGTGCTAAGTCCCCTGCTAGGAGTGGAAATTGAAGAAGCTCAGTCTTATGGGGACTGTGTTCTTTGGTTTTAGACACAAAAATATTGTTCTCTTTTTGTTCTCTGTAGTGTAAGTATATTATGAAATAAATGAATCAACACTCAAAAAATCGTCTTTTTGTTTCACCATATAATTATAAAAACATAGGAAGCTTTTCTATTTTATTTTTTAAATTTATTTAAGTTCTATTTTATAACCAAAAGCATGGCAAATTGCCTAGATCTGTCAAAAGTTTACTTAAGTAAGGACATAATTTACAAATTGTCATATAAGATTTTTTTTATCTATGCAAAAACTAAAGCCTCATTTTTCTTAAAAAATTTTTTATTTTAAATTTATTTAATTTTATTTAAAGATGTATCCAAGAGTGATCCCCTATTCTGGAGACAGTAGATCAGAAATACTGTATATCTGGGATTGCTTACAAGTGGCACTGCACTTCTAAGTAGAATGCTAACCATGCATGCATTTTCAGTACAGCAAATGAGTATGCACACGTAGCACTGTCAGATAAAAATTGAATTCTAGGTAAAGATTCACAACCTCCTAAATGGTTCATTTTCACAACGAAGAGAAGTATATTGTTTCTTCCTGTAACAGCAATGTCTTAGAAAATGATGTATACCAAAGCAGCACATTAAAATAACAATATTAACATTGCAAGTCAAGTATTTATAAACTATGAAGCCCAGGAATTGCAAGTTCACTTTACTACCTTAATTCAATTTCCTTATGAGTGTGCATTATGATAAATAATGTAATTGCTTATCCTTCTTTGCGCAGGCTCTGTGCCCCATGGGCTCTTGTCCAGTCATCTCAGTATCACATCTTGCTTCATTTCTTGTCTCAACACTTTTTAATCAAAATTCTTGGAAATCTATTTCTTGGAAGTGACTGAAGGCCTTAGCTGACACTTTCCCCAGCAAAAGTCTCTGAGGTATACACAACAGGGAATTATTCAAGTAGGAAAATGGTTAAAACTCATCAAAAGTATAAGCAGTGAGGATGTGCTCTTATATGGCGACATTAAACTATAAAAAGCACAAACCAGTTCTATTTTTACTTAGCGATTGTAGGCTAAGTATTGCATTGAAGGTAGGGTGTCTGGGGCCCAACAAAAGATATGATGTTAACATAACCCATGTTCACAGTTACAACATAAACAGTGAAGCATGGTCTGGGGTTTCGTTTCAAGTTATTGCTGGCAAACTCTCATTGTAATAACTGCTATTCCAAATCTATCCTTCGATTACAGACTCAAGGGAAAATGGTAAATTGCTTGCAATATTAAGTAAAACTTACAGTTAAACATTATCCCTCTCCCTCTTATCTGCAGAGAGCTTTATAGGGAAATTCCCTTCTTTGACTGTCCTTTAGATTATGTGAAAACCAGTATTCATTTTTCTGGGATAAAACAGAAGATAGTTGAGCTGGTTTGGACTTTCTTGGTTTTCTGTTGCTACTCACTCTACTCCTGTTTCCTGAAGGACCATAGAAGAAAATGTTCAAAGAAGGGGTCAGGAAAGAGAAACAAGCCAGAAAATGGAACATCTGCCTGAGGTGCTGACTCAGACATTCATGAACAGAGGCCCTCAAATGCAGCCTATGTTCTAATAGTGCAGCTAGGGATGTGGAGGCATTTGTCAGCATTGATTTCACTACCTGCTTTCGGCTGTCTTTTGTTTGTTTTACATCACAGTTGCAAAAGATGCAAGGAGTATGAGAAAAAGAGAAAAAAATAACAAGAAAAGAAGAACATAAGAGTGTAAAGTACCCTTCCCCCTCTCCCATGCTCTCATTTCCCCCTCCAAATCTCAGAACAAGACCATTGGCTTTCTGATGGAGGTAGAGTTCATAAGATCATATTGACTCCTTAAGCCTCACCACATCTGAGGTTTTCCCTGCATGACTATTCTTCCCACATGATATGAGAAAGCACACTTCATTGATTTCAGCAGTAAACATTTCCTCTATATCTTGAGTCTTTCAGCTTGTGGTGACCTGTACCTTAACTGCAAGCCTTGAAATTCTGTTGTTGGAATTAAGTGTCGACTCAGCTCTATTGTTTTGTTCTTCTTGGTTTTTTTTTCCGTTTAGTTTGGTTTGATTTTTTTTTTAGTAAGCTTTCTTGAATTTTTTAGTTTGTAGTGCAAATTATATAGGCAGCATAGAGGGCAGGCATGGGAAAGTTAAAAGAGGAATAGAACAAATTGAACAGTTCATTGTTTATCTTAGTCTTACACAGCAGTCAACAGATCAAATACAACCATTCTTCACTCAATTCTTAGAAAGATCAGGGAACGAAGTATAAGCTTGACATAATAAAAGGATGGCAAATATTAATGGCAATTCCATTTCCAGTACTTGGAAATATAGTGTTCTTTTTCTCACTGTTATTCTACCTGTTATCTCATGTGCCTTATTCCTCAGGGAGTTGTGCTTAAAAGATTTGCAGTTCTGAGGAACTCTGGATGGGAAAATATCCAGACTTCCTGGCATTACTCAGAGAAGTCTCCACATCCATGGCAGCATATTAATCCTTGTTAATGTAATTTTCACCATTTTTTTTTGTCCTACGAATCCTGTCCTTCCAACTACCTTTCCTTAACATGGGTATTTTAACAATGTCAGAGGTTGTTCAGGAAGTTTTTGTTCCATATGCTCACGTGACTATAAAATACGACAACACTGGTGTAGTATGTACTCCCTTTCTCTTGGCATAGACTGCACATCATAGACAGATGGAGCTGAACCACCATACTGGGACTGGGGTGTACAGCATCCCAGGTTTCTCTTCTCTTGGATAGTTTCTGTACATGTAGTCCAACTAAATAATATTGTGGGTCCACTGTGTCAAACACAGTGTTGTAGCAGACTGTGAGGCAGACCTTGCTGTGACTAGCTTCCAACACAAATTGATAAAATGGGAGGTGTTTAACCAAGGGTATTCAATTGTTATATATGTGTCTATCTGTGCGTCTTTTTTCCCCCTTTCATTTTGGGTAGGAAAGCACTAATGTAAACTATTTACACAGTTGCACCTTTTCTGCAATATATGGAGGGTTTTAGCTTGGTTTCTGTAATAAATCCAGCCATCTGTCACTGAAATGTAAGGATCTGTAGGAGAAATGCATGTGATCCATGAAAGCATTATTTTATACCTTCGATAACTAACACTGACATGTGTTTTAATAATTGCTTTTATGACTTATACTGTTTAGCCTTTGTCTTTTAGTCAGACTCTAGAGTTAACCTGGACTGATTATTCATTTCTTTAATAGCCAGTTTTACTTTCCCTTTCATATTTTTTCTCTTCTTTGTCTGAGAAAGTTATGAATTAATTCCTCTATTATTCTTTTTAACAACACATTTAGTAAAAGAAAAGGTAGAGGGAGAAGGAAGCAAAGAGGGAGAAGAGTGAAGAAGTGAGAAAGATAGAGAACATTTGGCGATTCTTGTTCTTTTAATGCTCACATTATTTACTTGGAAAAAAGCCAACAACTAAACTTGTATTTTTGAGACTGAACATTTGATATGGTGGCTTGAAAAATTTGGAAGCACACTTTACATAATTCTTATGTATTAAGAGGCTTTAGAAGGTCAGCCCAATGAGTTTGGCAGATGCTGCTTATGGTTTCTAATGATTCATTCATGACCCAAGAAAACGGTCATGAGTACAGAGTCCCTTATGTCCCTTTGGTCTCTGATGGACAAACTACTTGTGGAGTGGCTGCAGCTGGAGAAGTTGTGATCAGAAATATGGTCTTCTTCAGTCATATGTTTCTACTTTTTTTTTTAAAGTAAAAGTTTCTGCCAAGCAGATCGAAAAGAAATCTACTTGATTCTCTCATCTTTTTTTCCCTAACATCTATAGAGCAAAATAATATTGAAGATAAGATATTAAACAGAAATACATTACAAAACCCAGAAGTTTGTTGTTATTCTAGCATATGCATTGGCCGTAGCTGATATTTCGCTCGCATTGCTGGTGTTTAAGGAATAGTGCAGTAGTACTTTCGGCAGCCACACAAAAGGCACAGAGCAGTAGAAAATGTTAAATCTCACAGATGGACCAGATATTGCTTGTATGAATGGGATGAGCTATTGACGATGGTTGAATGGGACTGCACACACACAGTTCAGTTTTCGGGATTTCTCTCCAGATCTCTCTCCGTGTTTTCCTTTTATTAGCATGATTTGGTAAACAGCAGCTGGTGTTGTCATTCAGTTGACTAGAATTCCCGGGATTTTTGCAGATCCAAGGTTTTGACTTCACACAATCACACTATCATTTTGTGGCTGTTTTCAGCCACGGCAAACCATGCAGACCTTTAAGCAGTTTCCCACTTTGAGAATACAGCACTCTTTGTCAAAACATCAGTCAAGGCTGAAACACTCCTTTTTGATCCTAATTAACTGAACACAGGTGCAGCTGGCTTAACTTGTTCTTCACAATGAGCTGCTTAAATGTGGGGATAAATGTGGAGAGGAGAAAAACTCCGTTACTAACAGACCAAAGAGATCAATGAATGTAGTTTGGCTCATTTTCAGGAGGGGTTTTGTTTTTGTTCTTACAGTATTCTTGAGATAACTGTGATTTGCATGTTATTTTAAGAATTACTTATATAGATTTTGTCTTAAAGTGTGTGTGAGAGGTTTACATTGTGTGTTAGCCTTAGTCTTAGCCTCAAGCCTAAATGTCTGATGGACTTGAAAATTAGCTGATGCTGCAGTGTAAAAATGTTGGGGCTTGGTGATGTTTGCTTTTAGTTTAAAAAGAGAAAAATTACTTCTTGCTAGTGAAGGCTCCTTAAGTACAAGATTTGCATTGTAAAGGTTGCTATGTAGGAAAGCCAAGGCTTTTGAACTTTTTAAAATTTGTATTATTTCATTCTGCTAACATTCTCTCTCCACACATCCCCACCTGCCACTCCTCCTCACCCCTCCCACCCCACTTTCTTTTATTTGTGTATTTTACTTAACTGTTTAATCCTGATTGTAAGTCCTGTTTGGAAGATGTTATTACCTTGTTGGTTCAATGTGTAAAGTGATGGAACCTTGATTCTGGATTGGTTTCTGTCAGATTTATCATAAAACACATATTTGTTGAGTGTTAAACTAACTGAATATGTCAGATCACTTCAAAAACTTAATCATGAAACTGTTAAATCCCTCAAATAAAAAAACCAAGTCATAGAGGAATTTCTGAACGAAAATTTTTGAAGTTTTTCTTGCTAGAAATTTGGCATTTCACCTTTCATCCTGGCCTAAGATGAAAATATTTAAGTTCTGACCTTTCAATGGTTGGAGTTGAGTAGACTGACAGATACTTGAGGAAAAATATTAAAGTTTTGCAGGACTTCTGAGGTATTGTTTAAAATAGTCAGTATCTTGTATTTAGCCTTCAGACCAAATGTTTTTTCATTACTGCTTTTTTCCAGAGTTGCAACAACTTGAATATTGTGACTATTATCAACTATCATAAAGCAAACACAGTATTCCCTGACAAACAGCTAAACCAAGACACTGTGAATTGCTTTTTTTGGCTGCACTGTCTTCAGCTAGGGAAACAGAACTCTTAACTTGGGAAAGACAGATTGAAAACCTTTTCCTTCATTTGTCTTCTGAGACCGTGTTTTGAGAAATTTGGGTGAGTGGTCTCTGCACAACACTTTGTGCATTTACATGTGCTATTTACTCTTTTTCCATCTTGAAACTAGAAATTTTTGTGTGTAGATATGTGGTTAGGCTGCAACAGTTGTTCACGTGCATCAAAACCTTGTTGTTTAAATACAATTATAACTTCCTATGTTGTACTTCTTTAGAGATAAACTTTAGTTATACATTACTTTGGATACTAAAGTTAAAAAAGTTTGAATTCAGCAGCAGAAACCAAATTTACAGTTGTACAAAATATCAAACTGTGACAAAATAAAACCCAAATGTTCTTTTACGCAGCCATTTTGTGGAATCCCAGAACATTACCTTTCCTTCAAGCCCCATGTTAAATGTGATTACAAATAGAATTTGACCCTTCAGGACTCACATTCCTCTGTATAACACGGAGTGTAATACTAGTGTTGTAATGTTAGTGTTTGATGACAGGAATAATTCTCAGAAAGTGCCTTTTACATGGCATTGCCATATTTTAATTTGATTAAGAGAAGTCTGCATGCTTTTGAAGTATTTAAAAAAGAGACAGAAGAATGATGCCTTTGAACTAGAAGCTAGGAGCAAAACTAAGTTAGATTTCCTATGCCAGCTTTGAATCTAATACCAAGAAACATCAGAGTCTCCGTTCAACAGGGCTCAGAAAGCTTAAACAAGAGTCTGTCTCTGTTCTTACTAGCTTAGTGTGACTTTAATCACTTAACTGGAATTAGCCTTAATTTAAGGTCTCAGGCAAAATAGAATTTAGGAGTGTCTTTAATTTTAAGCTCCTGAATAGTGGGACTACTGATATACCTCAAAGAAAGTACGTGCTTATGGAATTTGCTGAATTAGAGGCTTATGATGTCAGAAATAAAAAAAAAATCCCCGAATTTCTTTTCAAATCATATTTTAATCACACAAGTTTAAAATCAGACAAGACAAAATAATAATCCCTTTCTCATTCTTTAGATAGGGCCTAGCGGTAATTGTAGTGAAAACTTAAAAATTCTCAAGATACCTTGGAAAGTGTCAGCTTCTCTGTAGTTTGTTAGGTTAAATAAGGCATATGCATGTTTACTAGTGGGTATCTAGTATTCTGTCTTATGGGCCAAAAACACTGTTGGAGGCATATATTTTGGAAGTGATGGATATTTTTAATATCTCACTTTTACTATAAAAATCTTGTCACATAATTAGGGAGATTTCAGAAAAATCTGGCTGAATTAAGTTCCAAAAGTTTGGAAGACATATATTCAAAAGCTAAATGGCATACCTTGTTCATTACCAGTGTGTGCTAGAGAAATACATGCCTTTGAAAAGCGTGTCAAATCTTTGAAATGACCTCTTACACAACAGCCTTTATTAACTCATTCTGGTTCATCTATTCCCTGCCCACCATTCTAAAACTTTGTCTTTTGTTTCCTACCTTCTTGGAGATGTTTAGTACTTACCAAGGTTGCTTTACCTTCTGTCAGTTATGTTTTGTAGCAGCCTTTCTTTTCTAGGAGAACTTTTATGATTCTAATGGTTCTTAGAGTTGTGTGCTGTTGCCTAGATTGAGGTTGTCTGCACTATTTTGTGTTGAAATGTGCTCACTCCACAACTCCCCCTCTGTACGGCAGCCCCACAATAACTCTCACTGGGCGCTGCACATTGTAGATGCAATTCTTCAACCTGAGATTCAAGTGATTTTTTCACCCTTTTAGCAGAAATACTCCTTAATAAATTTATTTCATAAAATTTCTAAATGTTAAAAAACTTGATGCTAACCATCAAAATGTAGTAATTGAGATTTCCTGTAGCTGGAACATTTGTCTGTGGAAGTGGAATTTGAAATCTGAAATTGTCTTAAATAATTGTTATACATTAATATATTTAACATAATCGATTACATTACAGGACTATAGTTAACAAAATTGTAATTAATTATAGTGTGGCATTATATCTGAGAAAATATGTTTCCAGTCAACTGCTTGTATTCAGCACTCATTCTGTTTGCAGACTTCTCATCAATGGGTACTAGAAACACTCAGTATTTGTTATTTAAAAATACATAGATTTCATTATTGACATCATGGAGGGGCTGGTTAATCCTTTTTACTATCAGATGAGGAGATCTGAACAAATATGGTGATTTTATGTGGTTTGCAGGCTAACTACATCTCTCTTTTGAGTACAGATGCTTTTCAAATCCTATTAGATGTCACAGATGTTATTTCTTTTGATCGCAAAGGGTAAAAGATCTCAGCAAGATTTGTCAAAAACATTCCTTGAAGTTCCTTTCTGGATAAATAATAAAAATATTAGATACTTACACTAAAAATGTATTTGACATAATTTAATTGAATCTTTCTATGTAACTGAACACAGAAAAGTAAAATCCCAATTTCAATTGCGAAAACAAAAAAGTCAGGATATATCTCAAAGCATAGTCATATGACCATATCTGATTCTCATTTTCTCACACATCCCTTTAAAAATATTACTAGAAGCAGATTATATGTGGTGTGGTATTTCAATCCAAAAATTCCCATTCACTGTCATGAGTAACTGTATTACTCCTTGACTGGTTGATGCATGAAACTTACCTACAAATCAAGTTTCCCGGTTACAAATAGGATAGAATTTTCAGTTGTGGTAAACACACATAAAGTGTGAGATTTTAGGGGAGTTACAAGCATTAGCACTAATATAATTGCAGTATGAATTACAGACAATTTGATAATAGAGATTAAAGATTAGTTAGAATAAATTAAAAGGAAAAAAATCTACTTTGTGTTTGAAATCTAGAAATTAGTACTACAGGTTGGTCTCCAAACTCCAGACAAAAAGGAATTAGACAAGATTTTCAAAATACACATTTATATTCACGGAAGCCTTTCTGACTTGAACAATTTTCAAGTTTATTAGAGCATATTTTTTTGCATTAATGTAGGGCAATTCTGTTACAATGTTTACAAGGAGAAAGTATGGGATTTTCTTTTGACTGAATACTTACCAAAGAGAGGAAAAGAATAAACCTAATTTATCTTTCTCATTAGAGCCTATCTTAAGCTGTCCAAGCCTTTATGATGACTGACTCAAGGAACAATTGTGAATTCTCTTTTTTGTACCTATATGATTGTCATGGTTATATGCTTATTCTAACATTAGAAAGTTTTACCACATTTTGAAAGGCAAAGCTACCAATGCAAATCAAGATGCAGAGTTTTTAAACAACTCAGCACTTCATAATCTTCTTGGCATGGACATCAGTCAAAGATATCAGGGTCTGAAAAGCATTAGGCCAATTTAAACAAAGTAATATTTTGGCAGATATTCTAACTGGTATTATGCCAAGTTTCTTTCCCATGCAAAGTCATTTGGTGTCATTTTGCTTTTCTACCTGTAATGTGCAATATGTGCATAAAAATGAAAGGACTTTCAATATTGGCAGTATCTCCTAGTCACAACACTTCAGGTCTTGCTTGGATGTGGATGCTATTTCCCTTGTAGTGACTCGGGCAGAGAAATTAATTTTCAGTAAATGGCTGGATCTGAAAAGAGTGTGTCTTACAACCATTAATTTGGTTTGTGGGGTAATTCACAATTGTTAGCAATCCTGCCATTTACATTTGCGGAAAACCAGGCAGAATCATTCATAATAGTAGTTGTGTTCAGACTAGTAACAAGATGAGCCAGGAATAAATGGAGAGAGACCTTTGAATGACCAATATATAGGGAAAGAGTGAACTGTGAGTTTGAACTTTACCAGACACCAGACAAACCCACTTGTTAGTCAAAATTGCTCTCTACTAGAGAGCCTTGTTATGGTTCAGTGAAACATTTAGCCAGCCACAAGACACAAAGCCACTGAAGACCAAATGTTAGTTCCTATGGTCATGGAGCAGCTTTAATTTTGTGTAATTAACCTCAAAAGGGAAACATGTGCACTTGCCTCTTGTAAGCTTATGCAGAGTGATGGGATATTTAAGGGACAATAGCTTTACAAGAGGTAGGTTGTACTGTAGCCGTAAAGTTGCTTTCTAAGACTTGCTTAATTTTTCTTCTATCCTCTTGTTATTTAGAAAATGTTTTTAAAAGAGCTAATGATCATAAGTAAACTGATATGTAGAGACATACTAAATAAACACACTAAGTTCCTCCTCGTATTTTCTCCTGTGAACCTGCTTTTGCCATCTCTTCTGTTTGCTGCTTCTCTCATTTTTCTGCTAGAGAGGACAAGACATTGAAGTTCTGGTGGGTGTAGCTACAAAACCAACATTTTCATATGTATAAGCTGCTGATTATCCTCTAGAGTAGTTTTCTGTTTGAGGCAAAGGGAAAAAGATATACCACAAAGCCACCTTCCTATAATTGTTTTCCTTTGAATTTGCTCCCTCTGTGGCTGTCACCCCTCATGACAAAAAGAGATTACTGGACCCCTACCTTCAAATTACCTGAAAATTTATTTTCAAATTCTGATATTTGTTGCTGGTACTACAGGAGTGTTAGTGATCTTACCCAAGTGGTATACAGACAGATACACCATTGTCTAAATCACGTATGACAATTGTGGCAGTCACTGCTCTCCTCAGCTACACAGTGTAACTTGGCAGAGCTCTGCTCAGGGCACAGTTCAGGTCTTCTGTTATGCAAATATTTTCGTATGTAACCCCAAATCAGTGATTTACTCTGTGTGCAAAGGCTTTCTGCTAGACACCTTGTTCGTAGTATGTTCCATTTATTTATTTCTTTATCCATTTAATAATGCTTTACTGAGTGACATGTTAATATGCCCTGTTGTTGGTTCCCTGACAGCTCTAGTTGTTATCTTAAATACCATTGGCTGAGTTTTAAGTTTCAGAAGCTTTGCTTATACACTCAGTAAGAAAAACACAGTGATCATTGAAAAGAAGGACAATCTCTTTGAAATGTAAGAAATGTTATACATTACATATTAAACTATGAGTCAAAGTGAAGCTGAGGTTTGGGACAAGGAGACACTGAGAAGGAGGGTAAGGTACTCCAGCTAAGTACTTGATCAAAAAGTTTTGCATATTGCAATCTCAGATTTCAACTACATTTGCCTAGTTTAAATCTCTTTCTTTTTTCAGGATACAGTGGTTCTCAGAATGACCTACCAAATCAAACCAAAGTTCTCACTGGCCTCATGTCGGATATCTGTCTGTCACTGATGGAGGACAAGACGACCAGCTAATAAAAGCATACTCACTTGGTATAATCTCCCAGCTTCCAAAAATTTTGGTCATAGGGCCCAGTTGAGGTAGATATGGTGTCATAAAAGTGTTTTAACCACTTTTGTGGGTATTTTCTTCATAACTTTTTATAAGCACTTTTTGGACCCTGGAAAACATTCAGCATCCACAAAGTCTATGTCAAACCAAAAACCTTTTTTTACCGAAAGTCTGTTGAAAGGACTCTTCTTTTCCCACTTAATATAACTTTTGGACAAAACAGAGTAAAAACTGTTGGTAGATATAATGGAGTCCTTTTGAAAAGGATCAAAATAGTTTGACAAACTTATTTTAAAACTGGTACTGGAATTATTTTTATAATTGTTATGTAGCTTTTGATGGCAGAAAACTACCTTTTCATAAACTATCATGTGAATGGTAGCAATATTGCTCTTATTTTTCATTTAATATGTAATAATTTTATACACTATGCAAGAAATCATGGATTTTGTTTCCCATCTGTTTTGAGTATTTGCCTCTTGGCAGGAGTCTTATGTGACAGGCATTTTCCACTTTAGAGCATTTATTTTTTGGATCTGAATATCCAGTACTACTATTTAGATAGCAATAACACCTTTTCAGTTACTACAGAGGTATAGAGTCAATGTCACTGCACTAAAGAGATCAAAATGTATGTTCTGCAGTTTTTAAAACTTTTTAGTGAGTTGTACATTTGTCTGCTTGGTGCATGTTCTCAGAGCCTGTCAATCCTCCCAGTGAGAAGAATGGCATGGATGGCACCAGTCCAACACCTGAGCTGGGTACTCAAAATTTAAGGCTCTTATTTAGGAGAGAAAGTACTTTAAAGGTCCACTTTTAAAATAATTTAAATGAAAACAGAAACCACAGAATAAGCAAATGAATAGAACTTTCATACTGATACTGTGTGAAAGAAGTGAATAACTGCTGAGGATTCAACTTGTAAAGAATTTTACAAAATGGCTTACAGTAAGTCTTTTAGTGTTACTTCATCTCCTCTAGCATTCTCTGTATATCTTTGCTACCTGCTCTTCAGATTTGGAGCAGAATTTTTCCTCTGTCTTGGCACTGCATGTCTTGGGTGCCTGATGTAGGAACTTAAGTATTGCTAAATGTCCATAACGGAAAGGATTAACAGGACATCTGTGTAGAGGTAGAATAGAGTCTTGAGAGAAGATAGATAATTCCTTCCACTAAAGAAAATTTAGGAGACCATCTACAAATTAAAGGGCTGTCTTACATAAAAAATGGTAAAGCTGTGAGATAAAAAAAAAAAAATACTATAAAAGAGATTCGGGGCCAGTGCCTGCTTTCCTTTTTCCTTGTCAATCACACTGAAGACAGCAGAATTTCCCCAGGATTGTGAGTAGAATTTGGCCCTCAAATGAAACAAACATCTCAAACAATACTAAGTTTATTTACTTAGCCACCAACTTTCAACCCCTCCAAGGCACTCAAGGCAATGCTCAAGAAAGCAAATCACAATAATAAATAAAATAGATAAAAAATAAATTAAAGTATCATAGAACACAGAGAATATCTTGGACAAAAATTATTTTTTCAAGAACAGCTTCAATTAAGATGACCTAGACAACGAACATCAAGTTTCAGCTTCAATTAAGATGACCTGGACAACGACATCAAGTTTTTAAGTATACAACTGTGTTTAAAAGCCTGAAACGCACGTATAGAGAAAAAATATAATTGCAAGCAGGACATTCAAGTGTGAACAAGAAGAAAAACTTCTGTAGGTGCACTGGTGATAAAAGGAAGACAAGGGAAAATGTGTGCCATCTCTAGGAGAAAATGTGAGACCTGGTTACCAAGGATATGAAGAGGGCTGAAGTACTCAGCAACTCTTTTGCCTCAGTCTTCACCATCTACTCCAGCCACACCAGTCGCAGAAGGCAAAAACAAGGACTGGGAGAATGAACTGCCTACTGTAATGGAAGATTAGGTTCAAGACCATAAAAGGAACCTGAAGGTCCACAAATCCATGGGACCTGATGAGTGCACTCACAGGTCTTGAGGGAATTAGTGGATGAAGTGACTAAGCCACTGTCCATATTTGAGAAGTGGCAGTGAACTTTCCACTGACCCCAAAAGAAATATAACTCCCATTTTTAAAAAGGGAAAAAAGGAAGACCCTCATTCAAAGAGTTGAAGTCAACAGCTCGATGCCCAAGTGGAGACTAACGATGATTTTTTTGCAAGGGCATGTAGTGATAGGACAAAGGGTAATAGCTTTAAACTGAAAGAGGGTAGATCTGGATTAGATGTTAGGAAGAAATTCTTTCCTGTGAGGTTGGTGAGGCACAGGTTGCCCAGGGAAGTTGTGGATACCCCATCCCTGGAAGTTTCCAAGGTCAGGTTAGATGGGGCTTTGAGAAACCTGGTCTAGTAAAAGGTGTTCCCACAGCAAGAGGGTTGGAACCAGATGATCTTTAAGGTCCCTTCCAACCAAAACCATTCTATGATTCTACAAATTACTTTGGAGCTAGTAGATGACAAGAGGGGAGAAGGAAAGTAATTTCAGCATCATGGACAGGACATTCTGACTGTCTGAATATTTTTACTCTAATTAAGATGTTTAGATAAACATTTCACAGGCTAGTTGCATAGAAAATTTAAATACAATACCTAAAATGGAAAAATCACACTGTAGCTGACATTGCATCAATAATCTGTTTCTCTTAATTTTTTTTAATATCTAGTTAATTTTCGAGATATTTTAAAACCAAAAAGATCCCTGCCTCTGGGTGTATCTGTTGATCTGCCTCTGCAAAAACCAGCCTGCCTCTGTGATGACTTCTGTGTGTTTCTCCAGTACTGCTTAATCAGTTTGGGTGAGATGTGCATTGAAATCTTATGCTCAGGGATTGTTTTTCTCAGACAAAAGTCTAAAAAATTCTTGACAGTCTGATGTGATGGGGCCTAATTGCACTGCAACTTCTCACAGGTAATAAGAGTACCGGGCAGTAAGACTGCTGTTGCACAACTCCCTCACCAATACATTCATAGCTATTTATTTCCTCCTACTATCTAGATGAGAATATACAAGGATATTTTACCCTTATTATCACATAATATGCAAGCATATTACATAGGTACAGAATTTTCTTGTTTTCTTGCTTCAAACATATTACCTTTCACTTTCTTTTGCCAGTGCATCAGAGAGAAGTGAGTCTCTTTTTAAATAGATAGGAAGCTGAAGGATCACCATAGCTACAGACTTCAGGATCCCATGAACAGAGTTCATAAACAGTGTTTGTTCTGGATTCTAGTAAGCAATAGAATTTAGATCTTAAAATTAGCATATTTTTGATTCAAATAAAAGTATACATTTTGTTTGATATTCATCTGTCTAAGGATCAACTTACCTTTCCTTCACTGAAAGCAGTTACGGAAAGGGAAGACATGAAATAGAGTATTAATAAAAACAACAACAAAAATTAAACTGTGTAAACAATTTCTAAACTATATGATAGAGACAAAACACACAGCGGTATTTTCTGGCTCAGCATTTGTCTTGGTATGATGTTTTTAAATCAGTCATGGCTTTGCCACATGTAGGTAATGCAGTCATATCATACACTTGCCAATAAAAACTTTCCTAGTGCTACAGACCATCATACATTCACTTTACATCTGTGTGGGAAGGGTAAATCCTTTTATAAACAGAAATGTCTTCTATAGTTAGCTATATCAGCATATGTGCACACAACTATGTATATTATAGCCCAGCTGATAACAATGCCTATTATTAAGGTTGTCTGACACTTTCTCATGAATAGCTGGAGGCTGTTTTATAATGACATAATGACTTTGCCAAAATTTGACCATTTAGGTGGAAGTTTTCCAAGCTGGAACCTTTTTTTAAAATTTCTGCCAAAAATTGCCAGCAATTTCCAAGAATTGTGTTAAAAAAAGTGTTTCAAGATTTTGAAATTATTTTGATCGTCTTCTCTTAGAAAAGTTCTTACATTGTTTGCTCTACAGAAGTGATTTGAGGTTTGGAGGAATGATGGCCCTTGTGTAAAGAATGTGCTTTTAAATCTACCTATGAAAGTCCACCCACCACTGATATATTTACAAGCCTTTGTGGACACAGTTTACACAATCTCATCACAGAGCTGAAGCTGTTGGAAGCTGAAATTTCCCAGATATTTTTCACTCAGAGGGCAGGTCTGTTCCCTTCATATCTGCTGACTGAGCTATGAGTAATCAATTCTTGCAGGGAAGCACTGGGCCACATATATATTTGACAAGAGCAGAAATGACATACTGGGGTTCTGGGGTTGGTTTCAGGTTCAGCCTCAGAAGAGTCTGAAACTGTCCTGGTATTTCCACTGCATTTAACCATATTTAACCATATGCATTTATCCATATTTAACCCTGCTGCAAAATCCTCAAGCAATCCAACTCACTCATACACTTTTGTCTTGCTGTAACCTCTTTGTCTGGCCAGTCTCAGTTCTATCCTCAGCCTGGATCACCTGCTGCAACATTTAGCTGGCTCCTCTTTCATTCATACATGGTTTTACCTTAGCTTCATTCCCATTGTAGTTTAGCCTCTGCAAATCTCCCTGAACAGTATTCTTATTTACCGTTGAATTGATTCAGCCCAGAACAGGTACATCCCATGTTGAAATATTCCATTAATCAATTACATAATTTGGAGCACCTAGATGGCTTCTCCTTTTACTGATGAGCTAGATGGCACTGGTTGAGATAGTTTCTGGAAGGAGTGAGGGATGGATAGCTAGCAACCACTGAGACAATTTTCAATTATCCAGATATTCTGCTCAAATTATATAGCTGGAAGAAGGAAGGAATTATCTTTAAAGACAGATTTATTGTACACTATTTTGAGAGCATCTTGGGTTACTCAACAAGTTAGTAGAAGACAAAGAAGTTGGTGTATGCATCATTTCATGTTGAACAGTGAAGAAGGATAGAGTGATATTACGGGGAGCAGTGGATGAATAACACTGTCTGAGATGAATTGCCAGTGCCTCATATATACCATGAGCTGGTGTAGCTGGATACAGAACACTGGCAACATCAGTTTGTTGAGGCAATGAAGTAGGCACTAGCCTTGGCTAGGGAAAAAGCCAAGTAACTAGGAGGGCTCTGACCGTCTTCAATGCCATAAGGAAAGGGCGATTTCGTGCCTTAGTTCATCCTCATGATAATGATTTACTAACCCTGTCCAAAGAAGGCTATTGTAGATTTCCAAGCACTATGGTCATTGCCAAGTAGACTAGGTCCATAATAATGTAGACAACTCTTTAGATAGGTCAGTAGTAAGCTGTATAAAATGATGTGGCATGCTGCCTCTGCAGTTGTTGATTGCTGGAATATAATCCTTTTACCTGATTTTTTATCTGAGTAGAAATACTTTGTTGGTCTATACTAATCTCTGAATGGGTAAAGGATTTATATTTAATATGTAGCTATGGTCAAACTTAGGATTGTTGTGCTGATAATGAGCTTGACAGGGACTCATTTATCCAGCTAGAAAGGTTGTTGATAATGGAGCTTCCAATTTTACCAGGGTGTTTTTGGAAACTGGTTGTGTCATAAGAAACCACAGTTGGGTCTGCTAAAACTGGAGTGAGTTTTTCAAGGAGTAGGACATTTGTTACATGTAAGAATCAATTGCTGTTGTCCCTGTGACGTTAGGTTTAGGTCAGGAAGCTGTTAAGCAGTAGATCTGTGGGTGGTTTAGTTGCTAGATGTCCAGAGGGACAAAAAAAGACACAGGTTCTGAGAAGACCTGCCATCTTTGTAAACTAGGGAAGACAGAAGTATTCAGAAGACTGAACTGAATCGACTGCTGGAAAAAAAATTTATACTCAGTTAGGGGTAACACTTAGGAATTCTATGGATTTCTACCTGACTGGTGTAAATGTCTGACAAAGTTGACTATGCCTGTTTGAATTCACCTGTATCTTTTATAATAAGCTTGAATCTTAAGTCTAGGAACACCAGATTAAGTGAGGAAGAGAAGCAGTAAGTGAGATTGTCAGGACTGTGATCAAGTAAAGAGATGAAAAATATAAATAGCAGCTTTACTGGCACAGAGGACAACCCTGTCTGATAAATGACTGGGAAACTCCTCCTAGCCTTTCTCATATATTTTTTTTCTTCACTTGAAGTAATGACAAGAAATTTAAGGCCAGCTGTTCTCTAAGGGCTGGCGTCAAGGAGAGAGCAGGAATATGATGTAGTGTGTAGATTCTCATGAACTATCATTCATCTTGTGAAGGGTACAGAGTTAACATTTTTTCAAATTGTATTAGGCAGTACTCTTTCTATTTTCTCTTTTCTTACCAACCACAATCCCCACTTCTATGTCTTTCAGAGCTCTGTGAGAAAAAGGAAGGTGTCAAATGATCTCACTGCCCGGCAGAGCTCATCAATCTGCTACTGATCTTCCCCCTCCCAGAGGTGTTTCCCGTGGCTTTCACAGGAGGAAACTTTCACTTGATAAACTTTGAACAACTCAGTGGTTCAGGAATGCCACCAACCATGTTTCTAGGTTCAACAGAGACATTTCTTAGTTTACATTGTGAGTAAGATTCAGTGCGCAAAAACCAAGAAATGGAAACTGATTTGCTCAAACTTTGTTATAAAATAGCTCCCATATCAATGTAAGATAAGATATAATATCTGTTATGCATGTGTCAAGATGAGTCAGTAAGCCACTAAACAGGATATACCTTCCACTTTTCTGCTTGACATTACTCCTGCATAACACAAAACAGAGAAGATAAGCCACAGCCCCCACCAAGGTGCACAAATTGAGGCAACACTTTACCAATATCCTTTGTGACATATCAAAGGTATCAGATATGCCAAGTGCTGCTTGGAAGTGATCCAAATACTAAAGGTTACCACTTTTGAAAGGATTTTAGTCTTAAATTTGGGACTGTAATGTCTTTTGAAAGCCTGAGTTAGAGTTTAATCAGATATGGACTTTATGCTTACACTGCTGGCTGGATTTCTTCAGCCTTATCTTTTCTTTCTTGGACGAATAAGAAAAGAATCAACTCAGACACTGGGAGGATGAGACAAATTTATAAGGTTCTAATTCATACCTGGGAGGGTTATTTGTGCTCCAAACCTGCATAATGGGCACAAGACATGACCTGTCACAAGTGAATAAAATCTGAGGGATCCCATCTGAACCTTGTAACAATAACATGTAAATTTTCTTTTTGAATTACCTCAGGAAGTGTGTTTGGTAAGAGATAATATATCTAAAGCAGCATATTCAGAAGAGTGGCAGTCTGAAAAATAAAAACTAGACACGCTTCCAGTATGGGGGAACTGGAATAGTTTATTGAACACGAGAACACTATTTTAAAGGCATCTGGGGCTGGACATATTAATGAGGAGGACGAGCTATGTTAATTAGGGAATTACACAAGTTTTTACTACCGTTGCCCAATGGGTTAAATATTTCCCTCAACCAAGATTACATAGGGGGAAAGGGATTAAAGGGGTTTAGACATGGTCTGATACAAGAAGATTGAAATAGCTTTTCTATTGCTAAGCATTCTTTTTTTACTGATAGGTTCAGTTAAAAAAGAAGAATCAGAAATGTCATTGTCCACAACATATACAAAACTAGAAATCTAAATTCTAAACAAGTGACTCTATTGCTGATATTTGGAACATATTCTTCACTGGTTTTGGCACATAATACCTTCCACATTCCTAATCTACAGGCTCCAATGACGTTGTTTGGAATGTCTTGTACTATCACTTGTTGAAAGGGGGGAGGACAGTTAATAGGAGAAATGTGTAACAGCAGATTATCATAAAACATTTTAATAAGTGTAGATGCTAACAGACGCTCATTAGAGGAAAGATCTAGAGCATTAAACTACCAAAAGCATTAAAGAAGGGAGATACATAACTTACGTATGCTACACACACACACAAATGCACACATATATATACCCCTCTGGAAGGAGGCAAAGCTGGGGAATCGGCCCACAGTAAACAGAGGGATAACCAGATTGATTCAACTACTGGGTCACAGACAGAAAAAGACTTGAGGTGGGTTGACCCTGTCTGGCTGCCAGGTGTTCATCAAAGCTGCTCTATCACTCCCCTCCTCAGCTGCATAGGAGAGAGAAAATAAAAAGAAAAGTTAATGGTTGACATAAGGACAGGGAGAGATCACTCACCAATTACAGTCCTGGGCAAAACAGATTCTACCTGGGGAAAGTAATTGAACTTATTACCAATCATGTCAGAATAGAATAAATACATAACTCAGTTCCCGGGACCAATGCAGGAGCAGAGAGTGGATGGAGAGGAGAAGGAGTTTAAAGCTAAAGTACATGAGCTGACATGGAGTTGTAGAGTGAAAATGAGATGGCGTTTCAGCTTATTTCTGTCAGCACTTTGTGAAGTAAGAACCTGTACTGAGGAGTAGTAAATAAAACACTTGGGTAGGCAGCAGGACCAAAGTAAACTGAGCAAAATCAAGGAAATCAATGCAAAGGGAATGAAAATGTAGAAGAAAAGAGAACACATGAGAAAGGAATAGTGTCATTAGCAAATTCAGGATACTTATTAGCCAAGAATTAAGTGAATTACAAACATTCTGTGAATGAATTCCAGCAGCAGTTACAACTTTTTCCAACCTTTCGTGCAGCTGAAAGTATTTTAGAAATTTTTTTAACTGCTGGTTTTACCAAAAAAATATGAAAAAAAAAAAAAGAGAGAAGGAAGGAAAAAATTCTAATAACTCCCTTCTTGTATAGGCTAGCCTGATTCCACAAAAATGCACAGCATTCTCCTGGAGCTGAACAACTTTGGCTTTTAGCAGAACCTTTTTTGATATTTGTGGATTATTACATAAAGCCTCTATTTATTACAGATATCCAAAGAAATGGCCTTGGACCACAACATAGTCTAGCAATTGCCTACATGGAAATATGCACGTTGGTATATACATATCTACACATGAAAGCAAAACCTCCAGTTTCCTATGAAGTTAATTGCTGAAAGGATCAAAGACTGCAATTAAGGGATAGTGCCAAGTCATGTCCTTTCAAGCCTGTGACCTACTGTAAATATGGAAAAATACCCACTTTTTTTTCTCATGGTCTTAGAACATGCAGAGTATTTAGCAAATTAAGGTAGATTTATTCAAAGTATTGTTGCTTTATTAATTCAGTTCTAGTCAAAACATCAAATGAATACAGCAATAGTCAAATCAAAAGTTTATCAGACTATTCATTCTTAAAAATACCAAGTTTCAGACCTCATAACTTTGTTTACAAGATTTACTCAAAGAATAGAATAAAATCCATCAATCATTTTAGAAAAAATTATTTTACTTTGGAATAACATTTATATACTCTTGCACTTATATATTATTGTGGTAGGTTATACAGAAACCCCTAAATGCTGACTCCTTAATTACAACCTTTGTAATATACAATACTACAGTATTTTTCCTTACAGGATAGAGTGTTTATCCAGAAGTAAACATGATGGTTGAGCAACTCATACATGATTTAATGTTCAATTACCTAAAGAAGTACCATCC
The DNA here is from genome assembly GCF_001715985.3 of Manacus vitellinus. NCBI lineage: Eukaryota > Metazoa > Chordata > Aves > Passeriformes > Pipridae > Manacus > Manacus vitellinus. Next base: position 30,798,045 of record NW_021939396.1, on the reverse strand, counting down.
ATACCTCTGTTTATTCAAGGTGACATGCAGTCACAATCCCACCAAAATAGTGTTAAAATGGGAGAGGAAAAATAGGTAATTTCACCCCATAAAGAAAAAGAAATAAAAAGTGGTTTTTAAATAGCAGATTTCAGCTTAAAAAGCCTCTTTAATCCTGTAGTGTCAAACCCCACGTTGCTGCTCAGGGGCTGTGCATGTACTTAATGTCTTGACGATGAGGGCTGACCATCCAAATACTTGACTGGTCAGACTTGTAGTAACTATATATCAACGAAAAAAATCTTTTTTTTGCAAATTAATAAATCAATCCATTTATTTCTCATCAACATGTCTGCCTAGACACCCATACAGTAAATAGGAAATTCTACACTTTATCAGCATGTTCCAATCTTTATCAAAATAAGATTGACTGTTAGGCAAAGCCTGAATGGTCTTTCTCAAACTGAAGATTCTTAAAATACACAATTTACAAAGGCAAAAAAAGGCTACCAAAAAATGAAAAAAACCCAGTGACAATCTGGCATGGAAAGAGACAGACATATGACACCTATTTCAGTGTCAGCTGTCAGCATTTGCTGGTAAGAGGAAGAAATGTTATCATTGGTACAAGACTCATAAACTACCAAGATGCACGCAGATTTTTTGGCCTCAGTATACTGCCAAGCTACTTACTGGCAGGTCAGTTCAGGAGAAGGAAAATAATATGCTTGGAGGCTGCATTTTTGAGTCCAAAACAAAACAAAAAAAAAGGGGGAAAAAAAGAGAAAAAATTTTTTATTTGAACCATAAATTTCCATAGCTGTTGTAATCTTATTATGGTGACTATGAAGATTTGTTGAAACATAAATGTCAGCTGTGATGTTCAAGGCACTGTCCAGTAGCGTGTTGGACTCAAGCAGCAGATTGGCCTACTAGAAAATAACCATTGCTCAAGGCAGTCACAGGCAGTTAATCTAAACCCCAAACATTTGAAATATAGTAATACAGCCACCAAAACCATGATGTACTTATCTGACCATGGATTATTGTGGGTTTTTCTAAATCTAGTGGTTTATTACTGTGGAAAAAATGGAAATAGGTAATTTTATTTGATCAATTGATTTTTAGGTCAGGACAGTTACATTGTCTGGCAATTTGATGTTGACCTGGTGACATCAGGAATTGCTACTTTATAGCAAAAATGTTGTAATTACAACCTAGCTGTTCAGTAGCCTAGTTGAATGTCTTGGTCAGGTTTGTTCCAACAGCATATGTAAGCATTCAGAAATTGCAAAACGCATTATGCTTGCAAATATTCTAATAACAAGACACAAACAAAATCGGAATCTGGAGAATGCTTTTATTTGCAGCTAAGCGTTGAGATACAAAGAAAAAGGCTGAAGCATGGGGAAGCCTAACAGCTGTGTCTTTTCACAGGTAAAGGAATTTGTGTACCTTCAAGTAACTCTGACATTCAGAGTGAATAGTTAGTGTTCTCATGAAATAAAAGAGTGAAAAATGAAATGTTACTATGCATCGTCGTGTTGTGCTGGACTCCTGTAAATCCAACACTGTTAAAGTATTCTATACAAAGTAATTTACATAATTTAATAAAATCTGTAAGTTCAGAGGTCATCACTTCCAGTCCTGGCACTCTAAATAACATTATTAACATCACCTGACATTATATTTACATTAAAAAAAATAAAATCACTGTAATAACAGGCATAGGAACTAGGGAGAAGATTTCAATTGAAACCACGTGGCACCCATCTAGGTTTTACTAAAACAGAAACCAGTTATTTTCAGCTGTAAATCTCCACTGCAAACTGAGGTGAAAGAAAATATATATTTCATAGAATACCAAGTGTAGTAGATCAGTGGAAAATAACTCACAATTGTGTTCAAACAGCACTCCAAAGGAGCCCTTGGTGGCCAGCCAAAGGATCTAGTTTTCAGTGTGCAATATTTCTTACTGATTTTCAGCCAGTCTTCCATATTTTCTCTCCCCTGCCCCATCATGTTTCTTTTACTTTTGTCTAATTTTTTATGTACTTTCCAGAAATAGATGTAGACCACTCAGGGAATCAATCCACTTAATGAAAAGAAGAGGTCAGGTCAGGTTGTGCTTTACAGAATACGTTTTTACGGATTAATGAGGAACATGGAATCTTGGAAATCTTTTTTTTTTCCTTTTTTGTGATAGCATTCTTCAATTTTTCAATTGCCTGCACTTCTTTCCCCTATGCAAAGTAAGTAAATTTTCAGAACCAAACTGTTTGGATGGACTAGATTCTAAACATCACTGGTTTAAGGAAAGCAATGAACATATATTTTCTTCGGAGGCTTCCTGTCTTCCCACAGTCAATAGCCTTAGCAATACTCCTATAGCCTGCTTTTTTTTGTTGTTTTTCTGTAAACTGTGACACAATGTCTGTGGCTGACACAGTATAAATCTGTTCACTTCAGTGCTCTTATCTTTCAAAAAGAAATTTCTAACCTCTCTGTAAGTCTCTGATAGTTTTATAACTGCATTCAATACCTCCATTAAGAAACATTGTAAAACCACTTAAAGCATTAAATTTAGAGGTTACTACCAGTAAACCATTCACCCTGATTCTTTCAAGCAGTGCCCTTTCAGCATTACGCTCACAATTTTAATACTAGAGGTCAGTGCCATGAAAAGAGTAAGCCTCTTTGCTCTGACAGATTTGCATTTGTAATTTTTAAGCAAACCCAGGTGAACTAAAGTACTAACCAAATCCAAATTCTAGAGAAGCTTGAGATGCTCTGTTGCCCTGTCTGCCTGCAAAATGCTTTATCAGCTAAGAACTCCCAGTGCGGACTGAGACAAAGCTTATTGATCCAAGTACAGCCAGGACCTCTGTCATAACCTCTGTCTGGTCCACAGCAAATTTGTTCCTCTAAAAGCAGGTCTTACAGTGGTCATTCACGTCTCAGAGACCCCTTGTATCCCTACATGCTTTTGTCTTCACCACAGTTAACACCTTTGCTTCATACCAGACCTGAGAATGAGCATTATTGACTCCAGGTCTTTTGAATGCATGTTGCATTGAGATGTTTGTGGCATATTTTCTTTTTATTAGGGGAAGTTTCTGTAAAATGTGTATGTCATCTCTGTCTTTTCTAAGTATTTGTCTAGGATGTGAAATGCTAACAAAAAAAAAGCCCAAAACACTTTAAGAGCAAAATAGTATTTAATTTTTCTTGATGACAGCTAAGCAAAAAGATCAGCAACAGGTTTAGAGGTGTCAGATTCCATCTTGTATGTAACACAAGGTTTAGTTTATTGTGAGGGAATTAGGCTTTCATATTGTCTATATGTATTCAAGGCACTACTATTATTACCAATAAACCCCATATTCTGTGAGCATCATCTTTTGAAGAACACTCAGAAGAACATGTACTCCAAAATACACATTAAATGAGGAGATAGGAAGCTGTTTTGTGCAGTTTTCAACCAAGGAAAAAAAAATCCACTACCCTGTTTTTAAGGAGTAGCCTACCTAAGAATTTGGTGACCTCAGAAATCAAGAATTATAGCATTTTCTCATTGTTCGTAAGATCCTGTTCTCTTGTTTCTAGAAACAGAAAACCTAAACAAACCCTTCAGAGATTTTGTCAATTACATGCTTGATTACTATGAAGGTTGATAACACTCTGAAGGTGTTATCGAAGTGTTATAATCTTCTATGACATACTGGAGCCCGTAGCAATCCAAAATATGGATTTTCCAGGTGTACTTCCTTGCAGTGACAGAGATCAGGTTTAGGACAAAAAAGACCAAACAGAAAACATCTGAAAACCCAATCCCCAAGACTTTAGTTGGGTGATAATATCATTCCTGCATATCTTTTTTTTTTTGATCCATGACATCAAAACTACTGTCCTGAAAAATCTACCAATATTCAGAAATACCTAAGTTGGTAATCTAAAGCACTAAATTTTTCATCAGTAACCTAATCAAATCTCTGTTAATCCTTTAGATGGTTAAACCTGAGATGAGTGTATGAGTATGCCTACTCAGCTTGATTCAGTGCAGCTTACCGAAGAAGAAAAAATCACATACTCTTGCCTTGGTCTTAAGTATCTGAGGAGCACAGGTGAAAATCATGTCTTCAAACACTAGACATTCTCTAGAGAATACAGTTGGATGAAATGATGCAATGAACTGGGAGCAATATTTTACCACTGAATAACTACTTGACACCACATTGATGGATACCTTACAGAAATCTTTGGAAAGCATGGGTGAAAAGCAGTCACAAGCTACCGTGCTCTCAGTAATCACTGTGTTTTCTCAGGCAAAAACAAAGATGAAGGATAAAGCTGCATGCTCTGTTGCTTTATTAATCACAAGGACTATGTACTCACATATGGCAATGGTACTTAAATGAAACTCTTTTGTAGTCAGTTAATAAAATGGAGCATAGGTCTATCTATAAAATTGGCTGGGCAACCAAACTGACCTCGTACGGTTTTCTCTAAATATCATGTTTAAAATATTATATGTAAAAAAGCATTAATCTCTTTGTTTTTCCCTTTTATATAGTCTACTGATGAATGCTTTTTTGTCCCTCCAGTGAAAAGATAGTCCAGGCTCAGAACTAATGCGTTACCAAGATCTTAGAAGATCTAAAGCACTTTGTAATTGCAGTTTTTTAATGGGTCTCCAAAATATATGATGCAATTGAGAACATCAGAACCTCTAGGACTGATTTTTTTACAATCTTTTGGACAATAGCTTCTAAGAAAAGTAGTTCTGAGTAACGGGAAGCCTGTAGCCAGTCTTCCAGCAAGAGATCAGGGTTTGTTTCTGCTGCTTTCATGGCACTCGAAAGGTTTGCAAGATGCATCTAGAAAGGAATTGTTAGCCTCTGGTTCACCTGCCAATTGTGTGTCCTTCTGACTTATTTTGTAGTTCCAGTAAGGATAACCATATTTGAATAGTTGAATTTACCCATTTACAAAATACCAAGAAATACTAGGAAGTTGTAGTGACGAATAAAATTTGGTTCTTGGGATTGTTTTATTTCTTTATTTTTTGATAGTACTATTGTAAATGGTATCATTATACAAGAAAGGTTTTCACCCTCTGGAGGAATACAACATATTTCTGAAATCAGAACCACTTTTTTAAAAAGACAGCAGCTCATGAGAACTGGAACAGCACACTATAAGTCTAGGTTTTACCTCCAACAATGTGCAGGATTAGGTGGCTTGAAGGAAGCCACCAGAAGGAGCAATGTGATAATGACATGCCAATGGCAAAAGCTTTTTCATAACATGAGATATATGGTGAATAATCTTATGAAAATGATCAAATAGTAACTGGATTTCAGTTTTCTGTAAAACTATAATTGATGTAAACAGAGAGATCTCACCAGAATTTATCAATCATCTTATTTTCAAGGCTCTCTACTTCCACCACTGGACCCAAAAGTATTAAGAGAAATAACGTTTTTTACCATGTACTGTCTGTTATTTGTGGTTGCAGGAAAGCCAGTGAACCCCAGAGCTGAAAGCCTTCCCACAGGGATTCACACAAAGGAGCTGCTGATAAGAACACAGTGTGGTCCTGGTGCCTGTAGGTTAATGGAGAAAAGCTCTCTGAAAGATAAGTCTAACCATATAGGAAACCATTATATGAAAATGAAGAGCTTTTACAGCCTGGTTAAAACCAGGCCTTAACATAGACTGTAAATAGCTCTCAAAGTAAGTATGAAAAAGCACCCCATGTCTCATATATTTCTGGAAACAAAGTGATAAAAAGATGGAGATCAAAACCAACCTGGTTAGACTGAAGGTAAAACTCATAAGGCTAAAACTCTTCTATCAATAGAAACTATTGTAGAAATATAGACTGATCAAGCACCCGTTTCTCACTGATTTTTTAGAGGTCTTAACCTTACCTCTGAATTAAATTTCATCTGAAATGATTTTATCCTGTTTACTTATTGCCTTTTTTAATGGAACATTGGCAAATGGTGAAAGGTGAATAAGATCAGATAAACATGTTTCTATGGAGAAACTATCATGGTAATGGCTCAGAAAAAGTCCTATTTGTGAAGTTATTTTAAAAAAGAAAAAGATACAATTTAGGGAACTGTGAAATAACTGAAAATCAAGGTGGAGTTTAGCTGAAACTGAACCATACATAGTTTTTTTTTAATCCTTTATTGATTTTATTAATCTTCATGGCTAAAACCCAGGATTTTCAGAGTTATTGAATATTTAGTACCATATCATGATCAGAGCAAGTTGTGAATATTTAGTACTGTTTCTGCAGAAACAGTGGAGCTGAAAAAGGTACAAAGAAGGATGAAAAGAAAGATCAGAGCCATGGTTAAATAGATTAGGTTTTCTTTGTGTTGAAGGAAGGAAAACCAAGAGGAGCATAAAATATTGCTATCTATAAGTCTTGAATGAAAAGCAGAAAGTAAATTCATTATGTTTTACAGTTTAAGAACAGAAGAATATTTAACAAAATTACCATTTAAAGGCTTTGTACAAATTAAGATTTATATTTATATGAAACAGAAATTGTGGAAGATACTGTGATGGGCCTCAATAGAAAGGATTAGGCAAATAATCCGGCAGAGGCCACTAAACCTTTAGTAAATGCACAATGCCTGTCCTCCGATATGTAAGTATTTAAAAGTATTTAACTCATTGATTTTTTGAAACTCCCAATCTATGAGGAGAGCACTCAACCTTTTCACAGTCTGTTCTTGTCTTTCCTGGCTGTTGATGGAGATAGCGGAGAAGATGAACCAGTGGTATGACCCACTATGGGTGTTTCTGAGTTCACATGTTTTGATACCTCATGTGATGGACAGAATAGAGTAGTCACGTAAAGCACATGTGAAAAGACAGTCCTGACACTGTTAGACTAATAAGAATAGCCATTACCTTAATATGAAATCTAGGTGCCTGACCATAGTCAACTAGATTAAGTAGTCTTTGACATTCATTTTCTTGTAGAGTTGGTGTCTGAATGCACAAATAGGAAAAGTTTGAGTTGTCATCAGCAGATACCTCCTACTGGTTATCCTGAGGAAAATAATGCATACTGCTTGGGGCATCCAGTTATGGCCTGTGGTGCCAGACAAATACAACTATACCAAAATATCTCGCCCCATTCAAAATAAAGTAGTTTGAATGCTGCCCATGAACTGTTGGTTCAAAGTTGTGGGTAATAAAAAAATACTTCATAAAATATGATCTTCTTTGACTCACCCTCCCCTCTCACCTGAATGATGTGTTTCTATTGATGGCAAAAGCTTGGTGTAAATATATGAAAAATAGATTGAACAGGAAAAGAATGTATTTTCAGTTAAATATTGTACCACAAATAGAACTGAATATCAAACTGCAATAATCCAATGGATAACAAAGAAACCATGAGACAGACGCTTTATCAAATAATTTCCTCTGACAACTCCATTGGAGTTAAAATTATTTTGTGTTTGAAATAAACTCTAGCATGAACTAAGTTGAGAAAAATTAACATTTAAACGCAGAATATCCACCAAAGTCAGATATAGAGATAGAGCCAGAAAAATGAGTGATTCTCCAAAACCAAGTTGCTGTTTTCCGTTTCAATAATCTCACAATCCACTACATATGTGCAAGTCCTGCCTTGGAGTTCACTGTGTTAGCAGAGAGATTGCTGGCTTCAAGATTAGTTTTCATGTGATTTTTCCAGGAAAAAGAAACAGCACTGTAGAGTCACAGTAGTCTGCAGATCTAAGTCCAGCTCCTCATGTGCAGCAGATCAACGCCAGGTACATCAAAGGCAAAGAATGGTGTAACAAGTTGTCTGCCATTTTGAACCTTTTGGCTCTAGAGGATTCCAGTCTTTTAGAGTAAAATATTTCAGATTTAATGCTTGAGCAAACTATCTCTTTAGGGAACTATTTTACTGATGAAGGCCATCAGAGCTTAACACCTCTTTCCTTGTTTTTTTTACCTCTATCCTCCTGCCCAGCTCACTCCCTTCATTACAATCTCTCCAACGCAAAAATATGTAGTTTAGCTATATGTGACGTAGAGTTAATTTTGTTCTGAGTTCATTATTGCTCTGAATATTGACTTTAGGAGTAAGACAATTGTTATATCTGCTTCAGTTTGCCTAAAAGTATAAAATACTTGCCTTATTGGCACTGCTGATACCCATGCGGAAACAGATGTGTAAGTGCTTTGCTGTTTCTAATCGCAGCTCACTAAATTAATTTGGAAGATTTTGTGGTGTATTTCAGAGAGGAAGACCAGATGAAAATATAAGGAGCCTATCCTGCTGGTGCCAAACACCATCTGAAACCTCTTGTTTGTAAAGTATGTGTTCAGCTCTGCCTAATGAGGATGGGATATACAGTTTTAATGTAACTGTGGGACTGAGTGGCCAAAAAAAGAAGTGAGCTGCAGGAAATGGCTCAAAATAAGAGTATGCCAAAATCTTTCCCTCCCCCTGTGCCCCTGCCAACAGGCAGACTGCACAGAACTGGTTCTGAGGCAGCAGCACTATTCTTCTCAAAATCTGCAAGAGAAAAGTCTATTAGTGTGATCTCCTCTGGACCAGCCAACCTGCCTAGTAGGAGTACAGTGAGAAACCTACACCTTATTTGTGGCAAGACCACTGAAGTGACTGATGCAGCCTATAAACCTTTGCTCCAGAGGAAATGTGAAGGTATTAGTAAATGGGAGTTAGAAAGACAGAATCTCGTCCTAAGTAAATATTGTTGCCTTACCTATTTGTTTTCCAGCCCCATGGAACACAACTTTCAAAGCTGTGTTATTAGGATGTAATCTGGTATTCAGTGCCTCTGAGGCACTTTCTGTACCAGCTGCTATTCTCTCTGTTCCAAACAACAGATATTACAAATAAAAAATATTTATTTTGTTTGGGGCTTTCCCACAGACTATTTTTAAATAATGATTTTGAAGAACTGTGCTGGCCATGTTTCAACTGCTCACAAGCTAAAGCCATGAGGATTCTTATTTTAAGCTCTTTACTTCTCAGTGAGGCATCAAGAATGTCTGGGCAGGTTTTGTGCTTAGCTCCCCAAGAGAAGAGAATGTGAGTCCCACTGTCACTTCCTTACAGTGCTTTGTAGCATCTAATAGTCCATAGATCATGTAAGCACAGTCATTATAATATTGTACTCTCAGTTCATGTCTAGTTACAGGGCAAAATGGAGAGTACTTGCATGTGTGTTTCTAGCTACTGAAGATAAGCACAAGTCAAATTGGCTATTTTTACTAGTTTCACAGTCAGTGGAGACCATCCCTTATCACAGAGGAAGCAGCTGGCAGACATGATGATAAAGCGTTTGGCACTGAAATGGTTCATATGTCTCCACTCATCCTTCCCACCACTATGGAAGGAGGGAGCTGCAGCTCTAGTGTGTGTTGCAGGCTCACTATCTTTTCCCAGATCTGTTTGGGAAACTATGGCTAGTGTGGGCTGGACAGTGAGCCTCCAGTAAGGCAATGTTTCACATGTGATGTCTTAACACTTATCAGGCTGTAGAATTATTTCTGAACCGAAACCTTAAAACAGTTAGAAGGGACCCTACATCTGAAAAGTGTGAGAACATGGGTTTTACAGCAAACCAGGACTTTAGGAAGGTGTACAAGATGTTATGTTCCACATAGAGATGTCAGATACTGTTTCATCAAAGGCAACTCATCCCAGAGCTCATCTCACGTTGTTGGAGGGAATAACTCACAACTGTTTTTTCGTATGGATCAGTTCTGCAGAGCCTTTGTACATGTGAGATCTAGTATTTAAAAGGCTTCTGATTGCAGACTCTGCAGTATTTGACAGCTGGGGTAAGGATTCTTTTGTCTAAAGTGCTAATGAAGTCTTGGGTGCTGTTAGTATATTTTTGATGACAAAACATTTGAACACAAATTTGAAAGGAGATAGAGGCAAAAGGAACATAATCAGTGATTGATGGCATGCAATGTCAGACCATGTAATAGAAAACATTTCTATCCCATGGGAGAGAAAATACAATGGTTAGGATAGTAATCCAAAATTTTTATAGGTTTTTTTTTTATTTTTACTTATGGGGCAGGAGGTGGAAATGCAGTCACATTCTGCACAACTTCAAGAATTTTGGAGAAGAGTAATTGCAAGATTTAATATTGAAGTTGGCCTTTCTAGTGGCCTCCACATTTTTTACACTGGAGATAACACAAGTCTGTCAAAATCTACAGGGCACAAGAAAATATTTTGTTAAGAGCAATTTAGTGTCTACAAGATTAATATTTTGGAAATAAAAACCATCTGCATCTCTGAGTACTGATTTGACAGACCCAGATAATCTGCTTGAGATGTATCTTCAACTTTTAAATCTGGAAGTTACATCTGCATAGTCAGAGTTCTGATTGCATGTTAGTGATTTATGTGTTTTATTTTATATTTACTTAAGGTAAATATATGTTCATTTTCAGCAGTATAGTACCCCTAAAAAGCACTGTATCATGCTGTCTCTGATATGTTGGAATGAAGGGTTTGGATTTCTTTCTGTAAGTGTAGCAACTGTTTTACTTTTGGTTATGAATGATACCTCCATAGCATCACAGTTGATAGCAATGCTCTCACTGTTTTAAAACTATCTTTGATTCCAGTCCAACTCTTTAATGGGTCATCAGGTTCAGGTATCACTTACTTATGTGGTATTGTTGTTTGTTTCATTTCTTTGTAACTATATTAGCTCCTAGTAGCACAGAAACTGATGGAAATTCATTTTATTAGAGGCTGTGTAAATCAAGAGCAAAACCCTGATGTCTACTCCAAACATCTTAAATAACTTAGATAACAATCTTAGAATTCAGTCTTGGTTTGGAAATGCTGCAACATCCCACCATGCTTCATATGAAGACAGAAAACCAAAGGGGAAAATCCCATGTAGGTCAAGCTGCATACTTCTGGCCAAGAACCTTACTCTTAGTTTTTCCTGTTGGACTAGAAAAGTAATTTGTTGGACATGGGTATTGTCTGGGTTCTGTCATTGCCATGTTTTCTGCTGCTTGAAATTTTTCTGGTCTGGAACCCAGTTTCTGTTGTCTTGTACAATGGAAAAACAGAGGAAAAGGGCCTCAGACTCTGGATTTCAAATAAACTGAAGTGGAGAAGCTTGTTTTGGAAAGCTAAAAATATGCCGGTACACATTGGTTCTGAGTGTTATTTGCATATTATATACAGAGGAGAAGGTAAGTTTGAGTAACTTGTAAATTAACATATTACCTTGATATTTGCAAACCATTAACCAGCCCAGTTGTCTAGCTGTCCAGCATATTTTGGGGTATTTTAATTATCTCATGTTTTTATTAGTTTCTTTACTTTTGGAAGAAATAGGATTTTGGTTTGCTTAAATGCCAAGGTTTAGCTGAACATTACATCAGATGCTTTCCAAACCCTTGGGAAATGGCCAATGCATATGGACATATTAAACAGCACAGCCAAAGGATGTGAGATATAATGTCTATGGAGAAAGTCAGTTCAAATGTTGGTAATTTCATTTCAGATTTTATTTTTCTCATTGAACAAAATTGTTACGCATGCTGTATGTTTGGAGAGTAGGGATTTGAGGTACGGCTGTCTAGATCTGATACTTCCTTCTGTTTGCAATATTCTCTCTCGTCTTTACATCTGCCATGATCAGAGAATCATAGAATCATAAAATGGTTTGGGTTGGAAGGGAGCTTAAAAATCATCTAGTTCCAACCTCCATGCTGTGCTCAGGGACATCTGAGCTCCAAGCCCCATCCAACCTGGCCTTGAACACTTCCAGGGACAGGGTATCCACAATTCTCTGGGCAACCTGTTCCAGTGCCTCATTACCTTTGCAATAACGAATTTCTCTCTAATATCTAATCTAAATCTTTCAGTTTGAAGTCATTCCTCCTTTGTCCTATTACTATATGCTCTTGCAAAAAGTCTCTCCCTATCTTTCTTGTAGGCTTTCTTCAGGAGCTGATAATTGATGTATGCTATAGCCAGTCATCTTAATATTGCTCTGTGATCCAGAGAGATGTTGGTATCTCCATTTTACAGCTGGGACATTAAGATACAGACCTGAATTGATCAATGACATTTTTTTAAGCCATAATATTAAAAGAATGTGTATAGAAATTATTTCTGCATATGAATTCTGGACTTCTGTCAGGTGGGAAAGATGGGTTTAATCTGAAGTGGGAGGAAAGGGAAGAAATTAACTGGAGGTCTCCTGGGCCATGTTTGTCATTATGTTGTCTTGACTTTAGGGTGTGGTACAGTATCTCTGGCTCCTTCTCTGACTTTTAACAATCAGGCAGACTGCCCATAGTATACAGCAATATCAAAATGTGCATCATGCTTCAAGGATGTGCATCATGATAGTTCCTTGGCAGGCCTATTTCCATATTGTGAAGACAATGAACATGATTTATTTTCACAATAGAATTCAGAAGCTCAAATGATACCCAGCTGTGGTAATTCCTTTCCTAATGCTAACATCTGTAATATACTACAACTGTGATGTTGCATTTAGTCCATAAAATAGGTGGGCTAACTTTTTCTAGCATTTATTCACTGTAGATTAGAGTGACTACTGATCCATACCATGACGGAGTTAAACCAGGGGCCATAGTGAACCTCTGAACTAATTGAATAAATGTTGTTATTTTGGTGGGTCACAGTCTTGTTTGTGTTTTAAGTTGCAATCTTGTCGTTCCAGCCGCTCTAAGAGTGGATGAAAAATGTAATAATAAGTCAAAAATTCAGAAATTGTCTTAAGCAACAGTTGTCCAGGCAGTTAATGTAAGAACTAAATTATAACACAGACCTATTTTAATGTCCTTTCCTCTGTCCTTTACTGCTATTTGGTGTGCATTTATGGGGGCTACATTGTTAATGAGAAGAAAAGAGAGATGACGTAGGTAACCCTTGAACAATGAAGAGGATGACCAAGAGTAGGCCACTTTGGGAGGCATTGTCATGTTTAGTCACAAAAATACCAGCTGAAGCTAAGGGATGGCTTGTTTAGTTACAAAGAGAAATAACTTTCTGCAGAAACACCTATAACTGATATATGTTCCTGTTCATTCTGAATTTGGCTGTCAAGAACCAGTCAAAGATTTAAGAGGTAGCTGTAATCAAAAACACGCTGATGATATTTTTGCTGTTTTATTTATTAATACTTCCGTACTCCTTAGATGTTTCAATGAAAACTAATTCAGGAAAGGAGCCATTGGGCCAGAGACTCTATCCAAGAATCCAAACACACTCTGCTTAAAGGATTATAAGGATTCTCAGAGGATTAACAGAAATTACTGCAAATGGATTTCATGGTTATATAGAAATAGAGACATAGGATAAAGGATGAGAGTGAAGATAAGGTTTTTAGTGTTAAAATAGTAGTCTTGCAAGGTATTCCTAAGGATTTACTTTTGTTAAGTAAGACTTTTTACCTTTTCTCTGTAGCTTGTAAGAAGAATGGAGCTACGTTAGTCTCACTCTAAGGCAACTTTTACGGGAATATTCTTCTTTTTATTAGCTACAGAGGGAACCTACTTGAACTTGGGTCCCACCAATACTGAGCGTTAATTTGCTAGTGTGCTATACATCCCTTTTTATGTATGTTGAATGCTATCTCATTTTTTCCCCTTAATTTTTCAAAATTCCAGATGACCTTAGAGAGTTGAAAAACCAGTTTGCAGTCCCTGAAGCACATGAATATTTCATTCAGAATCAGTTGTCATTGTTGATTTCCCATTGCAGTTTGTTACTAAGTTTTGCTGGTAGCCTAAAGAATTTTTGATTCCCTTTCTCTTTTCATTAAATGACTTATATATGGCCATAGATACCCCTGAAGTTTCAACTGTCTCCATTACTGCCTGAAAGAGTAATAATATAAACTCAATATACTATGAATAGCTCAACTGTTTGGACTAAGATTTATGCAGAGGAATTGATATATATGATTGTATTACCATGTTTTTGGTCTACATAAGTCTTTAATATTTAAAACTTTTCCTGATCTATTTATATAAGCATGTTTCTTATTAGTTACTCTTAAAATATTTTCTTGAATCAATGCAAAGGAGGAGGTAATCCTCAGCAGAGGGAAAGAATAGCATGATTCAGGCATAAACAACTGAGACCCTTTCAAATTCTCTTTCATTACTGTACAGAGAATTGCATTACAGAACTCATCAGGATACATGTAGAGGTCTTGAAAAGACATCACTTTTTGTTATTCTTGGAATCTACTGTCCCATCAATCTTTCAGCTATGGAGAACCACATATATCAATATAGATATCAAATTAGTCTCTGCCATAAAGGACGGAGTTTGTGCACACCTGATACTTTCCAGTAAACATCTGACTACACTGACCTGACAGTGCTGAAATACATTAACAACATCCAATCTGTCAAAAATCAGGCAACCATCAACTTACATGAAAAAATAACCAAGATTTCTCTCTGTGAAAGACTACTGCTGGTTCATGCTGTTTTTATTTTAGTTTACTATGTCTTCTATAAAGATGTGCCTTAATTTATTTTTTGCCAAGAAAGTATGAATGTTATATATTGGCTTATCCTTACAGTGTGAATTTATATTCTGCATTTTCACAAGGTTTCCCCTAGAAGATCTCTAAGTGAAGTTAAAGCATGAGTCCTCTACTATCAACAGTAGGCAGATGGAATGAAACAACTCTATTTAAAAATAAGAAAACTGAGCTGCATAGATTAAATACATTGCAGAGAATGTCTTTTGGCAAGGCTAAAATCTTGTGCTTTTAGCTCATTTTTGAACAACCCTATGCAAGTGACTCAGGTGAGTGACAGAAAATTTTATTTGGAGAGCTGCAGCTGCAAAGTGATAGTAGGAACTATGCAACAATGAGACTGGTACCATATTATTTGAGTAGGGGCACTCATGCACCACTCTGTCCTGCAAAGAGGGAAGAGATGGCTACAGCTCTGGTTAATGTAAAAATTGTAACCCAAGTACTAGCAAGTACACTTCTTTGAACAAAATAAATTTACTATAAAACTTGTTGATACAGATTTTGAAACTAATTGAGGGAGAACATTACAAAGATTTTGAGGTACCAGGGTCAGACAACTATTAGCCAGGACCGACTGCTGTGCCATGATGTCACCATAACCTACTGTACATTTTGGGAGCAGACCTGAAATCCTACCAAACCCAAGATGCATCAGACAATGTCGGGAGGGTGGATTTGAGGTGTAACAGTGGAAATTGTCGAATTTGCAAACTATTAATTTCATGCTATTCTTTCACCTTATTTGTTACCATTTGACACCCATCTCTACTACACTTGATGTATAAGTCTGCACTTCTGGAACATCTCAAGTTGCCAAAGAGACACAGGAAACCCTCATAGCTGCATTAACGGCAACTGCTATAGTAGCAGTACTTGTGCCAGGAACAGCAGCCCCAGCAGACACGTGCCAGACATGCACAGCTGCAGATGAGCCACTGCTGATCCGTGCAGTATGTTGGTTCATTTACTTAGTATGTGCTGGAAAGTTGTTCAAAAGAAGTAAAAAAATCACAGCTTAGTTATGTGTTCTCCCCTTCTCATTTTCAGCCTTTTCCTGTCTTATGCAGGATATGTTTTAATTAGCCTATGTCCATCATAGATATTATGCCACCAAGCTTCCACTAAATCATAGTCCACCCATTTGGGGTGGATTTGATCTGACTGATATAAGTTCAGAGAAGTTTGTGCTAAGTGTTTAAAACATGTAAAGAAAAGATGTTAAGAGAATACCACAGTTGCAAAAGCCAGGAGAACTAAAAGCTGGGAAATACAAGAAATAATGTTCTGCCTATGCAACTAAAATATATATAAAAAAGGGGCTGAACTGTTATGTTACATGTTCATTTTTTCCTCATGTCTGCACTTCTATGCCTGTTGGCAACCAACTTTTCACAACTGCAGCATGATGGTCAACATGACTCCTCTTCTTACATTAACTACCTGGCCAAAAGGAGAACATTTAAAGTCATGAACAAATCTCAATATCTTTAGTTCCTCTTTCTATCACCAGAGGGTCTCTCTTTCCAAGAAAAGGAAAGATCAGGAAAGCTCTGGGTTTTGGATTATGCAGACAGCACTGAGATCTTTTAGAGAGTTTAACTGCCAAACTCTAACAGAAGGTAGCTAATTGAAGGTGGGCTAACTGCTATGGTTAGTGACTTCTAACACTGAAGCTTCATCTAAAACTTCAGTAATAACGCTACAAATTATACTGGTCTGAAATTCATACGAACCCAAAAGTATGAGTTTCAGATGGGCCAAACTTTTCTCCTAGATGACTTTCCAAGGATGATGATGAGTGTGGACTAACATAATGAATCAAAATGATAAACCTTTCAGAATTAGATTTTTAAAGTGGTTTTGAATGAAGGTGAAAGATCTAACGAAGCATTTACTGGCACATACTCTCAAAAAAGGATTCCCTTAAGATTAACAGTTTGAGGGTTGATATAACTCATGCAACCAAGCTCCCAAACCCATGTTCACAGTGTGTGGTACTGTGTAATTTCTTTTATATAGAGCTCAAACTGGAGTGGATGCTATGAGCTCACCAACACAGTTGATTCTCAAAATACAAGATTTATGAAGTTTTGCTGCTATGGCTTTAGAAGGTTGTAATGTATATATGAGAAGATGTGTTAATAAAGCTAAAAATGTGATGCTAATTAAGAACCTTTAAGAAGAAATAGGGAAGAAAATATTTGTTATCCATGTTACTGTGCAATGTCCTACCAACATGTCATTGGAAGTGGTTCTGCGTGGAATAGTTATACACAAAAGTGGATATTCTGACTTCAGTAGGTATATATATATAAAAGAGCAAAGCCTTTTATTTTCATAGGATGAGGAAGGGAAGAAAAAGAAAGAGCTAGCAGAAGGAGCAGACAAGAATTTTAAGAAGTTTTCAGGGTGCACCAGCCATGATGGAGGGTGAAATAATGTACTCCAGCTGGGAAAGGTCTCAGATGTTTGTGATGCAGCTAAGGAAGAACTTGATTACCAAGCACAGTCTTGATTTTCACTGCTTTATTTTTGTTCTTTCTTCAGTACCTCTTGTCTTTTAACAAGTACTTTTTTATTTATAAAAAGATATAGTAATAATTTTTTTTTGTCTTTAAATTTTCTAATATTTAATCTGGCTTTAGGCAACTTGAGTATCCCTCCACTCTTCATGAAATTCTAGGCATAAGGTCACCCCTCTCATTCTGAGTGCTCCTGCACCTCACCCATCAATTTTGGTTCTTCAGGAGTCGGAAGACTCTCTTTCCACTAAACTTCACAGGCCCACAGTGAAGTAGTACCATATATTTGTGAAGAAAGTATCTGGCAGCAAGTATGGACTCACGTATTTTTTGAAAAACTACAAGAATGCAGAAGGAAATCTTGAGCTGTGGTAGTGACCCAAAACCTACAGGTTTTGCCAGTGTAAGGGATTTTCAGGAGTTTTGTTGTTTGGGTTTTTTTTCTGTTAAATTTTTCAATTTTTTCTATTTAAAGAGTATTTTAATTGGTTTTGCTTTGATTTTGAAAATCATGTGGAAGCAAGATCTTTGAAAGCATAATTTTTGAAAGATGACTTTACTTGAGTATTTTAAGAAGATGTGCTTCTACTCTATGACTTTATGTTTTCCTTTTTTCTCTCTATTAAGAAAAGTCCATACTTTGATTCCTCTGACATTCTCCAAGGACACAATTCTAAAGCAGGTACTTCACAGTTTGTGCTCTCAGTGATTCAGATATGTCAAACATTTTTGCACTCCTTTTAGCATGCTTTTTCTTGGTTTGTTTGTTCTTTTAGTTGCAATTACATTAACGCTGGTAACATTTTGATCACAGAAAATATAGTTAAAGCACTTCTCAGACACAGGGCAAAGCATGTAATTGAATTCTGAGGGGCATCTAGGTTGGCTAAATTTTAACTAAATTTGTATATCAGGTTAGAAGAACTTAGGTAGAATGACATCCTTAACTAGTGCCCTGTTTCTGCCTAAGAAATCAAATTACATTTTGTCTGATGTTCAGAGCTCTGTGATTCCACATCTTTATGTAAGTTATGTATTTTTTTTTAGTACCGTCAGTGATATATTTTTTTATATATAATACAGATTCATTACTGTCTCAGGATATTATTTTTAGTTGTTTAGTTTCTTTCCTGTTAAAATAACATCTCTTTTTTGGCCCTGGCTCTGTACAGGTCATCTTTTCAAAGTGCCTCCATCCAAGCTGTGAAATCAGTTACAAACTGCCTTTTTCTAAAATTTTTGTAAGCAAGGCTCTTAAACTCTGGATGCACTCCTCCACTACTTCCTAACTCTGCTAGCTGCCCTACCTTGTGTTTGCACTTTGGAACCCATATTAGGTTACAATGTTAAATTTTCTTTGGAGCTAATGTAGCTGGAGTGTTTTTGTAGAGACTAAAGATTTATGAATTCTCCATACAAACTTTCACAGCAAATAAAAATTTCAGGGGTTGAACACTTAAAAAAACCCCAAAAATTGCAAACAGGAGCATAAAGGCAAGAAATTAAGAGTAGTACTTGGAGATAGTTGGTTAAGCTCTAATAAAAAAAGGCTCAAAACGGGTATCCCTCAGAAAGCTTTGACCAATACACTTTCTTCTTGGATAATGAGTTAGCTATATATATATATATATATATATATATACTATTGTTATCAGGAAAAAAGATAAAAAAAAACAAACTATGGTCTATGACTAGAAAGAATCTTAACTCTCGTAAGACTTGGCAGTTTCTCTAAATTAGCATCCAAATAATGCTCATAACTATTTTTAATTTAGATTTTATAAATTGAAACCCATCCACAAAAAACTCTCTTGAACTGTAAGAGATTCAAAGAAGGAAAAAGGCTGTCTTAGAGCTTAATTTAAATAGCTGATGTTATCATCTCAGACTTCAGTAATGGTCATCTGATCTTCACCCACTTAGAGTCTAACTCTGCTGAAATAAATAATCTTACAGTAGTGGTAAATCCGGGTTTATATCTTCTTATATTTAATTGCATAAGAAATGTATGTACCATAAGATCTGAGATCCACATCATCAGCTGGTAGCATTAAGTGTTGTGTGTTTCAATTTCAAAAATGACAAAAGTACTGTAAGTGTGAAGTGTGTGTGCATGAACACACACACCTGTGTGTGTGTGTGTGTCTATCCTAGCTTTTAAGTGAGAAGGTGGAAGAGGGACAGTGATTCCTGTAAGAAAGGGAGGAAGGAAGGGTAGTTGAGTTTAAAATTTTATCTGCACTGCTTATTGAGGAACATCATGGGCAGGCACTTTCAGTGCTTTTAAACTTGTCTTGCCTTTCCATCTGTTCCAATGTGTTCCAGCTTACTCTCTTTGTTGATTATATGCATCACCTTTCACTGAGGAGGTGACCAGTTATGAAAACTTATTTCTCATAATGTTTTAGAAAATACAAGGATAGTTTAATGTTTACCTTATTAAATTTACTTTGTATGATATTTCAGATGACTGTTAATTAAATTAAAATTCTTGAAGGTTGTAAGGAGACTGAGAATAAAAGGCACATTATGTGACTGTCAGATATGCTGGTAACACTTAGGGTTGGCAACAGTTCTGTGAATTTTCCCAAGGCTTTTGGAATTCCAGATAGAAAGTGATGTCTGTGAGCACTTTTGGCTGGCTGTTCTCTTTCATACTCAGACCTTCCTTTAGAGATTTATAGCTGCTTCACATCAGACTGGATGTAGCAATGCATGTGCTGATACATTTACTTTATACTACCTGAAAAAAATTATGTAGAATGACCAATTTAGGAAGGAGATCCTCTTTGTGTGTCTGTTGTCGTCTCTAGCTTCTGTCAGGATCAAACTGATGTGCTGATTTTAACCAAAGAACAGTTTCAGTAATAAACTTCCTGAATCATAAACATACACAGGATCTGAAGCATAACAAGAAAGTACTTAGGAAGTAGAGAATGAATGAAATGATGAAGGAAGACAATACCAACACAGCACTAGGACAAAGAGAGGAAGTGCTATACTACAAGAGATATTCAGAGGAATGATAAATTGAGATGTGTTCAGTGAAAGACATTCAAACACATTCAGAGACATTGAAAGACATTCAGAGAACAAGAAGGATGCTTGAGCACATCCTACTTAATAAGTATTCTTCATATTCTGTCTTGAACACCAAATATGTAAGTCAGCATAGACTGCTTGTTATCATAGAATCATAGAATCAACTGGGTTGGAAAAGACCTCTGAGATCATCAAGTCCAACCCTTGATCCAACACCACCGTGGTTACTAGACCACGGCACTACCATGAAAGAACTCTCAGAAAGGAACTGATCTACTTTTACTCAGAAATAACAAGAAAATTATATACTGTATTGAGAACCTGGAAGGTCAGTAGGTGTTCAGGAAACAATCTGAAGGAAAGAGTGGATCACATGCTAATTGAATATTTGTAATAACATGCAGATGAAAAAAAATACTGAGATAACTGATAACCTGAAAGCTACCTAAAGTGACCCCTAAAAACTGTGTACTTGAAAGCCTTAGCTGGGATTGTGTATCAAGCTTGAGACAGTGCAGCCTGGGAACAACTCAGTTCAGTTGAGGGCAGTTTGGTAGAGTGTAAGAGCCAAGACAAGACTCAAGAGGATGTGACATGAGGAAGAAATTAAAAACCAAGGCTTGTCAACCTGGGGAAGAAAAAGTTGAAAGGGGACACGATTATAGTCTTGCAAAATTCTCAAAGAAGGGAAACCACTGTTTTTCAGAGTTACAGTGGATAGGCTAAAAAGTTAAATTGCAGAAAAAGAGCCTAGACAGTAGAAAACACTTTCTAACATTGAGGTTATCCAAGCCTCGGAACAGATTCCCTGGGGAGATTGTGAAATATGTAATTGGAGGCCTTCAAAAGAACCAAAAAAACTGCCACTGACAGGCAGAAAAAGATGAAGACTTCTCCAACTGTACTGTTTCTGCGATTCTATGGTTTACATCCATTCTATCTCACAGCTCCTGTTTAGCCCATGAACAATTCTATCATGGAAGATGCAAAAAGCAGACATTTATTGAATTGGTAATTATTTAAATGGGAGATACACTTTTATTTTCAAACTGCTTCCCTATTGACATAAATCAGCTTAAGTATAATAATAATGAGTCCTCTTTACAAATGCCTTGCCTTCTCTCCGATATTTTTATAACTAAACTGACTGTAATTTTTATTTGGGTTATATTGTCAGTTTGTGTGATTTGTAATATAGTTATAACCCACCATGTGTTTGACTAGAGCCCTGTTTGAACTTGTACAAATAGATGCAAATAACTAAAAGTAATAAATCCAAAATGTTCTGTCTAGTTGCATTCTATATACATCGTTAGTGGGTACATTGGAAAAACAAACAGTGAAATTCTGATATTTTTTAAATTTTAAAGTTCTGTTTCTGAATTTCTACTGATATTATCATGTGTTTGCCATGTAAAGATGTGATATAATATTTTAGCAATATTTTTAGCAAATATTTTATGTACAGACTAAAAAGATTCAAGGATAAGCAAATCAAATAAGCCAAAGCCATTCCAAAACTATCACTACACAAAAAATAAGAGCAAGGTATAAGTAGCTCAGGATTTTTTTGGTTCAAATGGTCAAATCTATTTTCAAACCACTCTCACTATAATACTTCAGTTATTTTGGCTCTGTGTCATATGAAACAATAAAAGTGGTGATGTGTTGAAGCAGAAACCATAAGGTGAGAAAGTAAAATCTGTTTCTTAAATTTATGTGGCCTTTTGAGCTAGGATTTATGTTGTAATTGGCTATCCAAATACTCTAATCAAAGCCTTATTTCTGATTTCAAAGAAAGCCAGTAGGTTGGGTTAGAGATAATGAAAGTACACTTCTAGAAGTTGCAGGAGATCAAATGTTAAATGAGGAGTTTAACTGTGAATAAGGGTTTTTTTTAGTTTTTATATAGGAATATGAGAAAATATTAAAGACATAAACATTTTTAACCCCAAATAAATATCTCTTATACCAAAGGACCCTTTTTTTTAAAAAAAAAAAAAGGAACATAAAAACAGTAGAAAGTGGTGTATTATTATTTTAAGAAATTGACACTAGCAGAAGCATCAGATGAAAGACAAAGAACAGTTTTAGACATGGTTTCATGGACCTCTCCCTTTGAGAGAATTATCCAATCACTATTGTCACTGTTATGGTCTGATTCTCATAGTGAATCTCTGCTACTGGTTTTAATTGCATTTGAAAACTCATTAGATGATGATAACTTCAATAACATCAAACATCTGAAATCCAGGTATTGAAGATACACACACCAATGTAGTAAATGTCTGCTTTTTCAGGATGACTCAGTTTTAGCTGTGTGCCTTTAGCACAGACAGCAATTTTCTGCATACAGTGTACATTACCTAGAACAGGTATGGCACCTACAGCCTCAAAATTAACACCTCTCTGTGACAGAGGAAAGTGTAAATTAAGGCACATCTCCACATTTTTATACAGCACTAGCTCCATGTATTCTAAGACTACCCAGAAACTATAAATTTACAGAATGTAAATTTGCCATTTACAGCTTTCCTCTATGTTAAAAACCTCTTTGCTTGTAAAGCCTTTAAAAATGGTTACCTAAATGTCTTGAAGTACAAAGGAAAGTTTTTCTCTTTTTTATGTATGCATGTATATAGATGAAGAATCACAGAATGGTTAAGGTTGAAAGGGACCACAGGTGGGGTCATAATACATGCAAAATATTTATGCAAAATAAAAATTTGGAGCCATTCTTTCAATTTATGTAAACATAACATCACCCCTTTATTAAGTGTTTAGGTAGAGGTCTTTTGATCCTATACTTCATTTATTCATGATGTGTTAAACAAATTTCCTGGGCAAGCATATAAAAGGAGCCACCTAAAAGAGAGAGACACTACCTCAAAATAACTTCATCTTCCCCTAGATACCCTATTTAGGTCTTCTTACTGCATCAAATTCCACTGTCATTATGGATCAAACAAGATAACAATGAAAAGGAAGACTGTCTTAGCTGGTCAGCAGATAATGTTACTAATGTCACTGCTGCCTCATAGGTAAAGAAAAATACAAGAGTTACAAGGCTGAAGTTCATGTTGAAACCAAGGAACTGATTGAAAGTCAAATAGCATAAAACACGTAGTCTCATTCTTTAAGTTTACACATTTTGATTACATTGGAGATTTCTCAAGATCTATTGTATTACATACACTTTTGATTTTGAAAATGTATAATAGTTTATGCACAACATGGCTACTTGTAAAGCACAAGTATAAAGAATACATGGCATGGTGTTGCTGGGTTCCACTGTCTCTTTCTTACTGGTGGAGAACATATCTTAGAACTTGAATAACTCACTGGCAATTGCTTCTCTTTGCATCTTCCCTTCTTGCCTGAAGCCCTGCAAGAACTACTGCTGTAGCTAGTTTCAGATATGAATTGGGACTTTCTCAAAAACCACACTGGACTACAAGCCAGCTACATATTTTGACCCTTTTTCCTTCAAAAAACCAGATATTGTATATATGACTTTAAAGTAACTGGACTACTTTCATACTTGTCCATGTTGCAAAGATTAACTACTTTAGATCTATTTGATTTTACACATTCTGCATCTCAATAACCATTTCTATAGCTTTTGATGATAAGGATCTGTTAAATCATCTACACCTCAAGAAAGGTGTAAATCACTCCAATTTGACAACATTTTCTACTCACTTTGCCTCACCATAAAATATGTCAACAGTCTGAAGCAATGGAGAACTTGTGAGCAGCACAGCTTACATCAATTTGCCCATTGTTCAAAGTCTTGGCATCACTAAATGAAAAGGTAGTGTCAGCACAAGGCTAATCTAAAAAAAAACCCTCAACCCTCTCTAACTTTTCTGGGGACAGTTTCCACGAAGGGCATATTTTGGGAGAACAATTTTTTTTTATTACAGAATCATTTGTAAGGAACTGGAAGAATGTTATGTTACATTTACATGAAAACCAAAATCAGTTAAAGAGAAAATGCAAAAGCAATCACTCTTTAACCTTAGCATGCCAGTAATGTAGTCAGCTTTTCCTCCAAAGACTTCCTCACTGCAATAGCTTTCTGAACCTTTTCAGCAATCTTTACAAGAAAGGGTTTTTTTTAGAAAGTCACTTCTCTGAGTTTTCAAATACTTTTTACTGAATAACACACAATGAACATAAAATTTTATATGGTGGTCATGCAGCTGTTTTTTTTGTTATAGAGGTTGGATTTTAAACAAGAAATTCGAAGTATAAATATTCTTTGGATGCAATTCATCGCATACCTCCATACACACAAGTTTTTCAGTGAATAGAAAGTCTGAGACTGATTTAATCAAGAATATGCACCGTATCCTGATGCTATCTCTTCTATGATGTTCTGCAGCAACACCAACACTCAAGCCGGTTTCACACCATATAGAAGGTGTACAGGGGTTTCTCAAGAGGCAATAAGCTGTTTGACATCCTGAAAATACCCTTTGCCAAGCTTAGTGATACAGCAAAATTTTACCTGTGCCTCAGGGGTAAATTCAACAGTAAAGAAATTTTTGCTGGCATAGCTGCACTATCTTTGTGTACATGGAGTGGAACCAGAAAACTGGTGCTTCTGGGTCAATGGTCAATAAAATATCCTGGTAAAGTAAAAAGGAAGAGGAAGTTTATTGCTATGTTCCAAACTTTGGGAAATACTGTTAATATCAGTGAAGCTGCAACAGCCAAACGATGGTAATCACTAATGAAAATCCAAACTAGGATTTAAGAGATTCATACATAGGAAAATAAATTTAACAACTTCAGTTAATGGCAGGTTGTTTACTAAGAAGCAACATATACTAATCTTTTCAGAAGTCACATATGTTGAAATATAAATTTGAAATGCTGCTTTGTTCAGCGTCTCTGTAAAATCTGAAAGCAGATTGAAAACTTTTGAAACCAACTTGAAAGCAATGATGACATTGCTCACATCAGACTGTTGCCATTTCCCTAAAGCAGCAGAATAAACAAATGCTAGCTTGTACCCTGTGTAAAACATGAGAGTCTATGTTTTAATAGAGTTTTGGCAGAAGTCAGCATTATGTAAGTTTTAAACCAAGGATTGCTTGCCTTACAAAACTGAGATTCACAAATTTAATTGTTCAAAGTTCAGCTGAGAAAATGAAGCTGGCTTAAGATACAGGACGAGTACATCGTAATATATTTTTTAATATTTGAGATTTCATTTGACATGTACTATATTTTGTGTGTTTCTCAATGACAAGATAGGATGAAAAATGTCCAAAACAACCTAAAATTTTTGCTTTTCCCCTATGTAACTGTTGGCTGAAAACAGAGAGGTAATCCATCTTTCTATTTTGTGCAAAGTCCCTTGTCATCTGGTGATTGATTGGCATAAATCATTATTAAGTTTTGGAGCTCATAATATCTTATTTATATACAGAGTCAAGAGGCTTGCAAATTGTTTTGGTTTTAACTTACAATATATCCTGTCAAGATTCCAGTTTCCACAGTTGTTTAATCAAGAACCAATTTATTATTCTTTCACTAAAACTCCAAGCAAGCATAAAGCATACGGAAAATATGACCAGAATCCTTTCAGAAAGAGATTCCTTCCTTCCTTCCTTCCTTCCTTCCTTCCTTCCTTCCTTCCTTCCTTCCTTCCTTCCTTCCTTCCTTCCTTCCTTCCTTCCATCCTTCCCTCCCTCCCTCCCTCCCTCCTTCCCTCCCTTCCTCCCTCCCTCCATGTTTTTGCTTCCCTTTCTGCACCCTTCTCTCATTCCCACTTCACTTTCTTGCCCCCTTCCACTTTCCTTCTCCTTCCCTCTTCTTCTTTCCTTCCTCCCTCCTTCCTTTTCTTTCTTTGAGAGGAGCAATCATTAGAATAAAACTGATATCCTCTAAAACATTAGCAATCTTCATAGTATTTAGAGAACCATTAATGACTTCCCTCACTGAGAAGAACAAACAAGAACTTTTTGTCCTCACAGGAACTTTTACAACACTTCTGTTGTCCCTGATCTGTAGAAGTGGAGTGGTCTATGATGGTACAGGGTACCCTAAGGATGATAGTGATCCTGATTGCAGTGGCTTATGCATTTCTGACTGAACAAGGTCTTGCTGGAACACATAATGTTGGCTTGCAGTCTCGCTCTCAGCTGCTCATCTTCCCAAAAGCACAGCTGTGATATATGCATTATTTCAGTCATGTTCACTCTCTTAAGATTTCATCCAAAAAAAAAGTAAGATTACAAAAACTGAAAAGAAAGGTTAACATTAAGAATTATTAAGGGATCAAAAGAATGTGAATTAATACAAAATATAAAAATACGTTCTATTGTAGGAAATACATTTTGAATGTTTTGACTGTGGATTTTATGATTGTCATTTATGTAATGAGAGTTACTAGCTGCTGCAGTTTGTAGAGATGATTAAAAAAATGATCTTTATACTTTCTATTCTTGAGCCCAAACACAGAGCATACAAAGTTCTGAGTTTTACTAAGAGATTAAAGACAAAAACCTATAGACTATTTGGAATTTGAAGAAATTAAAAAAAATACAAAAAAAACTCTCTCGGATTTACACCATTCCTGTCAAACATTCACCTTGACCAGGGTCTTTACAAAGAAGTGCCTGTATATCTTTCATCAAGTATGTCCTCAATCTAATATGCCATTAAAATCCCAAATTTATTTCTACTAAAACAATATACTCCAAATTCATTGCAGACCAAACCCTACTGTAAAATGCTCATTTGTTCTTTAACCTTTGGTTATTAATTATTTTCAAAGATAGAGCTGTACTGTCAGAAAAAACATATCTTTTCTTTATAGATATTTGGATGTACCATAACAGTCCAATGGAATTATCTTCATGCTAGTACTTTAGTCCTTTTATTTTTTTAGTGCTTTAGAAAATGCTTTTCTGATTTTATTGCCATTTTTAGGTTGTACATTTTTAACTTTAAGCATTTTTCTACAGGGTGAATTATGTTCATCACTTTCATGGACACGTTTTATTGTATCTTGTGCACTGTGATTGACTGCAACCAAGCTATGTACCCTTTCATATTTCTTCTTCCAAACCTTTGACTTCCTGATAAAACTGAATTCTTGTGCCTAAACTGCTCAGTTACACCAGATTTTGTTACTTTTAAGAGAATGGGAAGAGTAAAAGTTAGGGAACTTGTGGGTTGAGATAAATACAGTTTAATACATAAAGCAAAAGCTGTGTATGCAAGCTGAGCATGATGTTATATGGATAGAATATCCCTTTGGTCAGTTGGGGTCAGCCATCCTGGCTGTGTCCCCTCCCAATCTCCCAATCTCCCATGTGCTTCCTGGCATGTTGGTGGGGTACAGTGAAGAGCAGAGAAAGTCTTGATGTTGTGTAAGTGCTCCTCAGCAACATGGAAAACATCCCTTTATTATCAACATTGTTTCCAAATCCCCACTACTATTCACCATCTACTATGAAGAAAATTAATGCTACCCCAACTTAAACCTGCACATCCTCCTCCCCTTATTCCACACAATTTACATCGTGCTCAAGTCCTACAGTATCCAATACAACCTCATTAACCACCACCTCCCTTCCCATTCTTTGACATAATACACAGATATTAGTCTACAGACCCTTAATCTACAGACCACCCCTGTAAAATGTCCATAAAACATCCACCAATATCCAGAAAATGTCCCTGGAGTTAATTCTGTCCATGACTTTGGTTTCATCTGTTAAAGTGGTCACTCAGGATAGGAGAGGTGGTGTGTTACTGGGCACCAAAGTCAACTCAGGTCTAGTCATTGCTGAACTTGCACTACTTCTTGTAAGACTTGTCCTCCATTGGTTTGGGTTGTTCCTGCTATATATTGAGGCAACTCAAATCCTGAGTTACAAAAATTTAAAGGTATTTCCATTAGAATCCCCATCCCTGTTCCCTTTGGACCAGATCATAGGGTTTAACATTGCAATGAACTCTGTCCCTTGACCTTCTGCAGCCTGGACTTATCTGCAGACTGCAGTCCACTAGAATCATAGAATCATAGAATCATAGAATCAACTGGGTTGATCCAACTCTTGATCCAACACTGCCATGGTTACTAGACCATGGCACTAAGTGCCACATCCAGTATCATCTTAAAAACCTCCAGGGACGGTGAATCCACCACCTCCCTGGGCACCCATTCCAATGTCTGATTACTGTCTCTGTAAAAAATTTCTCCCCTGGTGGACATTAAGACCACGCCCTCTTGTCCTACTGCTGGTTGCCCAGGAGAAGAGACTGATGCCCACCTGGCTACAACCTCCTTTCAGATAGTTGTAGAGAGTGATAAGGTCTCCCCTGAGCCTCCTCTTCTCCAGGTTAAACAACCCCAGTTCCCTCAGCCTATCCTCACAGGACTTGTGTTCCAGTCCCTTCACCAGCTCCAGCACCTTAATATCCTTCCTGAACTGAGGGGCCCAGAACTGGACACAGTACTCCAGGTCTGGCCTCACCAGCACTGAGTACAGGGGAAGAATCACTTCCCTGGTCCTGCTGGCCACAGTGTTCCTGATACAGGCCCGGATGCCATTGGCCTTCTTGACCACCTGGTCACACTGTTGGCTCATGTTCAACTTCCTGTCAATCCAAACTCCCAGGTCCCTTTCTGCTGCTTTGCTTTCCAGCCACTCTGTCCCCAGCCTGTAGTGCTGCATGGGGTTGTTGTGGCCAAAGTGCAGGACCCAGCCCTTTGCCTTGTTGAACCTCATCCCGTTGAAATCAGACCATCTCTCCAGTTTGTCCAGGTCCCTCTGACGAGCCCTCCTGCCTTCCAGAAGATCAACACTCCCCCCAGCTTGGTGTCATCTGCAGAATTGCTAATGGTGGATTCAATCCCCTTATCCAGATCATCAATAAAGATATTAAACAGAACTGGGCCCATCATTGATCCCTGGAGGACACCACTAGTGACTGGTTGCCAGCTGGATGCAGCACCATTCACCACCACTCTCTGGGCCTGGCCCTCCAACCAGTTCCTAACGCAGCACAGAGTGCCCCTGTCCAAGCTGTGGGCTGCCAACTATTTCAGGGGTATGCTGTGAGAGACGGTGACAAGGGCTTTGCTGAAGTCCAGATAGACTACATCCACAGCCTTCCCCTCATCCACCAGGCGGGTCACCTGATCATAAAAGATCAGGTTGGTCAGACAGGACCTGCCCTTCCTAAACCTGTGCTGGCTGCGTCTGATCCCTTTTCCATTCTGTAGCTGTTGTGTGATTGCACTTAGGATGATCTGCTCCATAATCTTGCCAGGCACTGAGTTCAGGCTTACAGGCCTGTAGTTTCCTGGGTGCTCCTTAAGAGAGTACCTGCTCCATGTGGAGCCTTATCTAGGAGCCACAGTCTCTTCAGGGGTATATCTGCTGTAGCATGGACTTATCTGTAGTCACAGTTGCTTTGAGGTCCACCTGTTCCAGCATGGCCTTCTCCATGGGCCACAATGCTTTCAGAGATACCTGCTCCATCATGACCTTACTCACAGTCACAGTCCCTTCAGAATTAAACATGATCCAACATGGCCTTACCAATAGCTGCCATCCCTGTGTACCTGTTCTGTCATGAGTTTATCCATGGATGCTTTCAAGTGCTCCAGAAGGACCTCACGCACAGCCACTGATGTTTCAAAGTGTACCTGCTGAGGCACAATCATATCCATGGCCACAGATGCTTTGGGGTGTCCTGCTCACAGGTCACAGTTCTTTCAACTTGAATTCACACTAGATTTCCAGACTCTGCAGTACAGCAACTCAGAGAGACCAGTGATGCCCTGGCCATCTGCCAGTCCAGGCACATTGCCACTGTTGTTATCAAAATGTTCCCAGGCACAGCAGAGTAAGACGATAAACAGTGTAGCAGCACAGCAATACAGACAGCAGTGAAAGCAAAAAGAGCAGTGACTGATGAGCACTAGACTCTAATACACAGGCAAGCAAGCCCCATGGTAAGTACAGGAGCCTGACAATTAATAGCTGAACAGCAACGATGGCTATAAATTCCATCTGGCACATTCCAGTCAAATTTGTCATTACCTGTCATTACCCCAAACCCTTCCACACTGGACGACTCATTGGTTTTTTTCTATGGCACTTAGTAGGTAAAATAAAAATAAAAAACAATACTCAAAGCCCCATTGAGTCAATATAGTTACAAGATCTGTGCTGAGTAGGTTGACATGCCCTGCCCCAGGCTTCAGGAACATGATTACACGATAAAATCCTTGTTTCACCCAAGACATAGTTCTATTCAACTTCATTATTTTTTGTTTTGTAGCTGTTCCAGTCACATGGAACCATGTTAGTTATTTTCATGGAAGACTGTTAAGAAGAAGGACAACATCCTACAGGCCAGGGGAATAGCTTTGAGGCAGAGATTCAGGCATGGCTGGAGAACAGGGACAGCTTTGTCATCAACTACAGCGTCTGCTCGGCAGGGCTGCCAGAAGGAAAGTAGTGAGACCAAAGTGCATTCATTAACTGTGTGAATTTCTGCTATATACTTGGTTGTTGTAAGATGCTGCCAGGGGTAGAAGGTTGCCTACCAGAGTAGCTCCCTGAGCAATGCGAACACAGCTTCAGTCAGTCGGATTCTGTTCAGAGGTATTCAGGTTTCCCAGAGAACTGTGGGTGCCCCACCCCTGGAAGAGTTAAAGGTCAGGTTGGATGGGGCTTTCAGCAACCTGGTCTAGTGGAAGGTGTTCCTGACCATGGCAGATGGGTTGCAATTAGATGATCTTTAAGGTTCCTTCCAACTCAAAACATTCCATGATTCTGTGATTCTGTATATCTTCACAGTCACGAACTTATTCCTTCAAAGATGTTTTCTAACATCTACCATTATCTTTAACATTATCTGTCTTTCAAAAAACCCCCAACAGTTCTAGATTATTTTATAAATCTTTATTTTACTTGAACAGGAATTGTCATTTCCCAGCATATAATATTAGGGCTAATTTTAAACTTTTCATAGGTTTTGCCACAGGAGTTCTCTAAATCAATGAAACAGACTTAAGTGGATTAATGATAAAGTCGGGGAGGTGATGTGG
Source organism: Manacus vitellinus (assembly GCF_001715985.3). Taxonomy (NCBI): domain Eukaryota; kingdom Metazoa; phylum Chordata; class Aves; order Passeriformes; family Pipridae; genus Manacus; species Manacus vitellinus. Next base: position 30,766,828 of record NW_021939396.1, on the reverse strand, counting down.
TGTTGCTGTGGCTGCATACACAATGTGGTAGTGGCTGTATGATTTCTCTGTGGACCACATAGCTACAAACAGTCTTAATTTTTGCACCACTTTTTATGTCTTTCCTGTGTATGCTTAAGAAAAGTTGCACAACATGATTTTTTGTAGAATCAGAGTTTGTAGTGAAAATTAATTCTTGAACAAAAGTGAGGGTTGCAGCTGAGTTACTTTCTGCTTTCAGAGCTGGTAAATATTAGATCATCCAAACAGACAACAGTCTCTGTCTGAAAGACACAGAGTGCAGGAAACTTGGTAGTAAATACTAGTTACTCGAATAAACAGTTGCAGCGAGTAGAATTTGAGTGATCCTTGGGCTGCAATGTCTCCTTAAAAACTACTTCTTGGACAAATTCCAAGAGTGGACTAATTTGTCAAGGTTACAAATGAGTAACGTTTGCCCAGCAAATGGTCCCCCTGAACTTGCTTGTTAGCTAGATGAATTTCTTGCTTGTTCATGGAGCACGCAAACATGCCACTGGTCTGAGTTCTCTGAGTTTTTTGTGGATACTTTCCAGTTCCAGGGGGTTTACTGTGGCAGAGGAGGATTTGGCCCAAAATATAGGTATTTTTTTATGTGTTACATAAAACTGTAGGAAGATAGTACTGCCAAAGGGCACAAGTAATTTTTTTTGTTGTTTTAACATCCCAGAGTTTTGTTGATCATTTTTCCCAAACAGGATGTCCATTGAGGGGAAACATTCCTCCATTTAGTTTGTTTCTGCTATGATTTTTAAAAATTTCATCAGTTTTCTTTTTTTTCAGTACCATATTCTAAGGATAAAAATATTCTCTGACTACATACCTTATAAGATTGTCATGAAATAGTCTATAAAAAATTGCTTTGCCTGTTGATAATGTTGGTAATGTGAGGTAGATTCATCTTATCTGAATGAGATATTATAACAAGATATAACTACCTCTCAAGGGGCAAAAAGTTCACCCTTCAGGGCAAGTAACACTTTTCTTCCTATGCTCAGCCTAGCACAGTTCTAGTCCATGCAATGGTATTGTTACCATAGTGTGAATATTTTTTGCTTCAATAAAGAATGATGCTTTAGCAAGAACGAAGACTATGGAGAGTTCTCTAGGTTCTAAAAGCCAAAATTTAAAAGCAGATATAAATATTACACTCCTTTGAGGAGAATTGCCAGGTGAAACCTCAAACCCCACACCCAACTCCAACAAACCCAAACTTCTTTCCTTAAATTATTCCAGAAAATGAAGTTCTCCTGTTTCATAGTCCAACCATTATAACTCAAGAAAAATGCATAGGTTCAAAAGCAGAAAGGACTCATGACCACCCATGATCTCATGATTCAGCCATATTTTGTCTCCAACCTTCTGAAACTACACAAGGATTCTCAGATTTCTTAAAAATCTGCATTCAGAATTTCTCAAAGAATATATATGCATATAGAAAATTTCAGTTATTATTGCTGTTGTACAACTATTTGTAACTTTTTCATTTACACCTTCAGGTTTATCTGTATTTCAAAATTTTTCATATAGACCTATTCTCATATATTCTGTTTCAGATTTAGTATCAGTTGCAAATGTACAACTGTTATGTTGTCAGTTCTGAAAAAAAGCTTCCTTGCTTTTTTTTATAGTAAGTTAGACTTCCTTCATGAATAGAGAACTGCATTGTTTCAAGATAGTTTAATTAACTTCCACATGTTGTCATTTAAAGTTTGCCTCTGAATAATTTTTTGGTTTTAGAACTGGCCTTTATAAAATACCCTGTCTGCCTGTGTAAGTATATATTTGTGTGCTAAAGGAAACACGCAGTGGTAAAAAGGTGGAAAAGCCTAATTGCATGGAATACATTTTAATAGTTCATATTCATTGCTCCTAGGCAATCCTAAACACTGAGTTCAATAATCAATTTGTCCTTTTTATCCTTGGTTTTTTGAGTCTTCCTGGTGATCTTCCTGTAGGGTTACTTCGATGGAGTCTTTTTATCATTTTTTTTAATTACATATCATGAATACTACAAATTAAACTGGATATCACTTATATTGACTTCAGCAAGGCTTTCAACATGGAGAGTGTACCCACGTAGCAAACTGAAGAGATATGAACCAGGTGGGTCAGTGTTAAAGTGTTGCAATGACAAATTGTATGTGAGGTCCATTACTAGTGTCATTCCCTAGGTGTTAATGCGGGCCTCATACTAGTTAAAGTCCTTATTAAGTACCTGGACAGTGCAAAGGAGTGCACCTTCAGCAATTTCATGGATGATATCAAACTGGGAATGTGGTCAGCATGCTGGAACATGCAACTGCCATTCAGAAGGGACCTCAACCAGCTGGAGAAACAAGCTGGCAGAAGTCTCATTAAGTTCACAAAAGGATATGCAGTGTCCTGCACCTGATGTGACATGATGTTATAACCTCATGCAGAAATACATACAGGGCACTGACTTGTAAAGAGCAATTCCACAGAAAAGGATCTGGGTGTTTTGGTGTCCAAGTTGAATATGAGATAATTACAGAACAATTTAAGTTGGAAAAGACCTCTAAGCTCATCGAGTTCAACCATTAACTTCACTGCCAAGTCTACCTATCAAGCATGTCTCTAAGTGCCACATATACAAATATTTTAAATACTCCCAGGGATGGTAAGATGCGGCAATGTGCCCTTATGCTGGCTCGCTGGGTTCTCTTGGTCAAGGATACATACAGCACATTGATTATGTTCAGCTGGTTGATTATTTTCCTCTATTTGAGAGACTGTATATGAAATACTGTCTTCAGTTTTGGTTCCTAATACAAAGAAGACATTGCCGTGCTATCAGAGGGGTGCAAGCAGGAGAGACTGCCTTTTCAGTTTTTGCTTGAAAAGATATAGGTAATATCAACAAAGGTCAAAATGCCTCGTCTCTACATTTCTGGAGCCTCCAACAGTCTTTAATCTAAAGAGTTGCCGACATACCTGCACCTAAAACTGGGCTTATGTTAGCACCAGTGTGGAAGAAGAACTCAAAATATACTTGGCCTTCCAGAAACTTGGTCAAAGCTATTGTAAAAGTTAACCTTTTACACCGGGACAGTGGCATGGCAAGACTGGATGAATAATGACTAGATGAGAGTGATGAATGAGAACAGTATAGGTGATGCTTAGTGTTTGCTTATTAAATGGAAAGAAAAAACAAAGCAAATAAAACTCAAGGTAACTCAATGATTATTCTATGTAATGTTTACTCACTTCTCACAGAACCCTAACAAGTGAGCTGGGCCAGTTTTACTTATCGCTTTACGCTGGGGCAGGTAGGAAAGTCTCCAGGTCTAATTTCATAATAATCTTAAGAAGGATATTAAGAACAAGCAGAAACTCAAAAAAAAAAAAAGGGGGATAATATAAGACTATAACACTACTCAGTCAAGAAAATTTGTCTTAAAGGTCAGGAAGGATAAAATATGACTGCCAAAAGTCAAGCTGTGTTAACTTGTAAGAGATATTCACTTAAGTTGAAAAGAATTCTTCTAATGCAGAAATAAAGAAAGAAATTGATGCTTGTGCACTGTGGTAAGAACTGAGACTAGGAGTAAATGAAATAGGAAACTAATTCAATTACTTGCTTCAGCTGAGATAGAAAGAAAATGAAATGCTTAAAATAATCCAATTTTGAGGCCTGGAGAATATCTGTTTCCAGAATTCTCAAAACAGGCATATGAAACCAAAGATCAAATAACTAAAAGGGGTAATAGATGTATTGGCAAGGGATTAGGACAATGTAACTAGAAAATAACAAGGGAGGTTCTTAAACTATAAAGAAAGAACATAATCTGATAATTCCAATTCTATTAGTATGTCTTCAATAGTATTCAATGCTATTTTAAAGGTATGAGTAATTAAGATGATTCAAGTAAAAAGGGATTGAGGCAATATATGGCATATATTTACCCCATTTAGATTGTGCCATACTAAACAAATGAGCGATAACACAGAATTCTAGACAAAGGAAAAGATGTAGTAATAACATATCTGAATGTCAGTGAAAAAATTAATATGTTATAACAGAAGAAATTACTGACAAAACTGGAGAAACTGAAGATTAGAAGTGGAGTCATCAATGAGAAACGGACTTTCATAATTTATATTCTTTATAAGCATATAATATATGAGGTAAAGAACCCTTCAGAGTTCTTTAAAAACTTGCAATGTTCTTGGCTTAAATAGTATGTGCTGAAGAAAAGGCTAATCAGGCACGACTAGGAAGCACTCTCTCTGTGAACAAACTCTGAATTTCTGAGAGAGCCTAATGTCCTTGAAGACTTGAGCAATGGAATTGATCTGATATCCTGCAGTATAAAATACATGATTCTATGCTTAGGAATTACTGAGGAACTCATGCTTTAAACCCCGTTGTAGGAAATAAAAATTGAAAGCCAAGGTGGAGCTTGACATCCCTGGACAACCAAAAGCTAGGTGCATGATGCAAACTGTGAAAATAGGCTAATATGATGTGAGAATTTGCTAATTGAAGTATTTTAAATGAAGTTTGCAAAATATTTCATTTGTGTGGCTTTTATTATAATAACTGTCATTTGGAATTTAAAATGCAATATAAATAAAGAACAACTATTTGTATGATCGAGGGAATGGATAATTTTTTAAAAGAAAAGTCATAACTTCCCGTGCATTGAAGCAACCATGAAACTGCTATCATTGTAAAGGAGAAACATTTACTGTACTCTATGCTTTATCATGCTTCTCTGCCTCTTCTCCTAGCAACTGTAATGGTTGTTTAAAAATTTTCCAGAGAGGCTATATAACATGGTTCCTGAACATGTCACTGATGGGTAGTCATTTGACTAGACAGCTTCATTTTACTAGGTTCTATTTACTGAATTTATACATGTGATTTCTATGACTTTATGTTATATAATTTTCCGTATACTCTGTCCTTCTTTCTTTACACTCTCTACTTCAAAGAACTTTCTCACCATTTCTTATATTTATAATTATTTTTCTTTTAGTATTTTCAGTGTCCATTTTTCTACTATTCATTTTGAGACATTTCAATTCCTTGCCCACATACATAGTGATATGCGTAGCACAGTTCTTGGTGTACTGAGTAGTATTTATATATAGGTTTCTTATGAGTAATATTTATAAACTGATGACTTCTGGATAGGTATTATTCACATATGGTTTTACCATCTTCTACTAATGCTTATAAAATACTTACATATCATATGCTCTATATTTATGTGGTGAAGGGTGTATATGCTTTTATAACTTTAATTCCTTGATATACACGCAACTATGGGCTGTTTAGCCAATGCCATCAAACAAAGCAGATCCTTTCAATCTGGTAATTTAATGTCAGAGAACTTGACTTAATGAAACACCTAGACTCCCAGATTACCCAAACCATACTCCAGCACCTAGAGGTAAAGTCACTGGTCTGATGCTGTAGATCAGTATATCTCCACTGAGTTTAATAGAATTATGACAGATTATGATGGTTAAGGGTGAAGCCAGCAAAATTTAGCACTCTGAAGTGCTTTGGTTCGTGCATTTGTAACCAGGGTCCTGTCTGTTCTGCAAAAGGTTTAAAGCTGCTTTCAGGGAAATAATGGACTGCCTTTTTGCCCCTGCCCAGCTATGCACTCTGCATCTCTTTGTCTGTGTGCAGTGTGAATGGTTAACTTCACTGTTCCCAAGGTCTTTTTGTAGATATGTTACCAACAGAAGTCGGGAAACAAACTTCAGAAACTCAAATTGTGTGCTTTTCTCACAAACAGTTTGCTTCTTCCTGCCTCAATTTGATTCCTCACAATTCTGAAATGGCAAAATCTGACATTTTATTTCAGTACTTCTGCCCAATCATAATGGAGAGATAAGGACATTTGTAAAATAATTATTATATTAAAAATATTACTGCAGTCAAATATAAAAATTTCACCATCCACTTTCTATACACCTTTAGTCTTCAAACCTGAACATTTTTTGCAGTATCATACCCAAATGCATTACAAAGAATTACTTCTGTTACTACTGATTCATTTTTATCTTGATTTTTAGAGGGAAAAGTTTTTTTTTTTATATTTATATTTGTCCAGCTCTCCTTCTCAGTAAGATCTGAACCCACTGGGTAATTTCAACCAACTTAAACATAGAAGAAAAAAATCCACACTTTTTTTTTTTCTTTTTTCTTTTTTTTTTTAATAGATATTAGATAAAGAAGATACATCACTAATAATTACAATGAGTTTATGGTAAAATTTTTTCTCTTTGGATTTTGGAGGAATCCACAAGGCTGTTTGTTACATCTCAGGAAACCAGTTATTGATACTTCAATTCATATTTAAACAGAATGGGCTTATGAAAATAAAAAAAAAATGTTTTGATGGGGTTGATTGTGTTTTGTTATTATTGTCTGGAATGAAAGACTGAAAACCCTAAACATAATTAATGTAAAGTGGAAAGGACCAACATCTCTTCCTTGCATTCAGAATCAGATATTCCTTCTCTAGCTTCATAATCTTGAAGTGTCTAATTGGAAAGCCAACACGACATTTTGTTGAGCAGAGGTGTCATCCAAAGAATTAAGAGATGGAGGTTGTAACGTTCTGTAATTGTGGAATAGAACAACGTGTTCCTGCTGATTACCTGGGCAATCATCCAAACAGAATTTGAAGAACTTTTATCTTCAAGTATGGCCTTCCAGTAAGAGAAAGTGCTGCATAGTCATTCCTGTTGTAGCATATGGCATTGCATTTACACAGGGACCATGAACAAAATAAGACAGACACAAGCCAGGAAATATCATAGGTACTTCTTAACAACATGAATCTTCATTTGCTGTAAATGTCTGTGCTCTGTAACAATTTGATATTTATATAAAGCAGAACAGTAAGAACAATTGTGTCTTACTTGTGCTTCAAGCTAAAATTGAGATCTGGCCTTGCCACGCAGGTTACCAAAGAACAGTCTATCTTTTCCATAACCTTCTGATTATGAAGGATGGAATAAATAAGGTGTTAGCTCTCTTTTGCAGATGGAGACTTTCAAGATGCAAAGATCAGGACTTCTGTAAAAGGTCAATGGATATTTTGAAATATTACTAAGGATATGTTGTTATCCAGGCCAACATATTAATAATGCTAACAGTCCTCATCTTTGTATCTTTTCTAGACTTTTAGATTATCTCTGAAATTAAATTTATGGGATCTCAGTTTGTGCTGAGACGAAGTGGATTAAACCTTAACATTTTCCTTAGCAAAATGACTGTTCTCTCTCTCTCAAAAAAAAAAAACCCAACCCTTTAGCTTAAGAAAAACACATGGTTGCTATTCTGAAGTGCATGAAAACTTGCAAGAATAAGAGAACTAACCCTCTGCCAAATAGTTACAGAGATGATAAGAAATGTGTACTTTACATCAACCAGAAAGTTAGTGCAGAAAATCAGCACTTCTCTGTTCATCAAAACATTCTTTGATTGTTTGTTTTCTTTTGACTGAAGCCTAAATTACCTTTTAACAATGTTATATATGAATTAGTCACCTTTTAAATGAAATTCTATTGTTCTATAGTATTATAAGGAGGGTTTTTTGCAGTTCAGGATGACAAAACACTCACCTCCGGCTAAAGAAGAAACTGCCATCTTGGAAACTTTTTAACCAGTTTCTTGGTGCTTCAGGGGTCTTCTCCAGTGAAGTCTCAGAGAGGTTGTGGAGTCTCCCTTCCTAGAGACATTCAAAAGCCGTCTGGACATGGTCCTCGGCATCTGGCTCTAAATGGCGCTGCTTGAGCAGGGAGTTGGACAAGATGCCCTCCAGAGGTCCCTTCCAACCTCAGCTGTTCTGTGATTCTGTGAAGATATTTTAGTTCCTACTGTTCCTGACACATAAATCTCTTGAGAGCTAAAGTGCTTTTGTCTAGTCCAGCACACTGGATTCACTAGGATAGTAACAGAGTGATATTAAATGTGTTCTCATATACAAGTTGTCAGACTATGTGATCTAGTGATTATTTGCCTCAGACTTCACGACAAAAAATTAAACCTCACCTCTTCCCCCAGTCCCTCAGAAGAATCATTAAGCTGTAAAGGCAAGCAAAAGGAGGTTCAGTTGTAAAGTGTAATCTGCCTCTTGTACTGTCATCAGAATTATTAACAAATGAGCCTTTATTACTGTTGAAAGGCAGAAACAACACAGAAGATTTTCAGGTATAATATTAGGCCTTTTTTCCTGGAAACAATACATAATACAGAAACATCATCCACTTCTAAATCTTGCAAATCTGATATGGTGTCCCATGGGAGACAATAATCATGCATTTCCGTCTTTTAATGCAGCAGATTTTAGGTCTTTAAGAATAAATGAAGTATGAAATCTCTTAGATGGACCCCCTGGCTACTCATGAGAGTGCTCCCTTCCATCCCAGGCAGACTACCAGCCTTGCAGCCAAAATTCTATTAGGAAATGTCAGGTGTCTCGGGGAGACCATCTTCAGGAAGAGAGGTAGATCTTGTTTCTTCGTTTCTGAGACCATCTTCCTGATGGGCAGCACAGATTTTATGAATCTACAGGCTGTAGCAAAACCAAACCCTGATTATCTGACCCTCCAATTTCTACACTACCACTTGTGAGCTACAGGTATAGCTGACTCAGTTTTAAGAATTTGGTGGGTGGCGGGTTTTTGTTCCACTTTAGGAATAAAAGCCAAAAAGAATGAAAACCAGAAAAATATCTGTATTATCAATGATAGTGAATAAGAAGCAGTTGCCGGCTCATGTTGTTAAATTAGAGGCAAGTCAGTGTGAGAAACTGTGGGTTATGTGCTGTGACACATGAAAAACTGGTGCACATGGCCTATTGTTCTTTTCTTGGCAAACCAAGTCAATCCAGGAAAAATTCAGTAGAACTTCACCAGGAGCTCAGCAGAGAAAACCTTTGTTCCCATCTGAAGTTTGCCTTTCAAGAACTAGTCTAATAGAATGATTGTCTGTACAAACATGGATTTTGTATGTATTGGCTGATTTTATTAAGAGAGGAAAAAAAAAGGTGATAGACTCCTCCAAAGATGAAAGTGTTACTGCAACTGCAACTATGGAGATTTAGCTTATTTTTTTGTCACTGATCTTAACAGCAGTTACTGTTAACGTTGGCTTTGTAAGAGTGAAAATATGAACTCATTCCTGACTAGACTGAGGCGCAATAGGGGTTGCTTATCTTATTTACAAAAAAAATATAAACATTTCAAAGGCTTTGATCTAGCTTGTTCTACGCATCATTATTGCACAAGTTTCTGTAATATTGCTGTCAGTCTTCATTTTCTCTTGAATCCTAATCTCTTTCCTGAGTTTTTAGGAAGGACTTCTGTTTTAAAGCTGTGCATGGAAACTGGCAGAATAGAAATTGTTTCAGAAGATCCCAGGTTTCTTCAGAGGAAAAGCAATGAGAAAATGTTGTGATTCCCATAAGAGGGAAAAACCTTGGCAGGGCTTTCTGGGTCTCACTGTGGGAAGGGAAGGGTTCCAATCTTTTCACCAAGAAAGGAGAAGATTTTTAATCCCTCTCTCTGAGAGATACATTTTAAATTACAAATTATATTTCTACTGTACATACGTACTTTTGAATAATTAAATGTTTTACAGTTTTGTGGAAGTAATATTTTTTCCGTCATGGTTGGTGTTGTAAGGACTTCTGTTTAATTTCAGTGGTGATGGGGTTTTGCAATCAGTCATTTACAGACAAACACAGACAATGTGACTATACTGTGATCATTAACCAAGGAGCAAAATTGTATACGTAATAAAGAAAGTTTCAAAAAAACCACAAGGAAGCCTAGGTTTGTTTTACACACTGGCAGTAATATTTATAAGCTAATGTTACATGATTTCAACATTCAGAATAGCCAAACTATCTGTAAACTAGAGTAGTGTACTGCCTTGAGTGTTTAAAGCATTTCTAGGATTCAACACCTCTTTTGATGCTCTCAATTTGCTTAGAGAGGGATCATTTTTGGATGAGATTCTGTGCAGAGCTCATTTTCAAGGGGTGTTAAGAAGAGCACTGGGAGCCCGGACTAATTAGAAACCAAATAACTATTCTATGCTGTAATGACCCTGTATATTCCTTATATTCTACCTTGCTTTCTTAGCATTTCTCATGAGTTTCCTTCTGTCTCTACAGTATTTGGCATTTACCCCATGTTATGGGTAAATCTTGCCTTCTTTCTCAGAACTGAGGATTTGGCTTCAAAAAACATATATGCTATCGCTAGCCTTTGATAAAAGATGTTTTTGAACTTTTTCTTCTACTGTTGACTGGGAAAGTAGTAACCTATTGGTAATGTCAGCTCATGATGTCACTTGTGGCACTAGCTAAATACATGAGTAACCACTCTTTGATAGTAATTTATGGGGGTCAGTTGTTTCTTCGACTTTTGTTACTTTGTCCCTTCCCTTTGGGTACAGTTCCTGCTTTGCTATTCCATGTTTCCTGGCACCTCTTTTGAAACACTCTTTTGACAGTTGCTTACTCATTGCCATACAGAGTTGTACTGTTCCGATTCTTAAATCTGTACTTTAAGTTGAAACTTTACTTTAGGTCCAGTAAAAGCTTCTGAACCTCTTGTTGATTTGTATTGTTTCATCAGCCTTACCTTTGGAGGTAAATATAAATGTATGTCTCTGACATAGCTAGATATAGACATAAGCTAGATCTATCTTTACTAAAGGTTTTTTACTTTCTGCTTAGTAATAATTTAAAATTAATGTTCCAGTACCAAAACATTTCTTGTATGCTCTTGTGTTTTCTATTCCACCTTGTCAGCATTTTTGTTAGCCTTGTAAACCCAAGTCCCAAACAGTAATGGAGTTTAATTTTGCTATAAACCATACAAATGCATTCAGCGGGTTTACAAATTATCCCTTCTGCTGCTTTACAACAAGATCATTTTTTAAAATGGATGTATAAATCTCCCCACTGCCTTTTTTTTTGGAAAGAACATCTGGGCTGTTGTACAACTTTTAAGAGCAAAGTTAAACAAAAACCGGGCCCAATGCCCAGAGAAACCAACTCAAATAAAACTTGGGCAAAATAAGCTATCCCAAAAAGGAAGAGCTAGATAGAGGCACAAATAATGTATGTGAAACTGCCCAATGATGCAGAAAATGGAGTAGAATAATTTTGCACAGTTGCCATACATCAGATACCTTCAGAGCAAGAATGAAAAGATGCCTGTAGAAACGGATGCTAGTGGATTGGGTCCTGATACTTTAAGGCCTGCCTTGAATCAGATTCAGCTGCAACAAGAATATTCTCATAGAAACACATGATGCAGACCCTGAAAGCATATTGCTTCAATCCCCAGAGTTCTGGACAGTCTTTCAGTTCTCCAGCAAGAGCAGCTTAGGTGAAATGTAGACTCTTTCTCTTAGGTGAAAGCTGTGGGACTAGATTTTTGTCTTTTGTTTTTTACCAACTAAGCAACTGGAAATTGCTTACACAAGGAACTGATACATCAGGCATGACAGCTTTAACCTTTGGAATACACTATGATCCAGATATCATGAGACTGACTTTGAAGAATGAGATTATAATAGCAATATTTTTAGTTCTTTTCACTAGCAACCTGAACTTTTAAGATGTCATAGCCTGTTTTATAATATATTCTACATCTTTGAGGTGGGTAAGCTACATTTAAAAGAAATCGAACCCCCAAATTCTCATGGACTAATATGTACATAAATGCAGGGTTTTGCAAAAATTCAGTTACAAATTCTGGAATGAGCCTTGCTTGAGACTTGATGTGCATGAATAGTATCCATTTTCTGAAGTTTGTAGATTATTTGTGGCTTAATTTACTTGAAAGCCCATTAGATTACTGTCAAAGACATTAAATTGGTGGGATTTCTGTAAAAATGGTGATGTATTGTCTGAACCTGTAGAATTGTTGTGTCTATATTGTTGGGTTAAAGAAAAACCTTGTGACTAGCTGCCAGTTTATCATTTTATAATTTTTCATAGGACTGTGCATGAATATAATAGCAAGTAAAAGCAGAAGGTGCCTCTCCAGTCTCCCTGAGACAAGCTAAAGGTTGGGCCCTTTTTCCTGTAGATTTTGACAATAATTTTTTTGTTTTGTGTCACAAGCATCAATCTCACCTGGTACACCTTCAGCACATAGTTGTTCTACATCTGAGGTAGCTTCCCCTTCCTGTTCTCAGTTGCACACCTGCATCCTCCTTCCACAATCTCCATTACATCGTCACCCCCTTTGCTTCCCATAATTCCCTCTTTCCATTACTTTCCTCTAATTTATATAAATTTGTACTTAGAAGAGGACAGATTATCTGAGTTCCAGTAATTAAAATGACCAGTTGATCATATATTACCAAATTTTCTCTCAGTCTTAATTTTCATTTCATCATCTTTCATGAAGTCCTATCTATATATGGAGAACATTTATTTGCCCTGTGCTAAGTTTTATCTATGTTTATAGGACACAATGTGTACTTTTCAGAAGTAACCTCAATTTCCTTGACAGACCGTACTTGTTCTTTGTCTGTATGTCTATTTGTTACACAATGCTTTTCTGTCATACCTTGTTTATGTTAGTAGTATTCTTTGGTTTTCAAACTGAAATAAGTGAGAATATATAGTAATTTGTATTACTATTTCACTAACTCAACAGAACTCTGTGTATTTGTGATAGATTTCTTTTTTTGCAAAATTTTATTAAGTAGCACAAAAATGAATCATAAAACTCCAAACACTCTATTTCTTGTTACATTTGTTTTATCCAGCAGGCAAACCAAACAATTAATCATTTGGATTTGTATGTGCTGCAAGATCAGGTCCTGGCAACTATGACCTTACTCCTGGACAGTGTTTAAGTGTGTGATTAACTTTGAGCAGATGCTTAGCTCCTATTTTTGACAGTGGAATGTAAGCACATCTGCTTCTTAAGGAGTCTAATTTCTACTAAAGTTAATGCAAGGTTTTCTTTGACTCCAAAATGACCTGGATCAGACTTTAGTTTCCTAAAGATACTAAAGAGCCCTGGAACTCTGTAAAAAATGCTTTTAAAAGAGTTTAATTAGGATGAAAAGAACTGATCTTCTCAAAACAGTTATCTAGTTATTTATGTCTCATTTACATCATAGTGCCTTAGCATGAATTTCGTTAAGCTCCACAGCTTCAGGGACATTCCATGCTGTGATTTAAGTGGCCATTCAAGAGGGTCTTTAAAGTCCCCTCACTTCATGTGTTTAATTCAAACATGATCAAAATTCTTCTGGAGGATTTTGCTCAATGCCTACATGTCCTCTTAGAAGTGTTGTGCACATAGAGTTCACCTACTTGGGAGAATTTTTAGACCATCACAAAAGAACATGGTTTCTTCTGAAGAGAACACCTTCTTAGAAGTGTAGTATATTTTCTTTGTAAACACAGTGTTTCCAGTAAAGTATTTTTTAAAGTAGGTATCTAATAAACCTTCATTTACTGAACAGATAGCGACAAATTTTACTTTTAAAAATAAGGCAAATATACCTGGAATAATATTTTAAAAATCTATAAGTTCATGAAATATTAATTTTTTTCAGCTAAAGGGAAATGTATTATAATGCTGTCTTCATTTCACTCCTAGTAAGTAATTAGTAACAGAGAAAATAGAAGTGCATTAATTTTGGGTATTGTCAGTTCAGATTCAGGAGAAAAAGGCGGCCAACTTATTTTTAAATGCTGTTGAGTTGTTTTTTCTTTCCTGGGAGTTGCTATACAATGCAATAATATGCACTTACCTTAAGGTAATTATAAAGCATTTATACACTTTTTTATATATGCTATCATCTGGAACATTGACTTATGTACATTGTCTTACCAGTGGTTATTGCCAGCATACTGGTCTGAGGTCTGACCCTGTTCTTACTGATCCAGGAGTGCAATAAGGAAAAGCAATAAAAATTCCAATTTCAAATATGATTTTGTAAGCTGTTCTTGTTTTAAATAGAATATATTCATGGACTATCTATTTCAAATTTCTGCTTTTTTTAAGGCCATCTTAAAATGCAACATCCATAATGATTTATCAATCCTAGGAAGCACCTGTTGTCTATATTATGTGGGTAATATTATTTGGATTTGTGTTCTGATATTTGACTTCATATTATGTGGTGAAATATACATATATTCCGGCACTGAAGGTGGTAAAACTCCTACACTAATAGGTTTTTCAAAAGCTTAGAGTCATAGAATCATAAGAATATCCTGAGGGAGTCACAAGGATCATTGAGTCCAACTTCGGGCCCCACATAGGACAATTCCAAGCATCACACCATATGCCTGAGAGTATCATCCAAATACTTCTTGAACTTTGTCAGGCTTGGTGCTTGTGACCACTTCCCTGTGGAACCTGCCACTTCCCTGTGGAACCTGTTCCAGTGTCCAACCACCCTCTGGGTGAAGAACCTTTTCCTAATATCCACCCTAAACCTCTTCTGACACAGGATCATCCTTCTTGTCCATCTTGTAAATTGGGATCATGTTCTCTAGTTTCCAGGTAACTGGAACCTCTCCATACTTCCAAGACAATTCAAAAATCATTTAGAGGCCTCAAGATGACATTTAGGCATTAACATCAACCAGCTCTTTGAGTATTCTTGGATGAATACCATCAGGCCCCATAAATTTATAGGGATGCAGTTGGAGCAGCAAATCATGCAAAAGTTCACGGTTGACATGGATTTTATCATTCTCACAGTTGTCCTCCAACTTAGAGCTCTGGGATCCCAGAGCCTATCATCAGTTTTGAAGGCTGAAGTGAAAAAAGCATTAAACATCTCTGGTTTGTCTATGGCCATGTTTGTGAGGCAACTGTGTTAATCACGTAATGGGCCAATATTATTTCTAGACTTCCTTTTGCTATTAACATATTTAAATAGCTCTTTTTATTGCCCCTCAGAGTACTGGTCAGCCTCAACTGCAGTTGAGCTTCGGCCACACAAATTGTCTCCCTACAATGGTGAGTAGCATCTCTGCATTCCTCCCATTTCCCCCACCCTTGCTTTTACCCCAGCCTTGCTTCCACTGGGCATATACTTTATGTTTTTTTTTTTTTTCCTTAGTTCCAGAAGATTCTTGCACAGCCAAGCTGGTCTTCTGCCTCATCTGCTTGACTTCGGATGTTTTGGAATTGCCTGATCCTGTAGTCTTAGAAGATGGTGGTTAAAAAGTGACTAGCATGATGGACCCCAGCACCTTCAAAAGCTTTTTCCCAGGGGACCTTACTCGCTAGTTCTCTGAGGATTCTGAAGTCTGGTCTCCTCATATTCAGAGTTGAAGTTTTGCTAGCACTTTTCCTCCTCTCACTAGAGATTTTAAACTCAACTGGATGGTCACTCTGGCCAAGACAGCCACAAATCTTCACTCACAAGACCCTCTCTCTTAACAAGCAACAAATCAAGGAGGACATCTTTCCTATTCAGCTCCCTTAGTACCTATACCATGAACTTACCATCAGGTGTTTTAGGAGTCATCTGGACCTTTTTGTGTGAGCTGTATTGCACAAATATGCTTCCTGTATAGCTTACCATACAATGTCCTTTTTCAGGAGTTTACTCTTTTTTTTTACTATTATTATTTTTCTTCTCAATATGATTTCACTGTAATTTGATGCTGGAACTAAACAGGTTTCTGCCTCCAAAGATTTACAGAAGGAAAATGCATCACAATCAGCCATTCTAGATTGCAGCACTGGAGTCACACAATGAGTGGAGTAGCCAGAACCACTAGAGAGAGCTCTCCTAACAAAACACTGCTCCCCCATGAAGATCACTGCAATCAGCCCAGGCATTTCATTGAGTTCCAGCAAGATCTTGCCACTTACCTGTAGCTAGATCCCAAGTTATATATAGTTTCATACAAGGTTTAATCCTGAATTGGCATAAAGCAGACAAAAAGATTATAGACCCATGACCTATTAGCAGTCTGGATTTATGAAGTGAAAACTGTGCAGTACAAATGTTGATTATTTTTTGTGGAACAGTTACAAAAGCAATTGAGAAAGGAAATAGGATATCATCTGGGGTTTGGTATAGCATTCAATACAATGTCTGACGAAATCTTACTTTTCAAATGAATTCCAATAAGCTTGGATATGAGCTCCATCACATGGACTGAAAACTGGCACAAAGAACACAAAAAATATTATAATAAATAACAACATATTGAGCTGTATAAGCTGACTATAGGGGTATCACAAGGCTCTGTTTAAGGTGCTGTCTTCTTTAAAATTCACATAAATCATCTGGAATTGAAACACAACCATAATAATGACATTCACAGATGATGTTAGATTACCAGTTGTGCCAGCAGGAGTCAAGCCAGGCAAACAATAAAGGGTCCTAGAAAAAAATAGAAACATGGGCTGAGAATAACAGAATGAGAGTCAACTTGGAAAACTCAAAATACAACTGCAGAAAATTAATTCAAACCAGCCACTCCACAAGAACGTTAAATCTGAAAAGCAGTGATGCTGAAGTATATTCCTGAGGTGACAGAGGATGATCAGTGGGATAATGTATGAGCCTGCAGCGTAGCAAAAAAAGAGCCAATGGGATTTGGAGCAGCCAGTGCAAAACATCTCCTTCTCACAGAGTTGAAAGGACAGTATCTTAAATATTCTACTTACTACTAGACATTTTACAATCACAAAATGCAAAGTAGAACCTTTATTTTAAAGGAGAATGTCAATTTAGAAGTTGTGTCTAGTCTAGTAAAATTTTCTCATTTCCCTTTATATTCCGGGAAGAGGAAAAAAAAGAGAAAGGAGACAGAAAGCAAGTGACTTACAGAACAGTTCATTCGACTTATCTTATAAACCTACCTGCTATGGGATAAAGACATCTCTCTATGATTGCAGAACTTGAACTTTGAGACAATGAACTGCCTGACCTTGAGTAAGTATAATTATATTTATATTTACTTTATTGTACCAACTCCAGTCCCTTAGGATTATTATGTTAGGATTATTCATGCCTTTACACCACTGGATAAAAGTGTAGAAGTAATTCAGGTGGAAACAGCTTCATACCAGTTCTTGCTTCTAAACTACCTAGCCACCAGATATCTTATACCTGAGATCTTGTTGGCCTCATAACACTTGCACTTCTACGTGCCCCATGACCTAGCTATAACAGGGGGCTGCTACTCTTACTCATTCCAATAAAATGGCATGGTTTTTGGATGTAAAAAATAGGAATTTGAATTTGAATCCTGGTCAGACTGCAAAGCTGTAGAAACCAGGTCTCCATTTTCAGTGCACATTCTGCAGCCAAAGGTCCTACTACTGGCTGTGTTCTTGACTGTAAGATGTTGACACTGTGGTACGGTCTCTCCTGGCCCTGCACAGGACCATCCCCAAAATTCACACCACATGCCTGAGAGAATCATCCAAATGCTTCTTAACTCTGTCAGGCTTGGCATTGTGATCTCTTCCTTGGAGAGCCTGTTCCAGTATCCAACCACCTTCTGGGTGAAGAACTTTTTCTAATATCCAACCTCATTCCCTAGTCTGTATGTACAACCACGGCTGCCCCATCCCAGTTGCAGAATCTGGCACTTTCCCTTGTTGAACTTCAAATGGTTGGTGATTGCCCAGTCCTCTAATTTGTCAAGGTTTCTCTGCAGGGCCTCCCTGCCTTCAAGGACACTGCCCTGATTGCACAGATCCGCTTGGAAAATTATTCCTTCAGAACTAAAGAATCTATTCTTTAGCGATGCTCTTCTTTCCATTTCTATATGTAGATTCATTGAATTTTTTAAAATGTGCCTAGAGATCTGCATCCATCCTTGATGGCAAACAACTCAGGATATTAGTGTAAAGTATTAACTTTTAAACTCTTCACTTGAAAAATAAATAAATAAAAATAAAAGTCGCGCAATTCTTTATGTAAAAGCCTAAGCTCCTATTTTCCCTACCTAGTATTACCATTTATATCTGGGATCAGTCATTTTAGGTAAATCATGGGGGTTTGTTGGTTTTATTTTACTTTAACTTTCTATGGTTCCAGTTCTCTAGCTCGTCAGATTAAAGCATATTTTCTTGATTGATTTTGTGAGTTTAATGTCACTCTAAGAACTCCTATTTAATGAAAGAACAAGATCAAAGCCTTCCTTTTGATCAATGCAAATTTGGCATATGTATGAACTCTGGATATGCAAGACTAAACCTGGAAAAGAGACTGAGATCACCATAGTGTTGGCAATCTGGCTGGCATCAAATGCCTTTCTTGAGGAACAGTTAAATTACAGACTCATAGAATTGCAGAGATGTTGGTTTAAAGTGTTCTAGTCCAACTCCCTGTTTGAAACAGGGCTATTACCAACATCAGACTAAGCATTCTTGCTTTGAAAATCTCCAAGGTCAGAGTCCATAACCTTCCTAGACAACCTCTCTTTCCTCAAAACAGTATGGTCCTATCCACACTGCCTGTTGGTACAACTGTAGGTTTGTGCTGCCCTACAAATCATATCCATGTTTTGTCTGTATGAGATGTACTTGCGATAAATCCAACTAAGCGTGAGTGTATTAAAAACCGAATAGTGCAGAGGAGTTTTGATCAGAGCTCAAGCCTGTGCCTGGGTCATCTTTAACAGACTAATGTAGAAGTGAGCAGGTGCAGGGTACTAACAATTCGCCAGAACGGTTACTAAGACTGATGGTCAGTGCATTCATGTAACCTAGAAAGGAGGCACCAAATACCCATGTAATAAAAAGCCCTTCTGCTTAAATTACAAGTATAGGATAGCCTAAAATATATCTTGAATTCAGACATGGGAAGCTAAATTAGTCATAGATAAGCATTGATATGTAATGAAAAGAAAGATGTAAGGGCTCAGGACTTTGTAGGGCTCAGTGCTACAAAGTACAAACCTTTTTAGAAAATAAAAGCACCTTCCAGTCATTATGTTGCAGTCTAACCCCAGGGGGCAGCTCAGCCCCACACAGCAACTCCCTCTCCCACAATGAATGGAGGAGAGAACCAGAGGGCCAAAGAGAGAAAAATCGTGGGGTCAGATAAAGAGAGTTTAATAGGTAAAGCAGAAGCTGCATGTGCAAGCAAAGCAAAATGATCCTGGAGAGCCTGGAAGGGTATTATTCCAAGTGTGCATTTGGTAAGAAGGAAAAAGAAGATGGAAAAGAAACACACTAAGCACCATGCATTTTAACTTACCACTCTTTCATGAAATCACAAACTGTAACTCTAAAATGTACCCTTTGATTATATAATATCACCTTCTGTACATTAGAAAACACAGTTATCGATAGCTATCCTGTGTTCTCCTGTGATCTGCATTTCTTTAAAACATATCTTTTAAACCAGTATTTGAATACATCAAAGGATGCACAATTCTCCATTCTTTGCTTGTTTACTGTAATTTTTTTTAAAAAAACAACTTTATCATCAATAAAATATCTCTTATAAAATTACTTTAATTACCTTATGCTGATAGAGTCATCCTGTCAGATTGTCAGATAAAAGGTTGCTAAGAACTATTGCAACATTACAACTCATTTTACTTTTTCTGACAATCTCAGTGTATAAGACGTATAAAAGTAAAACAGAAACCATTGTTCTGTCTTCTTCTACCCTAGAAAAGATCCAGCTCCAGATTCCCTCTGCTACAGCCTTGGGGTGAAAGTCTAAGTCATTTGTTATTTTGCCTGAATATGAGTGTCTGTCTCTAGCTAGCTACCGCAGAAGCTGCCAGAAAATTCTGCATAGGGTAGGAAGCAAGTAGGGGAAAAAAAATCTGTAAAACAAGTATGGAAGAATTTGAGAAGAACAAATATCATATAGGGTATAAAGTAGATCCTAAGAAAACCAACCAGCTAAACTGTAATAGGAATCTTTTAATTTGTGGTCAGACAGAAATTCTGGGGGAAGTAGAAAAAGCTGAACTCAAATTAAGATCCACAACTTGGCACTGCTGCTCTTAATGCAGAGGATAACGACAGAAAACCTTGTTCAGTAGTGGGCAGCATTTTAATTGCAAACTACATAGTTATTACAATTCTGGTCACAAGTAATTTGAGTAACATAGCACTTATAAATAATAGTACTTTGTCTTAATTACTGGTAACATCCTTACACAAATGCACTTATCCTTATTGTTTGTAAAATATTTAAACAGTCATGCTCTTACACGGGAATGGGGGATTAAAGGGAATGCAGATGAAGCTTTGGAGGGTTCATTTCTATTGCAGTTCCATTGAGCTTCTCTCAGCAACACCCATTTAGCTACGAAACATTTTTAGTTTTACTGATTATCAGCATGAATTTAAGGCATGATAATGTAAGAGAAATCTCATCTTGCATCACTGTGCTTTTTCAGAACTTTGTAGAAAAAAGTCATTAAGAAGTAGCAGAACTTGGATCTTAGGTTTAAGACCCACTGAAACATAGATTTATAATTTGATCCTTTGAGAGGTGACTAAAAGTATTATAGGAATAATCAGATACGACCTAATGGTTTTATATATTTTTTCTGCATTCTCATCGGAATAATTATCAGAAAAAACAATGAAACTCTGGATATCTTGTGTCAGAAAAGACAGATTGGAAGGGAGCAGCTATGGGAATTATCATCCCCTCATCTGCACTTTCTCCATTATTTCTGGCTTCTGATTATATGGTTTGTATACTTCTTGCTACTCAGAGGACAGGCTGTACACATCTTTAACACCATGTTTATTTACACAAAGCTTCTTTTGCTACCAGATGATTATCAGTAATTTTCAGAGACTATTGCTTTAACTTTTTTTTTTTTAATTTTTTTCCACATGTGATAAAAATTACTAAGACATAAGCGTAAATTGGTATAAAATTCTTTCTAGAAGTCTTCAGAAAAGCTACAGACTCTACTGAAAAGCTTTTTCTCCCTGCTTTATTTGGCTAGAAAGAGAGCTATGTGTAGTTTAGAGTAAGTCATTCTCACTCAACAGCTCAACACTTTAGGGTCAAAAGTTTGCAGATTTTGTGTATGGTGCCTTGAAAATAGTTCTTAATACTTTTTTTTTTTTTTAATTTAAGAAAAACAAAACACAAAGCAAAACAGAAAGGGTTATGGAAATTTGGAGCCCATAAATCGTGTTTGCAGCAAATGGTTTATCCAGAAAGTTGTCTGAGTAAATAAGGAGAGTAACAAAAGTATTCTGCATGTTGAATGGATGTAGTAGGGATGTTGCAAGTACTAGAATGTGTGTTACTATGAATATGAAAAAGACCAACAGAAGCCTTAGAGTAAAACTAATGTAAATGTAATGATTAAGTAAAACTCTTACAAAATCATTAGATGTGCTTCATAATTATTTCCCCTCTGTGATATGATTTACAATTAGTCCATATTAATTATGTTTAGTTTTGGAAAGAGTTCATGTTCTCCGCACGTTGCTAAGAAATACACCAATTTGTTCAAAGTTTGATGCTGAAATTTAATAGTAAGAATACTCCTTAGAAAATGCAAGGAATTTCATTTCTGCCCAAGATTTTGACTTTCCATGGCAAAAGCCATCCTCAAAACCAGGGTGAACTGTGAACCACAATAGTGAAATTAGACATTATAATAGCAATGACCAGATTTCCACAAGCATCATTTAAGAACAAAGTCTGATGGGTCAGTTACTTGCTCATTTAGAAAATCCTACTCTAAAGTAAAACAGTGCTGATGCTTCAGGAAAAAATCCTTCTTCAATGTGTTCAAACACAAAAGTGGAAGATATGAAAGAAAAAATCAGGTATTCTGACAAATATGCATGAGAACCAGATGACAGTCTGGAATACACTTCAAGTTAATGTATGCTTCCATAATTCTGATATTTTCTACATAAAGTTTCTGCAACTGATTTTGCTAAATGTAACAGGCCAAATTATTTGGTTACCCTTGCTCAGTATAGGTTCCATGATCCATCAGCTTTTGCATCTCTTCTGATTTTAATTTTTGTAGATGCAGACAACTAGACTTTTTTTTTAGCATTCCATAAAAGAGGATTATATGTAACATTATTTCCCTGCTGTCTGATGACTACTTTACTTCCTATATTTTTTTTTCATGGTCATGTCTGAAAGCAATTTCTTCTTAGCATTGTTTTCAGTAACTTGTTACTGGATGTTCTGCAATTTTCTTTGGCCTATTGAATTTTTTTCTTTTCTCCAGTTCTCAAAGTCATCCAATTTTTCATCAGCAACAACATGGCATTATCACACTTTTTTTTTTTTTCTGTCAAGAGCATAAATGAATCAGTCTTGTCCTAACAGCAATCTTCGGGAAAGACTATAATTATTTTGAATTGTCTATTATAGACATTTTCAGTAATTTTAGATATTTTCACTATTTATTTTCTACACTTGATCTTCTTTTTAGTCAAAAATCTTGACTTCTCTAGTTGTTCAGCAACTTCATTTCAGCTCATAATTTCCTATAAGACATTATATCATATAATTTATGCAAGCATAGTTATGTTTGAGCTACAGTATGTGTTTCATTAAGAATACAAGTTACACCAGCAAAGAAAGATAACAGGAGAGTTTATCAAAACATAACTTTTATAAGCTCAATTTTACTTTTTGACCTGAACATATCATTATGTTGTATTTCTGCTTTCCTCTAAACAAACTGACTAATTCCTTACAAAATATTGAAGTTTGACTTATGTGTAGTTGCCTGGATAACACCCTTTTCCCTACCATTCATACAGCTGCGACATTTTCTGTTCTCCATTCTTATGTGTTCGTTTACAATCTCATTATTTTGAAATTTCTACACTCCCTAAAATTTTTGAAACGGATGAGTAACCAATTATCTTACCTTGACTATATTAAGATGTCTGATTTCTAAGTCATGTTCTATTCCAACAATTTTTTTATCTTGATTTCTGTTATTCAGTTTGCCTCTTCCATTTTATACTGAAATAATTACTCTGACAGAAAGCTGAGGCAAACTATTCATTTAGTACAGGGACCATATCTAGATTATCTTTAATCTCAACCTCGGCCTTCTTCTTTCTTTTTATTTATTCTGTTTTTATTTATATTCACAGAGTGCCTTTCTTTCCTATTTATTTTCACATCCTTTAAAGGTCCAACTCAGCTTGACTTTTCACTATTGTCATTTCATCCCGAACCTTCTTGACCTCTAAGAGATGATTTCTTGGCTGTTCAGTCCTTTTTTCCATTCCTTACAGCTCTCTGCTTACTTCTAATATCCTTTTTGTTTATTCATTCAGCTAGGTCTGATGCTCTTCCTTGCACGTTCTTCTTTTCAAATGGAAGCATGTTCTAGATAGTTTATGAAACTTTGCCTAAAGCCTTCTTCTATATAAAAGTCTTGAGTTCAGGCCAGATGAGTTAATTAACTAGAATTTCCCTTTTAGTAATGGAGAAATAGAGGCAGCAGGTTTGGGGGTTTTTTTCCACATATTTTAAACTGAATCTCTCAATGAACACATCGTGGTAAGGTTATTTTCTTTTTCCATTATGTCCAAATGTCTTCAGATTAGGTAGCATGATTTTTAGTTGTCTCAGTAATTATGTGCAAACTATCATATTTTTAATGTCCCATAACAAGTAACAGTATTTGTCTTCCAACCTATATCTGTGAAAGCAAAGTCTCCCACACTGTTAGAGCTTGCAGAGCCATTGCTCTGTAATAATACTCTAATGATTCCCCTCCATAGCATCCTTCCCTGTTGGCTTCTAAATTTCTATGAGCTTGAAACCAGCAAAACTCCTTTTTCTTCCTCTCCCACTCTCTTTTTTTTGTGTGTGTTTCTGTTAGTCCCTTTCCAATCCCATTCCATAACTCTGCTCCCTTCATTTTGTTTTCCAAATTGCTTGAACATGCATATAAAATGTTTCTTTTTGTTCCTCTGTGCCACTAATCAGATCAAGTTTCCTACACAGTTATTTCTTCAGAAGTGAGACAATTTCAACTACTGTTAGTGTTAGTATTTTGTTTCTTAGGTTTATCTATCCTAGAACCAGTGAAATTCCTTTCTACTTTGCCATATCTATAAAAAATTAATTTTATTACCTCTCTCTAGGAAAACCTAATGTATAGGTTTCATAAATTTCTCAATATGGCTCTTCTCATTGTAAAGATCTTTCAATTTCACCAACTTCAATTCGAAAAAGGCTCTATCCATATACCCTCAGAAATGTCCTTTTCCTTTCTCCAGCTTTTATTTCTCTTTTCTGTTCTCCCTTCAGCAAATAATTTTTCCTGTCTACGGTATCCTTACTTATTGGTTTTCTCACCCATATTTCTTACCCTGCAAATTCTTCACTCCCTTTCTCAGACAGATGGGAACGATTATGTTTTGCTGTAGACTTGTTCCAAGTTCACCCACCTAAAACTCCCAGATTTTCTTTACCGTCTCTCTGAATAGAACTCTGGTTCTTTGGCCTAAGTGTGGTAGCTTATGTCTTTTGGCAGTATTTCTGAATTTTCTCATGCTAATATTCTTGTTGTAGACCCTGGCATGAGTAACAGATCTGGGCTTCGGACATCCTCCAAGGTGTTCAAGCAGGCAGATGTAATATAAAATTTATAGGCCAAATATAGTACACACAGCTACTCATCTGGCTTCCCATGGCTAAAAGACAAGATGAGCAGCTTTTTCCTAATTACTTTTTCCTTCCAAGGCAATGACTGAATAATCATAGAATCATAGAGAAGAGGTAGCAGAGGTGCTCCAGCCCTCTGATAATCGTTGTGGCCTCCTCTGGACTTGCTGCAATAGCTCCATGTCTTTCTCCTGCTGAGGATCCCAGAGCTGGATGCAGTACTCCAAGTGAGGTGTCATGAGACACTTCTTTTCATGCAGTCACTTTTCACTAGTCCTGAGCCAAAAGTCTATGTCCAGCAATGGCCATCTTCCTGCAGGACCTGGAGAAAAGGAAGAGTCACTTGCATATACTGCAAGTATAGAATCATAGGATGGTTTGGGTTGGAAGGGACTTCAAAGATCATCTAGTGAGACACCGCTACAATGATCAGGGACATCTTCAATTAGAAGATGCTCAGAATCTAGCCTTAAAAGTTTCCAGGGATGGGGCATCCATCACATCTTTAGGAAACCTGTCTCAGTGCTTTAGCACCCTCATTTAAAAAATTTCTTTCTTCTGTCTAATCTAAATTGATTCCTTTTTAGTTATCCCTTGTTCTATTGGAACAGGCTCTGCTAAAAAGATTTTCCCCATTTTTCCTATAGACCCCTTCAAATACCTGAAAGGCTGCTATAAGGTCTCCCCAGAGTCTTCTCTTCTCCAGGCTGAATAACTCCAGCTCTCTCAGCCTTTCCTCACAGAAGAGGCGTTCCACTCCTCTAATAATCTTCCTGTCCCTCCTCTGGACCAACTTCAACAGGTCTGTATTATTCCTATGCTGTATCAGCAACGTAGCACATTTGAGACCTTACACAGAAGTAAAGACGCTGCTGCTGCCACTGCAGTGCATGCCTAGGGCTTTGAAACCTGTGGTTCCTTTGTGGCAAATGTAACAAAGCTCAAGAAAGTAAGTACAAAGCTCTAGTCTGAAAGCGCAGCTACACTAACTTCTCTGGATACAGGAATACCAATTACACTGTGAGGAAGTAAGAATGTGATTGGAATAGCAAAAAAATATATACAGAAATCAAGATGTTTAATGTTATGTTTTAAGGGGATTTATTTTCTTCCAAAGCATTTCCTGAAAACAAAATTAGGCTCTGTTGCAGCCGGCATATTTCTATAATCTATTTTTATCACTGTAGACACTGGGGAAACAGTAAAGCTGTCTAACATTCCCTGCTCTATTGACTCAGTCTGAGCCTTTTGGAACCACTTTATAGACTCATGCAATGGGTGATACTTGATTTGATGCAATGTTTCTTTTGACCAAGAAATCAGAGGCTACAGAAAGCAACATGAGCTGTTACTGTTAAGGGTTCAGTTGCTGACCAACAACAGGCCAGGTTGTTTTCTGTGTCACATATAAGCAGTTTTCTGTGGAACTGAGACATAAACAGTCTATCATGTAGAGCACATTACATGACTGGCATGTAGGCACTAACTTACCTTCCTGCAAGGTAAGATTTGCTTGATTAATTCTCAGGACTTACTGTATGCCTTAATAAATAAAGCATTTTGAAATTGTCACATAAGATTCATGCATAATTTTGGGGGGTTTTTTTGGTGTGTTTTTTTTTGTGTGTGGGGGTTTTTTTTTACAGAGCAGCAATAATTAGTTACAGAACTGTATCAGTAACATTTGAGCACTGATTACTCCCACAATTTATCAGTTTTTAACTGATAAATTGTGAATGTATTGGCAATAAATAAAACACTGAAGCCAATATTTTTAACATACATCCTGTGTAGTATTTTGGCAAATACAACCAACCTACTTTATCGTATAAAAGTAAGTGCAAAGTATAAAAAGTATAAAAGTAGTTCATTAGAGTTTATTTAGCTGCATATTTTTCCTGTGTCTGGTTGTTTTTACAAATGGCATATTCTCATCCTTAGATTCTCTTTCATTTGCTTTGGTTTGAAATAGCACATGAACAAAATGGCAGTGTGAGTTAATTAGGTAGGCTTTGTTTCATCAAGCTAAATCATACATGTGAACTCAAAGAAAGAAAGAAGGCAGGTTCTCCCATTCCCAGTATTGCATGCTTTCACAAGCAAAACTTCGGGAGATGTAATAAAATAAACAGATTGTTTTTAAACAGATGTTCTTGTGCTGGTCTGCATAGGAACAGCTGATATATGAGGAAATAGTCTAAGACACATTACAAAAATAATATTTAAATTGGAACAAGCGCTCTTGTGATTTACACCTAATGTTGCTCTCACTCTGATAGACAGCCAAATGTTACAGAGAAAATATTCAATGCGTGTTCTCATTTTGAAGCAGCATAGAAGATTTGTAGAGAGCAATGCATGAAGGGTGCACAAAACCTTCTAGAGTTAGCTTTAAGACGCAGTTAAATGAGTTGGATGTAACAGGCTTGTTGATTACAACTTTTAAAAACAGCTACTCTCAAACTTTTTAAAAACCATATATATTTTTAGTAACTAGTCTGGCTTTAAGACTAGGTATTTCAAAGGTGTCTAGGAGAGACAAATATTTGAGTTTGACTCCTGAGTTACCATTCAAAAAACTTGATCCAACAGGGTTCCTGGGATCTCAGAGCACAGAGCACATTGCTGTATCAAATTTTGTATCAGTTTTTAAATGTCTCCCATACTATGCTAACTACTAAAGCTGCACTCCAACGAGAGATCACCTTATCTGCTAAAAGCACTCTTTGAACACTCAAAGAGAAAAATTACAATCTACCAGACGGGAAATCAGTGTGGTGGATGTCCCATGGAGTGGTGATAGGGAACACCATGAACATGAGAAAAGCTTATCTCACAGATGACAGAAGCTCAGGTGAGCATAGGATGGGTATGGAATTCTAGAGTAAAAGTAGGATAGCTGTTCCTGTGGGTCTTCTGTTAAACTGGAGGAAAAAAATGGACCATGGTAAATGGAGGGGCACACCAGTTCCCCACTGGCTTCAGCCTGTAATGCTGTGGGGCTGACAGTCAGCATGCTGTGGCTTAGATTTGGGATAGGCTATGGACTAAATGCGATACGTGATTTGGCAGAATTATTCAGTCTGGTTCAAAGTGCAGGGGAGTGGCTAGCGAGGAGCTAATTTCCCCAAAGAGAGTTTCAGTAAGGGGTGATCTATAAAATCCCACCCTACAGTTTGTCATTAGAGTACCAGTAAATAAATTAAGGTGTAAGCATGTTAGTATTTATAGCTTTTATTTCATTTCAGAAGACCATTTCATATGCCATATGGTATACATGCTCTGTTCATATATGAGCTCAAGTTTCGTGTGATGGGTAGTAATATGAAGGCCTAGAATAAAAAAAGTACAAGAAAAAGCTAAAAATGGCCTGTATTGAAGCAAAGGAAAAGACATCTCAGCCATAGTTTATGAACTCATACATTTCTTAGAGCTCTGCAAGGAGCTTTTGTAGAGGCTGACTTAGAGATCAGGTCTAGTGGCAGGTCCTAGCTGCTGCCAAATCCCTCAGTGGGTCACACAGTACAGTGATGGCTACCCTGGACTCTAAGGAAAATTTTTAATAATACCTCTGGAGTGGCTAGTGCAGTGCATGACGAAAATGCCTGTGCCCCTGCCAGTATGGAGCCAAAACAAACATACACAAGCCTGGGATACCCTAGAGTTGATTTTATGACCAAACTTCCAAATAAAACTCAAAATATAACTATTTCCTTTTCCCTTACTTTTTAAAAAATTGAATGAACTTTTTAGAAGAGAGATGGGAAAATTATAAGTGGAGAAAAATGTTGTACGATCCCTTAGCTAGAGGTCTGGAAATCAGTCAGCCTTTGAGACAATCTTGGACTAGAGATCTGATTCCTTTATCTTCTTTATCCACAAGTCTAGTTCATATAAATACAAATCAAAACTCAGACTCTACCTTTGAAGACACAAAAATATATTCCAGATATTTTCTATTGCCTTTGTTGTTTGGCAGGACATGACAACCTTGGATGAATTTATCTTTCCAGCCCGCACTAGTCTGTAGTTCACAACAAAACTGATTTTTTTTTTTGTTTTGTTTTTCTTTTTAAAGGAGGGATTTCTCTGGAATGTTGGTGATTTAAATGACAAAACATTTGGGCCCATTTTGCTTCCTACTTTTTCCTCCTTAGCCTATAATTCCATAAGATCGCCACCAGATGACCAAAGCATCCAAGTGCTCTCTGGATACAGTTCTCCAAAGCCCACTCAAGAATGAGAGAAGAGGTAGAATTTGCCATTTGATCTCTGTGTCATAGGTTTTCTCATAATCTAGGGTAAGATACAGGAGATTTGTCATAATTCTAGCAGTATGGATTTATATGGATTTGTGTAATTATTCCATTTCTGAACAGTGAGGGCAAAAATGTTAGTAAAGAACTGTATGTTTTCCATATAGACATAATTTTTCCACGATATCCAGAGGACAAAAATATGCTACCAAATTCTTATATTTGCTCCCAGTTCTTTCTTTGGTGTAACGTTGTAATCCAAGTGTTGATTGTCATCTCAGGTCAATTAATTTTACATTATTTAACATATTAGGAGGGTTAGTGGGCTTCTGAGTCTCATCCTCAGCTGGGATCAGCAGAAGAACAGAATATGAGTGTGCTGGTTTAAGAGTTAACCAGCAGGGGAAATGAACTCAACTCAAAGGAGAGATTATAAGTTAGAATAACAATTTATTAAAATAATACAGTAAGTACAATCATACAGACAAACAATTGGTCTCAACCCACAAAACCCAAATGTATAGCCCAGTACCCTGGGGTATGAACAAAGTGGTGTTCCTTGGGCCCCGCTTGAGTCCAAAGTAAAGGGAGAGGGGAAGAACCTGCTGGTGGGAGAGCTGCTGCAGTCTGGCCAAAAGTGGTGATCGCAGTCCAGTGATGGTCTAAGTCTGGTTGAGAGCGATGAGATGCAGCCGTCCTCTGGATCCCACGAGTGGGTTGAAAAATGTTCCCAGACTCCAAGATTATATATCCTCCAGTTCAGGCAGGAATGTTCAGTGCTCCCCTCAGGGCGGGGAGTTCCACAAAGGGTGTGAGGACAAGAACATCCTCCTATCTCACAGACCTCTTAACACCTAGTTTATAGCCTGAGGAGTCAGGCTCTATGTGCAGAAGGTGCGAATAGTCTATTGACAACAATTTCTGGGAAATGGCATGGAAGGCTATAGAATACACAGTTTTGGGTTACACCCATACCATGATGAACTGGTCTCAGCTGTCCTAACTAGGACAATGAGTGCTGGGTCACCTCTATTATCACTGGGTGAAAGGCCCATTAAGTGAAGCTTGAAAAATCTATGTTTCTCTACTGAATACCCTGGGAGACTCAAGAGACTGAGGAGAAGGGGAATTTTCCATAGGTTCCCTCTCAAATCACTGGTGATAAACTAGATTCCTCTTCTGAAAGGCTACTGTCTTTCCATTGACTAGCAATGGAAGGCAAGGTGAAGAGCCTTATATATCCTTCTACATAAACACTGAAATTGGGTCATATAACCACCCCACGTGCATATGCTGGTCTGTTGATACATGATAGCCTTTCTCATTCTCATTCATCCTTCCCTCACCATTAAATAATATTTAGAGCTCTATGTTTTCAAGGGCAAAGAGATGTGTCTTCTTCTCCTGAAAGAATTTAGTGAAGTGAGTAAAAGACAGTAATGATAAGGTTAGTTCTCAGACAGGTTTCACTCCCATGTTTTTCTATTCCCCAAGGAAAATATTGCATCCGCTGCAGATGAAAAATAGCAATGAAGTTTCAATTATAATAATATCTTTCTTTGACTTTAAAAATTGTGCCTTAATCATAGGGCTGATTTCTGTGTTTGCATTTTGAATCATTTCTACTTGGGTTATTGACAACAATAACATTTTGCTACATTTTATTTTCTCAGAAAAATATGAAAGATAGAACTGCTTATTCAGTTCCACCTTTTCTTTTCCAGATTCGAGACTGTGAGGAAACTACTTTGTGTCACTATAATAAGCAGCAGTTTTGGCATTATTTGAAGACAATCTAAGGTTTTTGCCCCTTGCATTTCTACAACAAAATTGAAGTGGAACAAAAATGTCTCTGGTCACTTAATTTCACATAAGAAGTTTCAATAACAATGATGATGCTGCAAAAAAACCCAGCATGAATTGAAGATACTAGAAGCTAGGGAGTACAAGAGTACCAGAAATACTAGAAACAATATTTCTGCTTAGGAAAGTAGTATGCTTGCTTTAGAAGTAATTGATTTTTAATAAGTATGAAGATTCAGACTGTTTTTTGCAGCAAAGTTATACCTTAAAAATTGGGGATAGTATCATTTTTACTAGAGTATTTTCTGCTAGGCTGTATAAATGCAACATTTCTGCTACATAGACAGAATTCATTACAAATATGATCACTTCTCTGTTCCTGTATGCCTTTTTTCTTAAGTTTAAATGACTCAGATCCTTAGGTCCCAAGAAATAGATTTTCATCTGAAGAGAAAAATTAAGAAATTAATATAAGCAGCATAAATCCTAGGGATTTGTGAACCTTCTCTTTGTTGTTCTTCAAAAAGCTTCTCAAAGTCTGGATTTTCCTTACAGTTTCAGAAAGCAATAGTATCAGAACATCTCAGCTGAAATCACTGTAAAGAGCAAACTGTTGAGGAAAACGTTCTTGAAATGAAAACACAAAGTGCAGAAAGAATCTTTAGAAATAGGTCTTGGGTTGACTCGGGAGATTAACAAACTGTTTGGTAAATACAATCTCAGTCTGAGGATGCATTTCCCACAGGGTAAAGATCATGCAATGGTGACTTTTCACAGCTCTGGCTACCATTATCTGTTACATGTACACTCTAAGATGTAGAATAGCAATAAAATTCACCTGAGCTGTATACAGACTTTGACAGTGGTAGTGGTACCCAGTAGTTTCCTCTGTATGGAGCTAACATAACTTTATGTTGGAATGTAGAAATTTTGGGATGAATTCATGATACTAGATGAAAAACCAAAAAGATTGACCAGTTAAATATATACAGATGTGGATGAGAGATGTTTCTTCTTTCATAATTCCCTGGGGTTTAATAGGTAATTTTAAATAAGGAACTTCAGATTCCTTTTGCCACTCAGATTCTCCCTGAGGATGGAGTTTGAACATATCAAATCTCCTTCCAGTTGTTACCCGGCAATGTTAGTGCAGTACTATGATTGTTAAATTATTTACTCTACTTAATGTGGGTTTAGTTTACATCTGAATATGGCCCCGAGTATTGGTATTAGTTTGGGATAGTTGGATTTTTCGGATTTTAACAAATACATGTGCTAAGTTCATTGCAGAGTGTGTTTAAACTATCTTGTCATGTAATTTTCAGCTTTTGTAGTGGCAAAGTTGAAATTAAGTACCAAAATAAGAGCAAAACCACCTATTTCTTACTGGTGCTACCACAGGTGTGAGAACAACAGCACTAAACTCCAATAAGGTACACTGATGAGCGGGGAAAGACTCAGGTTTCCTCTGGTTCAGAAATGAAAACAGGAAAGAACAGAAGAAATAATTTTTAGTGCAAAACTTGCTATAACATAAATTATATCTTTTTCCAATTCACTAATACCCTTTTATTATTTTAAATTACCTATTTAGAAACATTTTAGAATGAAATGACAAGGGGTATTTCCAGTTAATCCTAGTAAAAGGTTGGTGCTTCTTGTTAAGCCAGTTCATGCGTCATATTGCTTTCATTTGTCCAGCTGCTAATATAAATGATGATCTGTTGAAGTGCATCTCTCTTGGCAAGATATAAAACTGGCAAGGATTTCTGGACAGTTGCATGCATTTACTTTATGAACAAGTACACCATTCTGAGTACCAGCACTCACTGCATTGCATTAAATGGTCCTGCGAATATAATATGACTTTCTGAGAGATTTAACTAACAAATCTTTTTTTGAGGGGATATAAGACTTACAGTGATTGTGGCTTCTGTTTTGTCAGGGTGCATAAGTTTCTTTAAAAATTTTGAGAGAGAGAAATCAAGCTAATTTGAGCATGAAGAAGGGAATGAAGGGCCTCCACCTCCTTTGCCCTGTACCATATCTAAACTTAGTGTAAACATCTGAAGCAAAACTATGGTCACATTTAAGAACAGACATCTTTCGACTTCAATGTATCCCAGAAGGCATCATTAACATATGGTCTCCTCTGTTCTTGAAAAATTCTGCTAGCACTAGTTATGCCGAGTTAGTAACTAATTTTGGGATAATTTCTTGTGAATATGGTTGGGGGTCAGCAATATATTTTTTGTGGAAAATCTTTTGGAACTACTAATTTACTCTGGCTGATAATTTGCCCCACAGGGTGGAGGTCAATGCAAGATCAGATCCTGACTGACAAAGATTGAGGCCTGTATAAGGGAGAGACTATTTCTATGTGGTTTGTTGTACCTTGCTTTTACTCTGTCTTTTTAATCTTTGTGTTGACTGAGGACTATTCTTAGAAAATTGGACCTTTTTCACGTCTTGGGAGATAAAATGTTACAGCATATATTGGATCAGTCTGTGTTTACTTGTACAGATCATTTTGTTTTGGAGAACACTAAAACTGCAAAGAAAGAAAATGCAAAAACTTTTTTTTGCGTTCTCAGTGCAGAATTGTCTGCATTGTTTTCAGCATATCCTTTTCTGCACCTAGGCTTCAGCATTTTTACTTTTATAGCTCTAAATAATCATGCTGTACCTCTAGGAATTCTCTTTGGGATATGAACATTATTTCAAATGATGCTTTGGAGTGGAAAAGTTTGGAAGAAAAATACTCATAAAATCTCATTTTGTGTGTCATTATATTTATGGCGCCACAATTCACTGATGGCACAGTACAGTGCTTATAAACACAGCAGTGAGAGCTTCATCATTCTTATCAGCAGTGATTTCACTCATCCTCACATGTCCTTAAATGTACCATATTTAAGCTGACACAGCACAATCTACCAGTGTTGAGAAATGAGGCCCTTGACTCTAAAATGGTCTGCTTGGCAACTTGTAACCCTAGAATTTAAAATAACTAAAGGAACTTGTGTGGTTACCATATTACTCCTGCTATAAGGCTTTTTCACTGCTAGAGAAAGGGCACAGGTGTGAATAAAGATTCAAAGTAAGATTAGGTAGAACATGAAATGGTGATTTAGCTAGTTGCATTTGTTCTGGCAAGTCAGTAAGAATCACTGACCCAGCATCACTTTGGAGGATCAAATTTTCCTATAAAATTTGAAACTGAATACTTGACTAACTATAGTCAGTAAAGATGACACTAAACTCTGCAGAACAGTGGAGTTATTTTTCTGGAAGTTTTATCTGTATTCTACTTGGGATAGTTGTATTCAGCCTTCTTCCATTTCCCCCGATGATTGAGAGGAAATGCTTTAGTTTTTAATCTATTGGTTTGGGTTTTTTCTATTTTGCTTTGTTTTCGGTGTTGGGTTTTTTTTGTTTTGTTTTAGTTTGTTTTTTTCCCTGCTGTGATCTGCTAGAAGTATTTTATACTGACAAGAGCACAGCTGGATTTGGCTCATATTGATCAAAAATCTGTTCAAGATAATAGTAGTGGATTGAGTGTAGTAGGCTAATGAAAATAAGATACTTATCTTCATATTTGTATCTGGAGTTTGTGCCTGCCAGTAATTGTTGGCCAATAGCTGTCCTTCTAGCAGATCTGGTTGCTCTGATTTACGCTGGTATCTGACTTAGGAGTTTTAGTCTCACTAATTTGCAGTGTTACTCAGGTGTTGTGGTCATCTTTGATGGTCAGTTAGCTGAAATTTCAAACAAAATTGCAGGTGAAATAACTTACCTGAAGGGTTAAAATATTTGGAACACATCCATTGAGACGACTCTTTCAGACTGAAGAAAATGCATTACCTTTGTTCCTCAAAAAACTTCCCTTCATCCCTGTTGGCCAGAATTGTTTTTTTCTACTAGGGTAAGGTGACATAGTTCCATTTGTGATCTGTCACATATTATTGAAAGTCCCTCTCAGTTGAAGTAGCATATGAAATTTGCTTAAATAAAGCATCTATTTCCTCTCTAGGGTATTGACACTGACTGAGATCCATCAATTTTGTACATCGTGAAGGTAAAGTCAAGATGTAAAACATTTTTGAGGTGATTTTTTTTATCCGAGTCTCTCCTTTCCAAGGATTTCTGCTAAAATAGATATCACAGTTCTTAATTTACATTGGGATAGATCATATCATCCTAACTTCAGTGTTCCTTCTTTGTCTTAAACAGCTCCTGAGAGTGAAAGTAGATGAAAAGACATTTGTTTTATATAGGTACAAATTCAGTTACAATTTCAGCTATCCTTGGAGCTGTGTTGGAACATTTTGAGATCATGCATGGTGCCTATGGCTTTAGCCTTCTACCTGTGTATAAGATGAGCAAGTGCTATCTCTCAGCAGGAGACTCATCACTGCCTCAGCCATTCTCATTTATTTTTTCTACAAAATACTTGCTCTAATTTTCCTTTTAGAAGAAAAAAAATGTTCTGCAGACATAACAAGTGTATAAAAGTATATCATGGAAGGGTTATAACTGCTGTAATCAAAGAAATTCAAGGTGTAGCCCCAGGTACAAATGGAAGCTGTTGTTATATATGGATTATACTGCCTCAGTTATTTAATATGCCAACAGAACTTTCAGCCTTGCTTAGACAGTCTAGGTGTGCCCTTACAACTTTCTTTATATTACTGTGTTCTTAAACATATCCAGTGCTGGCTATTAAAAACCTAGAATTTTGCAGTCAGTGGAAATGCCTGACTTCAGGGACCAAAAATGTCAACAGGAGGAGGACTGAAATAAGAGCCGCAGCTTTTCAGTGCTGAGAGAAACTATTCGTGTATGTGGCTCATAAAACACTAGATAATATTCCTGGTTTTGGGTCATTATGAAACATAAAATAGTTATTAGCAAATTAATAAAAAGAACACACATGGAAACCACGCAAACAGAGTCCAAATGAAACCCTAGTATAATCAGTGGACCCTAATTGATTTCATATGAGCTATTTCTAGCTCCACATTTGTTCAACTTAGTAATTTATGTGAGTGTTTATAATAATTTTGTGAAATCACTCTGATTAGCACTGTATCAAAATGTCTGATAAAACAATGAATTCATTTTACTAAATTAAAAGGATTTTAACATCAGAATTTATTATATTTTACGAACTTGACCTTTGATGAAGAAAGGAATGCCATTTTCTTACCAAAAGATCAGCATTGTTGTATACAGCTGGAAAAAAACATTCAGAAGGGCATCAAAGAAAAATATTGTGCTCTGTCTATTGTTAATACAGAATGTGGAATTCCAATTTGCATTTGCATCACTTGGCAAACCTGCTGTAAAAACAAACTCAACACCACCATTCCTCTTTTTTAAAATATTTTGTCTAGTTGTATTACCAGAGATCTTTGTCAGAGATTTTTGCTTGAGGTCAAAGAGGCCATTGTATTGCCTGTATTCATAACAGTGTAAATAATCTAACAGGACATAGAAGATTGACATGAGTTGAAGGTGTCTCCTTTAGCCTTTGCCAGTTCTTTACGAATTGAATGCACATGTGTTTAGGGGAAAACTACTGGCAACAGGAATGATCTCAAAATGCAGCAGAGAAAGAGTTGCCCTTCCAGTGACAATATTTTTAATCCAGGTGATATAAATAACTGAAACACATCTCTCTTCAAATCGTCTAGCCACAAGGGAGAAGAGTCACAAAATTAGTTGAAACGAATTAAAGTAATATATCTTTTCCCAAGTCCAAGGTTTTAATTCAGGAACAAAATTGATAAAACTGTTGCCACCGTTATGTTCAGAAGCAGGAAATCACTTTTACCCATCCTGTCTGCCTCATAAGGTATGGTTTCTCCAAAATCCTTTCAGTCAGTGGTTCAGTGACAAATAAAAAGTGCCATTTATCCTTCTTCCCTAGTGAACGTTCACATCAAGATGCTGCAAACTTTTTAAAAGCTAGTGAGTCCCACATGCTTTACCTAAACTGGAAGTAGTTCAACACAGTTTTTTAAGTAGATCACAGGACTGAGATTTCTTTTATCAATTTTAAAGAGAAACATAGAAAGAGAGATGAAAGTTCTTTAATATGAAAGGACTCTTAGTTCAAATGCAATGCTATGCATTGCTTACTTTCTATATGGTGTACTTTCCACCTCTTTGTTGAAAGTAAGGCTTTTATATATTGTTTAAGAAAATATTTTGTGAACCACATTTGGTCCAGGGGCTGCATGTTTCAGTTTATACAGAAAATATAAAGCAAATGAAAAAAGTTGATATACCCAGGATTCAAAGTGATTGGGGTATCTGCACCAAAAATGTCAATGCTCAGGAACAAACTCATGTAAGGCAAAAATTCCAGAGGTAACTGATATCTAAAATTTGCCTGATGCTAGTGGCTTTCTCTTTGTCTCCACATCATTAGGATTGGACTTGTTTCAAAGTCTTATAACAGCATTTCTTAATAGAAGACAATATTTAACCATAAGCAAGGAAAGGAAAATATGAGTTGTTTCTTCTCATGTAAATCTGACATTTTGCTGAATATTGTTACATTTTTCACATCACAGTGGTAGTTGAACCATAGGAAAGCAGATGAAATGAAAGAGGAAAAGTACATAGAGCACAAGCTGCAGACAGCTATCCTTCACACATCTACAAAGGGAAATTCCTCGTCTGAAAGGCCTATGATTGCCTATCCTCATGCAAGAATGACAAATGCAGGGACAATATCACCTCAGAACTGGACAGAAAACTGAAAACTTTTTGATTACTAATCTTTCTTCAGAAGAAAAATTACCTAGTTTACATGAACCTGCTCTTTATCACAGGGCATAAAGTACTCTGTAAAACATAAGTGTTCACGTTTCTCACCTTCTTTGTTTTAAGTGCACCAGGCAAAACTAGAGTCACAGGAGTCAAACAAAACCTGCAAAGTTGCTTTTTCCTCTATAAAAAAGTCCTTTAGATGGCAACTTCACATAATATAATTGTATCTGGGTAAGTACTCTCAATTTTCCTACTGACAACTAGTAAATGGGAGTGGCGTTTTAAATTTAGAGTGGTTCAAATGAACGGTTTTTAATGTCATTTGACTATGCCTTTGAACAAAACAAAACTATACCCCATTGTAAGCAAATTATTTTAGTCAATCTAAAGCACAGCACTGAAAGCATAGCATTGCAGGCTTTTCAAAGGTTTTGGGAACCAAAACATGAAATCATGTCAAAAATCAGAGTAACTTGACCTAAGTACAAGAGAGTTAACAAGATCTTCCTAAAATGGAAAGAAGCCTTCTGTAGATAGAGGGTTCTTTCCCCTGGGTTCTAGTGTCACAGGGTTGAGATGAAGTTCAAAGTCAGACAAAGTCAATATCTTTGACCTTCTCTCAGCAAAACAAACACTAGTGGTGAGTGTCAGTAACAGTTCAACAACAGTGAATGTTTTTCTTAAAGGACACAGTAGAGTCAGGGACTTTGCTCTCCCTTTCTGAGGGTGAGCTTGGAAAATTGAACTTTAAGTCAGCTCAGAAGCTGAATGATAACAATGTATTAGCATGGCAAGAGCAGCTCCATGGACACGGAAGATGAAGAAGGAAGGATTTGGATCTCTTAAGTCTTGTAGTTACTGAATACAAAAGCTAAGATCTTCCATTATGACTGTACATCATGAAGGAGGAGAATCTTTTGAGAAGTTATCATTCCACAGTGATTCCCCATCTACCTTTTCTTTATCATGTGCTTAAACAAATATTTCTTCAGGATGACTTTTTCTGAGTTTGTAAAAAGGTTTAACTGATATTTTTGTAGAGTTTCTTCTATTCCATCTGTCATTTTTGCTTTTCACTTGCTATCTTTAGTCAGTTTTACTTGCCTTTAATCACGTTTTTTGCTCCCCATTTCCTTGATTTTTTATTGTAAACCTTTCAGGTAGATCTTCTGAATCAATTATAAGCCTTGTTTTTCTAAGATTTTGATTTACCTTTACATTTAGTAAGGACAAGTCACCTTTGTCTACCAAAGCCTTAGGTCCTTTTCCATAGAGCTGCTCCCTGCTAGTATCCTAATAGGCCCAGTTTGCACCAGGGGTTTCTTCCAGCTGAAGGATTTGGCATCTGTCCTTGACAGAGTTCCCGTTGGCTCCTTCCTTCCTCCACCTATCATTTTTCCCACCACTTTCAGCTTCTACACTTCCAATCAGTCAAACATCGTAGAGCTTCCCTACCCTCTGTGCAGTTGGGGCTCAGCCTCTCTGATGGTCTCTGTCCCCTTCACAGATGCTGTGTATTCTGATCATTGTTCTGCATCTCCTCAGTGTGGTGACCAGACTCCTCAATAGCACATGGCTGCTGCAAGCGAGGACATGGTCTCTGCCACATCAGCCTGTGGGCTCCCTCCAGAGTCCTGCTTGGGTCAAGGCTTTCTCTGTGCCAGAGGTAGCTGCTCCAGACAGAGTTGGGGACAGTGCCCTATGTTTGCCAGTGCCACACTGTACTCACTCACCAGCCTTCCTCCACTCCCAGAGCTGCACAAATTGCTTTCAGGGCCTGACAGTTATATGTGTCTCTTTCTAGCACTGGTTGAATGGGTGCTTGACATTCCCAAATCAAGAGGAAGACAAAATAAAAGATGTATGCACATTTTAGCATAAACAGCTGAAAAAAGTATTTAGCAGCTGCTAGATTTGGTAGAATAAAAATTGTGGAGTAGCTACCCTTTCCCAGCAACAGTCACTCCGAAGTTTCTAGAAGACTTCCTAGAAGTCCTCAAAGATGTTAGAAGAAAGTCTCAGAAGATACAAAAGAGTCTGGAAACTACTCTGTAAACTATTGTGTCTGTTAGCTTCAATTTTATATATTTTAGCAGGGTTTTTTTATGTTAAAGTCACATTCTCTTAGCAATCTCATTCTCCATTTCAGGTCTCTGATTCTTATTACAATTCAGTCTTGAATTAGGGATTCCATAAAACCTCAAAATTACATGTTTGACTCTACGGTCTCAAATCTGTTGTAAATGTTTGAAAAATTTCATCCTCTCTTTAAGTTTTCATAGGAAACTGATATCTTTCAAAATGCTCTTTCTCTCTAGGAGTTTTGTTTTCCCAAAGTATCTGTAGTAAAGGCTGATAACTGCCTTATGAGATTTCATTTTTCTGGAATAATAAATAGTTCTCATACTTCTGGCCCACGAGTACGTATATAAAAAACAACATACCTTCTGCTTACCTTTTTTTAATTTTTAAGTTAATTTATTCATCTTTATGAAGAGATGAAATACATTCTCAACTTTTCTGCTGCATTTTCTAAGTAACTTTTACTGCATTTAATTGTTTAGCTTATTAGCTACTAGGCATTTAATAACTCACCACTTCAACTTCCATGTTTTGAGAAACTGTTTCTTCTTCCATTTCCTCAGAGAGGGGTCTGTGGGATACTTGTGTCAGATTATGTGACAATGTAATACTGAGCAAGTTAGGAACACAAAAATTAAAATGTTGTGAGGGTGAGAAATAGGCATCTAAGCAGACCTCTATCACAAAAAAAAATAAAAAATTCCAATACTCTCACAGTACTATATTCTACCCCAGGCCTCAAAAGGTTACCTGTTCAGTGCAAATAGATGAGACAGAAAAAAAGACAGAAGGACATTTAGAGACACAGATTTGACTCTTGCCTGAAGTTGTAAGCAATAAACTACATAGCAGAGGCACAAATAAGGCTAGCAGCTGATCCAGAAACTGTGACATTTTCTGCTTTGAATACAGTGAACTGGTCACTAAACCCTATTGTCTTCAAAGTAAATATTTAGAAACTTTCTCAGTTTTAAGTTTGGTTTCCTTAAGCAAAGTTCATTTGGGCATATTCAGGTCAAACATAGTTTTGCTTTGGTCCTTTTGCTTGCAGAACTTGCATATGAAGGAAGAAGGAGAACAGCTTTCCAGGTTCCTGAAGGGCGTGTAAAATAGGTTCCTGACACAGTTGATGAGGGAGTCAATGGGGGAAGGTTCCCCACTGGACCTGTTGCTTTTGAACAGAGAAGGACTGGTGGGTGACGTTGTGGTCAGAGACCGTCTTGGGCACAGCAATCACTAAAAGATAGTTTTGAGTTCTCAGGGAAGTAAGAAGGGAGATCAGCAGACTGCCACCCTGGACTTCTACAGGCCAGACTTCCACCTGTTCAGGAGACTAGTTTACAGAGTCCCTAGGGAGGCAGTCCCAAAGGACTAAGGAGTCCAGGAAAGTTGGATATTCTTCAAGAGGAAATACTAGAAGTACAGAAGCAGGCCATCCTCATGTGCTGAGTGACGAGACGGTGGGGAAGATGATTGAACTGACTGAACTGAGAGTTTTGGCTGGAAATCAGGAAAACAAGGAGAGTTTATGACTTTTGAAAGAAGGAGTAGGTAACTCAGGAAGACTACAAGGACATTGGGAGGTTAAGCAGACAGGAAATCAGAAGGGACAAAGCTCAACTAGAACTTAATCTGGCTAGGGTCATAAAAGAATAAAAAATTAATCTATAAATATTATTTATAGAAGGCAACAAAAGGAAGGCTAAGGAGAATCCCCTCTTAAGGCCTTCTTTGACTCAGCCTTTAATAACAAGACCAGTTGTTCTCTGGGTACCCAGAGAGCTGGAAGACAGAGATGAGGAGCAGAATGAAGCCTCCATTATCCAAGAGGAAATGGTCAGTGAACTGCTACACCTCTTAGACACACATAGCTTTATGGGGCCAGATGGATCTACCCAAAAGTACTGAGGGAGGGGGTGGAAGTGTTCACCAAGCCACTTTCAGTCATTTACCAGCAATCCTGGCTAATTGGGGAGGTCCTAGCTAACTGGAAGTTGGAAAATGTGACACCCATCTACAAGAAGGGCTGGTAGGATGATCTGGCAACTACAGACCTGTCAGCCTGAGTTCAGTGCGAGGAAAGGTCATGGAGTGGATCAGGTCATCTTGAGTGCCATCATGTGACAACAAGGGGATCAGGCACAGTCAGCCTGCGTTTATGAAAGGTAGGTCCTACTTGACCAACGTGACCTCCTGTTATGAGATCCACTTAGTGGATGAGGGAAAGGCTGTGCTTGCTGTCTATCCAGGCATCAGTAAAGCCTTTGACACCATTTCCCATGGCATTCTCCTGGATAAACTGGCTGCTCATGGCTTGGACTCTTCACTGGGTAAAAAGCTGGCTAGATGACCAGATCCAGAGGGTGGTGGTGAATGGGATTGCATCCAGCTGATGTCTGGTCATGAATGGTGTTCCCAAGGCCCAATGTTGGTGCCCGTTCTAATATCTTCATTGATGACGTGGATGAGGGAATCAAGAGCACCTTCAGTCAGTTTGCGGATGACCCCAGGCTGGGCAAGAGTGTTGGTCTGCTGGAGGCTTCTTGCTAATCTGCAAAGGGTCTGCAGAGGGATCTGGACAGGCTGGATTGATGGGCTGTGGCCAATTCTATGAGGTTCAACAAGGCCAAGTGCTGAGTCCTGCACTTGGGTTACAACAACCCCAGGCAGTACTACAGGCTTGAGCAGAGTGGCTGAAAAGATGCCTGGAAGAAAAGGACCCCGGGGTGCTGGTTGACAGACAGCTGAATGTGAGCCAGCAGTGCGCCCAGGTGGCCAAGAATGCCAGTGGAATCCTGGCCTGGATCAGAAATAGCGTGGCCAGCAGGACCAGGGAAGTGATTGTTGCCCTGTACTCAGCACTGGTGAGGCAACACCTTGAATCCTGTTTTAAGTCTTGGGCTCTTCACTAAAAGAAGGACTTTGAGGTGCTGGATTGTCCAGAGAAGGGCAGCAAAGCCGAGGAAGGGTCTAGAGCACTAGTCTGATGAGGAGCAGCTGAGGGAGATGGAGCTGTTCAG
Organism: Manacus vitellinus; assembly: GCF_001715985.3. Taxonomy (NCBI): domain Eukaryota; kingdom Metazoa; phylum Chordata; class Aves; order Passeriformes; family Pipridae; genus Manacus; species Manacus vitellinus. Next base: position 30,724,259 of record NW_021939396.1, on the reverse strand, counting down.
CCTATAGAAAAGAAGCCGCAGGGGGGACCTTATTGCTCTCTACAACTACCTGAAATGAGGTTGTAGTGAAGTGGGGATTGGTCTCTTCTCCCAAGTAACAAATGACAGGGTAAGAGGAAATGTCCTCAAATTGTGTTGAGGAGGTTTAGATTGCATATTAGAAAAAATTTCTTCATCAAAAAGGTGGATGAGCACTGAAACAGGCTGCTAGGGAATGTGGTTGAGTCACCATCCCTGGAGGTATTTAAAAGATGTCTAGATGTAGCACTTAGGGACAAAGTTTACTGGTGGACTTGGTAGTGCTGGGTTAATGGTTGGACTTGATTATGTTAGAGGTCTTTTCCAACCTAAATGATTCTATGATCCTGTGATTCTAAGATGAATCCTCCAAAGGTCAGGAGAAATACTGCAGAATATACACACCCATTCTTCAAAACTGGTGCCAAGTTGATACGTACCTTTCCATTACAAAAAAAAAATAAAAAAAAAAATGAAGTGTTGAAAGTCATACAAGACTAGAATAAATACCTGACTGGCAGTGGACAATGTTGAAGACCCACCCAAATATTATTCTTTTTCACTTCAGTACTCTTCAAAGTTCTAAAAAGGATGCTTCAATCTCACAGAAATGAAATATGAACTTCTGCACTTTGAGTGAATGTTGTCTTTCTTAGTATTGGTATAAACTGGATTTTTCAGCTCCATTTTCAGTTTCAGAGATGCTTAAAACACCATCTGAAGGGACTATAACATCAAGGAGCTATGAGAGAAACAAAAAAAAAAAAAGCTTAGGTTTGGTTATGATGAACCCACAAGACAAACACCAAAGACACTATTCTGATGCTTAGGGAGATTTTTGTTTTATAATTTCTCTATTCAAAGAAATTAAGCACTGATGCATCCATTTATTCATCTGTTTTTGTTAGCTGGTTATGATAAGATTCCTAAATTATACCCAGAGTATTGAAATGTGACGCAGTAACCAAAGTCTGGAAAATGTATGTTTGATATGACAAGTACACTTAGGCTAGCAAATTCTTAACCCTTCTGCTTCTCTTCTCTGTGACCAGTGGTTTCTGCTGATGTATCACTGAGAAGAATACTAATTTTATCAGTGCCTCAAAGTGTGCTAATTACCTCATTTATAAGGAATGTTATATTATGACTGGCACAGCTCTTTAGCATCCACTCTACCCCGCAATAATTTCTTGGCAAAGCAGAGTTCTTGATACATGTAATTAGCATTTCCTCCCATTATAAATAATTGTTCCTCATTTTCCACTAATTCTTTTCTAGGTTGTTGATATACTTACAGTAACAATAGACAAACCTGAGCAAATAGGGGTCTGGAGCATCTCTTATGAGGAGAGACTGCAGGAGCTGGGCCTGCTTAGTCTAGAGAAGAGAAGACTGAAAGGGGAATCTCATTAATGCAAATAAATATCTCAAAGGTGGGTGTTGAGACTATGGTGCCAGACACTTTTCAGTGCTGCCCAGTGACAGGACAAGGAGTAATGGCCATAAACTAAACCACAAGAAGTTACACCTCAACATGAGGAAGAACTTTACATTTAAGGTGTCAGAGCACTGGAACAGCCTGTCCTGGAAGGTCGTGGAATCTCCCTCTGTGGAGACTTTCAAACCCCATAAACCCAGTTGGATGCGTTCCTGAGTAACCTGCTCTAGGTAACCCTGCCTTGGCAGGGGGTTGGACTAGATGATCTCCAGAGGCTCCTTCCAACCCTAACAATTCTGTGATTCTGTGAAATTGTTTCATGAGCCTTCCATGTGCAAGTTTTGTTACTGTTGCCACAAAATCTTGTGCCATTCTCTCCAAAGTATATTAAGAATATTAATGCTTGTGGTTGATGGAAGTTATAATTTAAACTTGTTTCAAAAAATTTATAATGCTGAGAATATGATTGTCCATACTGTACTTGTTCTATCTTCTTTGTTTGAGGTTTTGATCTCTGGTAGAAAATTGATCTATTACATTTTGATATACTGGACAGGATTCAATTCAAGATGAAGACACCAAAAGTGGTGTCTATATATAAGCTGAGTGCTTAAGCCCCCTGTGTAATCAACAAGATATGGTCAATACAGTCAATGATGTTGAAAGAGTTGTTCAAGCAACTTTCCAGGGTGTGTGTCTGATGCAATTTGAGATTTCATCAACTTGTCACCTGTTGCACTTCAAAAAGTCACAGCTATTCTTACATCCCAAGGCTTCTTAAGCCCTTCATATCTGTGAAGCAGACATCTCAAATGTCTGGGTATATTAAATGAATCTAGAAGTCTATGTCAAGGCAATGGAAAATCTACCTCGGTAAGCTGAAATTGTCTCTAGGCTACACTTTTCCACATCTGCCATTATTTTTTCAGGAGCTTAGATAGCTCTTTGACAATTACAGTTAGTTGTTATAATCTTAAACTTAAAACTACCGCTATACGTCTGACTGGCTTGTGATTTCAAACTCCATCTTCGACATTGCTATAGTTGATGACATTTCTGTCACCATACTGCCAAATGGAGGTAGATATTGCCAAAGCATTCTTGAATGAATAATTTGCTTCCTATTCTGATTTCTCTCTGTGCTACAAATGCCTTTTTTTGGTCCTTGAAACACAAGATACAACAGGAAATTTGTCTTCTTTCCCAGGATGATCCAGAGGTAGGAGTAGATCTGTAGTCTAGGATCTGCTAGAGCTCAGGTTAAGGTACTGCTCTCTACATGATTTTTGAGTAACTACAGGTATGCTACTTAGCTTCTCAATGCTTCTTTGTCTCTGTATGATGATTATCAGCATGATGCAGTATCAAAAAAACAAGGGAGAAATATGAATGTGTGAGGTTTTTTGAACTTTACTATGCCTGGAGATACAGAATAGGAAAAAAAATGCATTTTAGATTTCAATTTTATTAATTAATTGTCTGCCACTACAGTTATAATATCAAAAGTATCTCAAATCCTAAACAGGTATTTTCAAGTTAGTCACAAGTAAAATAAATTATCCTAAATATTTCGAGCTTAACTGTCTTATATTAGCAATCAGTATAACGTTACTTTGGTGTAAATACACTATTCTTAAATTACAACTCAACTTTTATACATTTATAATTTATTTACTAAAATAAATGTTACTCAACATAATAAAGTTCATCCTACTTTGTTGAGCAGTGGGTAATCACCCATTACTCAGTGTTGGATTCCAAAATATGAATTCTGCAGAAAGAAATTTGAGTGGTCTCTGCAGAAGGCCCTGGGGAACAGAAACTGGGAAAGCCCCTTTCCCCTGACCTCATCTCTATGGACTCTTCCTGCCTTCTTCAGTAGAAACTCCTTAGTGATGTTATCACCTGTCCTGCCAGCCAGAGAATCCACATCCTGATCTCATCAGACCTCTGCATAAACCCATTGTGTTCTCCCCTTTTGCATGTGTATACTCTGTAACCTGTTGCATATGTATATCCTATACCTCATCAGGCTTTGTGAACAAAGATTTGGGGAGGGCTCTACCCACATTTGTTACAAGCACACTGGTGGTTAAAATGGCCAATACAAGATAGGCACATCCAGTTCCAAAAAGCACAGCAGAAAGACTCCTTAGGTGGTATATTCTACAAGACACGACTCTTTCTGCGTTGCCTTTTCTCCTCAAGAGTGACCCTGCATGCTTTCTCAAAAGCATCAGCAGCGTTATAGATGGTGTGTCTCCAGACCTCCGGATTGGAGGCCAGAGTAGACCAGTTATGATCAATATGGCCAAGGCTGAGATGTTGTTTCAGGGAGTCCTTGTATCTTTTTTTCGGGGCTCCTCTCTTGTGACAGCCAGTGGCAAGTTCACCATAAAGCAAGATCTTAGGGTGGTCCTTCATCCTTGAGACATGCCCTGCCCAGCACAGCTGTGTTCTCAGCAACATGGCCTCAATACTTGTGACTGCTGCTTGTTCTAGAACAGACGTATTAGTCACATAATCTGACCAGTGAGTGGATGTTTAGGATTGTACAGAGACAGCGTTGATGGAAGCGTTCTAGGAGTTGCAGGTGGTGGCGACAGACGACCCATGATTCAGATCCATATAAGAGAGTAGGCAGCACTATGGCTTTGTAAACACTGATCTTTGTACTTTATATCCTATATCTAATCCCCTTATAATTCTCCCAAGATAAAATAGGGTTTTTCCCATGAGGTAATTCCTAAGACCGCAAAAATGTTAACCTGGGTTTTTTTTCCCTTACCTCATCCTTGTGAAACCCCCCAATGTTAATGCCATAAATATGTAGAACCCCCTGTTGAATATGTAAACCCTGAACCCTTTAAATATGAAGTTGTATATCCAATAAAGGATTCCAGTTTTCTGCCTTCCCTGGGATCGTCTTAGCTTCATTGACCTCTGCAACTCAGAAGTTCAGAATTTATAGGCTTAATGTAAGGAATACACTGCAGAAGAACCATGAGTATTGTGAATCATCACATTTATTGTGCAGTGAAGGTAAAGATAGTGTATTTCGTAAAGTTACAACCTATTCTTTTTGACCCATGTCTCTGTACAGCCTAACCCCCTGATAAAATCTAGATCTTATGATAATATGTTGCATTACCATTTCTGCTTTTTTCCTATGTGTGAACACTGTTTCTGTGAAAATGTTATTTTCCCATGAAACCTTGATATCTAATCCATATCATAGAACTGAGTCTTTCAGAAGATAAACTGAGTTATTTTTCTTTCTCAGTTTCTTCAACATTCTTTCTTATTCTTGATCATATAACTTTTCTAATATCAGTAACATTTGCCAACAATAAGTACAAGAATTATTGTCTTTTTTTTTTTTTCAGGCTGCTCAGTAAATGAGTTGTGGCTTCCTAGACTGCACATTCTGTTCTTAATTAGGTTTGCAGATATTTTGACTCATTCAACGGTCTCATTAATGTCTTTTTTGGCTTGTAATGGTCTTTTGTCACTGGTCTGATTACTCCTTTTGTCTTTTCTGTGCGGGTTGAAGAGTTGGGAAATAGTTCTTTTTTGTGTATGTTGCAGATGGTTCCACCTATCTCTTATTTTTTCCCCTTGCAAACATCTCTGATGTTTGTTTTTTTTTCTTTGTTCTTCATTTTGGACATTCCTCTCCTTGGCATTGACCTTCATGAGGACTTTAGTGTGGCTTCATTGGTCTTGCTTGCTAAATTTCACTGCATGTCAGGTGACTGACTCTTTCAGAAGAAAACTGAATCCACATGGGTGTCTGTCTATGCTCTTACTTGTCAAGCTTAAGAGTTACTATTGCTCTTTCACTATTTGCAACTGCTTCTTATTTGACAACTTACCAGTACAACAGGCTTGGGTCAGGACACTCTCATGTTCTAAAGGCCTTTCATGTTCACAATATACTTTTTGTGATAATGCTTGTTAATAATACCATTTCTTCTACATTTAGATGAGTAGTTACACTGTCTGTTGACATGGAAACAAATAATCAGGTAGTAAGGGAAATAAAAAATTCGCTCATAAGCTGGTCTGTTCATATGGAAGTACAGCTCAATTTTACAGCTGTGAATGCTATGGCTATTTTACATTTGCTTGTATATCCTATCTGTTCTGTATAGTGCCCTGTATCATAACAGCCTCCAGGTATTGTCACAGTGTGAGTGTGAGGCAATAATTGCTGCAATGTAAAATGTGACTAACTAGTAAAATCTACCCTCTAAACTTCCTGACATGTTAAGCTGGTGTCTTCCCTTTTATAACTTATTGCAGTTCAGATGAAATCAAAGGACCTGTGGCAATTCAAAGGAGTTGAGAATTCTTATTGTATTCAAACAATGGGAAGACAGTTCTTGACATTAACATAAAAAAATATGCACTTCATTTCAGAAGAAAGAAAACTGGACAAAATGAGTCATCCAACATCTAGTCCTGCAAAGACAAATGTTATGTTCAAGTTTCTTGTACAATCATGTACAGAAATACCTGCAGCTATAAGTAGCAGTTTTGGACAGGCTGGGTATACATATTAATGTAACTAGTGATGATACTATATACTTACTTAACACCTTTCATCACAAAGTACATTATCAAACACTAGTTATTTGAGCCTTAGAACATGTCTGTAGAAGACTATTATACAGCTGTAGAGATTGCACACAGAGATTAAATGGTTTGGGTTAGGCCACACAGCAAGTAAGTAGCAGAGCCAAAAGGAGAGCGTGAGTGTTGGCTACCGGCCCTGTGCTCCAACTATTGGACTGCACTTCCTTACTACTTAATTCCCATATTGCTTCTCTAATAGAGCTACTGAAACTTTTGAGCACTCTGTCAGTTTTGGTGTAATATCAAACCCGTTGTGTTTCTCTCTCTCAGTTCCTTTATGATGTCACAAAATATTGTAATTACACTTTGGAGGGTCTCATTTTACAGGTTGCCCCAAGTCGTCCAGCCCTGGTGGGGGATCAGCCTGACATTGTATAGCTCCCATCCGCTGTCCCCAGGACACAATTGCTGGCTGTTGCTGCTTCTCTCTGATTGCTTTCGTCATGGTCTCGGTGTTATGCCCTTAGCTCTGCTGTGTGAGTGGCTGGACCCTTCTGTGCTTAAATAATTCCAGCTATAGGCTAGTTAATGGGAAACACATGTCTCCCAGGCACTGGCGTGAGCTTTCGGTCCTGCTGCTCCCGCAGCTTCTCCCGAGCAGGCGTTCAGGTAACTGCAATGGGACAGCCACGACCTGACCGGAGCTCTGCCTGTGCCTCGGAGGGTGAGCTGGCGAGGGAGGAGGAGAAGGGGGCGAGCGGCGGGGGGAGCGGCGGCTCGGGGAGAGGCGATGAATGGAGCGGGGCCGCTCGCCCCGCACCGCCCCTCGCCCGCCCTCCGCTGCCCGGCGGGGTCCGGGGACATCCCCGCCGCGCGCCGGCGCGGCGGGCCGGGCCGGGCCGGGCCGTGCCGGGGGGACGGCGTTGCGCGGATTCCATTTCCCGTGGCTGGGACAACAAACTCAGGTTTGCGAACTGCGCCGTGCGGGCTCGTGGAGCTGCGTAAAACATCGTTTACCGAGCTAGCATGATGCTCGGGAAATGAGGAAAGAAACAAACACGGAGGGGGAAAAAAAAAAAAAAAAAAAAAAAAAGGAAGAAAGGTAGGAAGTAACGAAAAAGGAGTCCTGCACATTGCCTCTTTGTGCTCCGGTAGCCAGGGGTGTGATTGCGTTCCCAAAGCACCCACCCTCCGGGGTGCCACCCAATGGCTGCCGCGTGCTCGCAAAGCCCCTCCCGCCCGCCTTGGCTGAGAGGGACCCTCCGAGAGACTGCCCGTACTGGCTCTCACAGGCTGTAACATATAAAAGCTGTTAGCAGCGCCCCTGGCCAGAAGCTTCACAACTAGCAGAGTTTAGTCCTTTGGGGCGTTGTAATAAGAGACACTCTTTCACAAAGGTTCATATCATCACATAGGGGAGTGCTATATATACTGGGAGAACAATAGACTCAGTTCTTTTTTTTTCTTGGTATTATCCAGAGGTAAGCCATTCAGCTCCATAAGTTTGCTTTGCATGCAGTTTTTTCAATGCTTATCACATTTTGCTGAACTTAAGTTTTGAATGCTATTTCTAAGATGTCCTGCTTTCATGCTTTATATGTTTTCTTTTGCCTATGAGTTTATCTCTGCCACATTGTGTCAAAACAACCCATGCCTATGGGATTGGCTTAGGCTAGGATGTATATTTTCACTTTCAGTGGAAAACATGATATGAGGTTTCTTGCAGTCTCCCCATTTCAGATTTATAGTGTGGTATATGGACTGATCTGATGTGATAGCACTGTCACTATTTCAGGAATTCTACTAGCCATGATCATGTAATTAATGGTATAATGATACTTCATTTGATGTGTTTAGTAAGAATATTATTATCACTTAATACAGTTATTGAAAATTGCTCAGCAACACGTGTTCTGATTGTTTTTATGATTGAGCTGAAAGACAGAATAATTTTTCTAGTCACAGCCTGCCAGTTCACTTTGTCTTGTTACCCAGATACACAGAATCACATCTTTGACATCTTCTCTTCTACAGATCTGTTTTCTGCTGCCCTGACTTAAAGCAGAGTTCCTCTGTGGCCTATCTCTCTCCTTTGGCCCCAAAATGACAGTAATTGCTGCAATCAGTTGTACTCTCTTATTTTCCGTTCTCTGTGAAACAAGTGCATTAGTGTTGCCCAACTCCACTGACCTATTCCTGTCAGACAATAATTTCACTGACATTGAGACGGCTTTGGCAGCTCATCTGGACTCTGCAAACATTCCCAAAGCCAGGCGGAAGCGCTACATTTCACAGAATGACATGATTGCCATTCTTGATTATCATAATCAAGTCAGAGGCAAAGTCTTCCCACCTGCTTCCAACATGGAATATATGGTAAGTGAAATTTGTTTATTTCAGAGTAAAACAAACTGTAAGTCAGCAATTTAATTTTCTTAAACAGATTTCAAGGGTTCAGTTAAGTAGATAAATGGGTTTTTATCTATTATTGCTTACTAAAATGTCCTGTCCTTACATTTTTAAAGCCACATTAACTTAAGAAAGCAAAAGCTAAATACTGAACTCTGAACCTCTTATTTGCCCTGTTCAATTTTCATTTCCATGTGTCGTCCCAGTGAAGGTTCTAAGACCCAAGTAAATGAAGTGGTGAGTTAACTGCTTATTGGCTTGAGGAACAGTATACAATCACAACCTGTGATCACAAGTGTTTAAAGTTCTCATCATTAGTAGTCCTGTTGTTTTTGTGGACCACACTGAAAATCGTTGCCCTGATGCGCGTAAAAAAAAGTAGCTAATGACCATTTCTAATTTCTTTCACACATAATACTTTTGGAAGGAATATGGTAAGACTGTATTTGCAGAGTAATTCATCTGATGCACTGTTTGGCTCCTGTTCATATGTTTTACTTACTGCATATTGTTTATGAACACTTAATACCTTTATTTTTCCATCAAATACAATGTTGCTTTCAAATGTTTTGCTAATATATAGGATTTCAGTGTGCTCATTTTCCCCCTTATGGCCAAGTACTTATTATATGAATTATCTGTTCCTGCAGGTATGATAGAAGTTATTCATTCACTGTGATTTCATACTTAGCTCTGCTAGCTAAAGCAATGTGTTTGCTATTTTGTGTTCCAACTTTGAATGCATGCATACTGGACCTCTAGTGTTAAACATAGGCTGGTCGACCAAAATTTTTTTTATTTTCTAAGTAAGACATTCACATTGTTTTGAAAGCCCAGACACATTGTGTCAGCACCATAAGAAATGCTTTAAGTCACAGAGTTTCTCATGTGACAACAGACGGTTAACAGGTTTGAGAAACAGGATACCATCAACTTGACATAAAAGGAGGATAACAGTAATAGCAATTCCTCCTTTTTTAGCAGCTAACGAGTAACAATTTGGACATGGTTTCTATCACAGACATTACCTAAATCTGGATTTGATCATATAATCTGTTCAACACATCCCAGCAGCACCTCAAAATGCTGAGTGCACTCAAAATATTGCAGAATGAAGACCATAGGCTGAGTTTGAAGTCTGTTTAAGTGGAAAGGTCAGAGACAGAAAAAACAAAGAGGTCAGAAGTCAAGCTCAGTCATCATTTTCATTGCTGTGCTCTCCACTGACGTTTCCTTTGATTCTGCATAAATAAACTTTGTTGTAATGTCTGAGGGAATGGCAGCCTACCATGCCCTTCCTTGGCTTGTGTCTTTTAGAAATGTGCTCCTGCAGTTTGCTTAAGTGAAGCCAGCACCCTGTCATACTCCCAAAGGGTTTGTAGAGTACAGTGTTCTTAGCCTGTTCAGTAAAAAACCCTTTAAAATAGAGATCAAGTTTCCTCGATTAAATCTATTTAACCCTATACATAAACTGCAAAGATTTTATCTATATTGGTTGGGTATTCTGCTGCAGCTTTGCTGCAGCACAGATACAAAATCCAGATTGAAGGCATGGTCTTTACAGCTTCCATGCTATTCTTTTCCTTGCCTTTCTTACTATTGCTTTTACCAGTACCAGCCAGTCGTAGGATGTACTTGTGTTCCTGTCAGCATCAGCCCCATCAGTAGTCTCACGTGCAATGTCTAAGGCTTGCTTTCACATTTGGTTTTCCAGTCTGAAAGTACTTTGTGACTTCATGCTGCAAAATTCAAAGCAGGACTGCAGGCTACATAGGTGATGATCCAGAGTGCAGCTTGAGCTTTGATCCCTAAGTGACACACAACCCCTTTGCCACCAATTCTCCTTCAAAATTGAGTAAGTCTATGTATGTCCCATGTAACTACAGAGCAAAAAAAGCCCAGTGAGCAACATCACACGTGGTAATGTGCTCTGCCATCTCTGTTGAAGTCATGGCAGCATCTGTGTAGCTTTTTACCTCTGTGGCTACAGAAGGGTTTTGGTAGGAAGGCCTTGAAGATGGCATGGTGCTGGTAAGCCATGCCAAGACTGGAGACACCAGTCTGACTAATGCCCATTTGAGTTTGCTTTGTCCATTCTTTGCTCTCTGAATAATTTCAGTATGTGGCACAGCACCTGTTGTATCTTACAGGGATACGAGGTTGCTGCTGCTATATATAAAAGATGTTGTGTCACTCAATACTCATTTTCATTAATAAGACAGCAAACATATTGTCATTACCAGCAGAGAACGTTCACTGTACTTGAAAGAACCTTACAGAGTGTGTGTTCTTGTCCTGAATACTATGGAAAAGTGCAGGGGTAGTGAAGTAAATGGCCTTTCCCATTTTCCCTAACAATGATTAAAACGGATGTCACATGTTAGAGAGCTGGAATTGCTTACAGATGCAGTAGATTGTGGAAATCTTTTGTAAGTGTGTTAAGGTAGAGAAAAACTAAGCCGTTTAGAAGCACAAGAGAAAGATATTTTCTCATATTTTCTCTCTTATTGGTCATATTAAATAGTGTTTTGTTGTTTTTTCCTAATTCTGTTAGGAACTGTTCTCATGAATTACTGTGTCACATTCTCACTTCTGTACAGTTCCATTTGCTTTTTATTCCACCCTGGTAACAACTCAGGATTTAGTTGTATGGGTTGGTTCTTGTGATTCCAGTTCTCCACACCCAACCTTTTTGGCTGTTTTTTTTCTTGGCACATTCTGTTCCTTCCCCAGTACAGTCTGCTTCTTGCATGTTCAGTGCATTTATAGATACTCTGCACTCCCTGGGCATTATTTTCTCTGCCCTTACTGTCTAGAAAGTTTATGTGCTGTAGGGCTCTGGATGAGAGGTCTTGAAGAACAGCTTTGAATTCACATGCATTGGGTAGGGGAAAGTCAGATAAACACTGCAGTAACAGCTGGGGAAGTGTTTTAATTCTCTTTGGGAGAGGTATGTCTTAGTGCTGCTCCAGCCTGTTGCTGTATGCACTCCCCAAGGAAACTGAACAACTGAGGAGTGAAAAACTGTGATGGGAGTCATTGCTTTATTTTCAGTCTGCAGTGAAAGAAATTGGTGTGTCTTAATGCCAGTTATACTTTGGTAAATCTTTCTGTTGGGACATTGGCATCCTATGTGTTAGACTTCAAAGTAGTCCTCCTTTTGGTTCTGATTCTGGTGTTACTGATGCCTTCAACTGGATGTTTTTCTACAGGTACAAATTTAGTCATTGTATATGTGAAAAGAGAACAAGAACTTCTAAGCCAATAATATAGAATTAATGAGTCTTTATTTTAATTTGGATCTTTCTTCATCATCCTAAGACTGTTTTACTTTAGGCTGCTTGTGCTCTAAAAGCTGAGGGTGTACCTGCGGAAAGAAAGATGACACCATACTTTTGACCTGGCAAAGGGTGAAAACCATCTACTTGGCTTTGCATATTTTTTCTGAAGAAAGCAGAATAATTCCATAAAATTCATGATTCAGAAAAAGTGATGTGTAGATTTGCCAGCAGCTGTCTAGTGTGCAAAGTTTGTAAATCTGTAGATACAGTGGAAGCTTGTGAACAAACAAATCCCTTTCTGTGAATGCTAATTCTGTACTATAGAGGTCTGTTTTGCCTTTTTGGAACATCTCAGCTACTTTGTAGGCCAGTAAATATTTGCAATATACTGTCAGCTGAAATTTGAGTCTCATAAAACATGCCTTTTAGTGTGCATTGATACTACCTTTAGGCTCCCAAAACATTCATTAATGAAATATCTGATTCTCATAGGATCAGATGTTGTTTTACCTTCCTTACAGTCATCCCCACTTGAGGTCACTTTCTTTGTAGTCCATATGGTCTTTGTTGCAACCCATGTCACTGTGTGCATGCTGGCTGAGAAGGTATGCACACAGGCATGCTCTTTTCAGTGTTGCATGCAGAAGTAGTAACTGGTAGAACAGGACCTTAATGAGCATTGAACACTATCCTCCATGGAATTCCCATAGGCAAAGTGGGTTTTACTTAAGAGTACTCTAAGGTGATCTGAATAACTTGTTGAAGAGCCATAGCAAAAGACAAGCTGTGAGTAGTTCACTGCTGGTTCTGCAAGGATGAGTCCTGAGCCCAGTGTGGATCAACACAGTCATTAGTAGAATGGGAGTAACATGTCTGAAGTATAATAGAGGGGACAGGATTGCATACTCAGAAGTGTGTTTGTGGAATTATGCCTGAAGATTTAAAATTTTAGGAGAAAAAAGCGCTCTAAATAAACCTGAGCCTGCTAATGAACAGAAGATGTTCAGATATTCAAATGTTCAATTTTAATTCTTTTTTTTCAGTGATGTGTAACTGCACTTTTGTATTTGGGAAAACCTGCCCCTTGTTGAACATGTCACTTTGTAGGACTCAAAACAGTAAAAGATTTGCAGACTAGCCAGAACTGAGTTTAGCTGAGTTGGTTAGAGCATGGTGCTAATAATGCTATGGTCGCAGGTTTGATCCCCATACAGGACATTTACTTAAGAGTTGGACTGGATGATCCTTGTGGGTCCCTTACAACTTAAAATACTCTGTGACTGTGATTTTGGCTACCTAGGAGTTATTTTGTGTTTCTCATCAGCAGGTGGCAGGGGAACTGGAAGGGAATGAAGAATATGAGCCTATCAGTTTCTAGTAAATCTGCATAAAAGACCGTGATAACATGGACAAATGAAATTACCTATTATTCTAAAAGAAAAGTAATTGTGTTCCAAAAGAAGTTCCTGTAGTCCTGTGAAGGAGCCCATGTGTGTCATGCTGGAAATCTGTGTACTCTGTATGCTTCAGGAAAGACCCTCTTTGCTGAGGTGATGAATTTGGATACTTAGCTTCTTGTCCCAGATAATTTGCAGACGAGACAAAGTCAGGTCAGAGAAGCAAGAAAATAACCTACTTAGTGGTCATAAATGTAAATAAGTGCATTATTATGTCACTTCTAAATCTGAAAGTCTTGATAAAAATCTCTTGCTGTCAAGGTGATCTTAAAGATGTTCTGTGAATATGCAGTAGGTGATGGGTAAGACAAAATGAAAAAAAAAAAACAAACAACAAACCTACTTCAAGTTTTCCAAAGTCCTATTTAATACCTTTTATATGGGCATGGAAAGACTGAGTTAATTTGGTTTTCTCTACAATTCAAAAGCATTTCTGATAAACAATTTTTTTTTTGCTGTTGTCAGTATGGTTTCTTACAGACCATTCTAAACTTTAAAGGACATTTTGTTCTTGAGTCATTTGCTCTGGTTTATCTCTGTGGTCCCACTGAAATCATACATGTCTGTGAGTAAGGGTTGCAGGGCTAGTTCCTTCAAGATTTATGTCTAATGAGTTGGATAGGATCTCTTAATTCATGTAGTTTATCCCTGGCCTGCTGCAGGACTTCCTTCTGCATTACATACATATGGTTTTCATCTTGTCTATTCCTGAACACATATAGTGATGCTGTCTCAGTCACATCTCTTGGCAAATATTTTACCTTAGGAATAGAAATAATTTCCAAATGTCTAACTTAAATATTTCCCTTTAAAACTCAGATAATTAATCTTTATATGCATTTTTAACTGCCAATAGTATTGCTATACTTTTTCATTTCAATCATTACCCTTTACATATTTACTGACAGTTTTCTTGGCATTAAGATGCATTTATGCATATTATTGTTCCTTAATTTCCATGTGTATGTCGTTACAATACTTCTGCATATTGGATCAAATGACAGTTGCACTCCATTTACAGCTCCTTTGTTAAATTAGTGAACACACCCTTCAATGTCAAAGAAGATTAGGCCCATCATTTTAGCCAGGCATGTTCAAGGACACAAGTGCCATAATGCAATAAAGAATTTACCGTAGAAGTTACTGGCAGCCTACTTTTTCCATTGAGTAGCCCTGTTCTCTTAAATCCCATATACCTGGTGAAAGTTGAAATAAAGTAATCAGATGATGAGTCAGGGTACAAAGATCTTAATATACTTTTCATCATGCCAGAGCAAAAAGCAAAACCCTAAAGGTAAGTGTAGTCCACCCCAGTCTTCTGGGAGGAGAGAGATCAAGATGCTTGGAGCTTCCCCACTGTGGTCCACCTATCCCAATTTGCCATAGCTTTTAGCTTGCTCTCTGCTGGGAATTCACAAGTGATGTAAGAACAAATGAGAAGGGGTGTAATGGTGGAATGTGTTCACTGGTTCCAGTTTCTGCCTCTTACTACTTGTGCTTCTGTTCAGCCAGTTGGTTATGTCCCTTCTGCCTAGTACCATAACCCAGCACCTGGAGTGTCTGAAGATCGTGGACTAATGAATTCTGGAATATTGATCCTCTCAGCAAGTTAGAATAGTACAGAACGAAGTGATGTGATTTACATGGTTACAGTTAAGGGTGTTTGTCTGCATCACAGCTTGGAAAGGAAGCAGTTATTTAACAGCAGACTCAGTCTTTTTCTTCAGTGGAGGCACAATGTGGCAACTGACAGTGAGCTGAAATAAAGCAAGAATAGATGGAGCTTACTTTCCACGAATTTTGGCACAATAGAGTTACCTACCTCTCACAGGTGAGTTTAGCCACTTATCTGTTTCCTAGTGCACCATGGTCAATAATGCAGCACTTGGCTATCACTGAGATGTAGGATGCTGCCCATTTTTCTAGCAGTTTCATTTACAGAAAGCTAGGAAAGCCTGTTCAGTCTCAGTAACTGGTGTTTATCTGGGGTCAAATCCAAATGGATGCTAGCTATATGAAGTACAAAAGCCATCTTTTACGTTCAGAGTGAACGATAGAAGACCTGTTGAAAAGTTGAATGGAAAAGACTCTCCTAGAAAGTGCTCCTTGAAAAATCTGAAAATACTCCCCAAAAATGCTGTTGTTGATAAGTATTTTGAAAGAAAATGACTGTGCTAAACTTGCTTTGGTACTAGAGCTCCATTCCAATGTTTTATGCATAACATCCATCTTGATGGTGTTTTAGAAGAGAATATTTACATTATTTAAATTTAGTATTAGCACAAAGCCTTCTAGGAGTTTAAACAAACAACAACCAACATAGTAGAGTCTCAGAAAAAAAGGAGGCTGCCCAGAGCCCTCAGATTTAGACATTCCTTTATTATTAAATGTAGCACCTCTTGAACTCCTTGGCTAAAAACAGAGACAGGGCATTTTTCACAAGAATCTTGATCCAAAGTACACAGTACTTTGTTTCATACATGAATGGAGATGATAGTAACCTTAAACCTCTCAACTTTTTTATCCTCTTTCCATACCTGAAAAGAGAAATAATCTATCAAGGTCTTTGAAAATGTGTATCCTAAAGACAGCAAAAGATGGAAATCCCAGGATAGCCCCTTGTTTGCTTTTTGTACACAGAACAGCATCTTCAGCTCAGGCATCTCCATGTATGAATGCATTTGCAGGTGCCCTCGGATGGGGTTTTGGGTCTATTTTAACACAACTGAGAATGAACGGGTTTTGCACCTATATCGATTTTTGTGATATCTGTTAATCTGTATCAAGAGAAAAAATCTTAAATTGAGCTCTCTTCTTCTGAGAATAAAGAACTATTTTTCTTAATCTTTATTCTGTAGAAAGAAGAAGCTTCTATGTGTTTTCTTTTGTGTCATGCTGCTATGTCTTTCAGCTAAAGCTACTTAGAATATTGTAAGTATTTTCTTTGAAAACTTTTGAAGAAATTAGGAACATTTTTATCTTTTAATAAAAAACTTCAGTGGTTAGTAACAAAAATAAGTAGAGAAAATGGGTTTTTTTCATATAGATGAGAAACAAAACAATACAATACAATACGTATATTTTTCATTCGCATTTTGTGTTTCTAAGAAAAGAAAATTTGCTCTAATCACATATAAAATAATAGAGGTCAGACACTCTCCTGTTCGGACTTATGACCAATTGTCAGGGCGACATGGAGCTAGGCAAAGTTTGGTCCTTTTTGTTACCACTTCTAAGATAAGTTTTTGCCAACTAAAATATGTCTTGCAGTAGGTTAGAAAAGCACTGAATATTTTAAGATATGTAGCTCTGATACTTTACTTTTCCAAGAACTAAACAAATAATAGCATAGCAGGGAAGCTTATTGTTATTAAATCTGACAGCCTACCAATTTTCTTTTTTTCTTGTTGTTTAAAAGCCTGGTGCCAAATATGAAAAGAAATGCAGACAACCTTTAGAAGAAACAAATTGACTATTTGCAGTGGTCAAGCTTAAATGATAGACCTTTTTATTTGCGCAAAATAGACACCCAGGAACATAAACTCCTGTGTAAAATATAGACTTGAATTTTCATAAGAGGAGTGTTTCTGGCAGTGAGGTTTCTTGGACATCTGTCTGGTGATGCACTGATTAAGACAGACCTTCTAATACTGAACCCTTCAGGAGTGTGAATCAGATGTTTGGAGCTTTGGTTATATGAGAGTAAATTTACCATAAAACATTGCACAGATTTACTTTGAGTTGCAGTGGAGTATTGGACAAGCAGCTTGATGTATTAACCCTCTATTTATTTGCAAAGGAATGACGTACAGAGCTGCAATTCCCATGAAGATATTTTTCTTTAGAGGGCAGACTGGCAATTTTCTGTGTAAACTTTCTAATTATTACCTAATGCATGTGAGAAAGGACCTACATCTGTGGTAGCCACCAATTACAATAAGCACAGAAAAATTTCTAACAGGTGGAAGTTGAGATTAAAAAATATTCATATTCCTAGAGAGAGAACCTAGAGTCCAAATGATCTCAAGGCCAAATAAATACGTAAAGTTTGCCAAATCTGTCTATAAGTTCCAGTGAGCTCATATGTTTTCACCACACAGTGTGTATTGAGAAAAAGTGAAGGCAAAGAGACAAGGTTCCTTCAGTCACTTTGCTGAAAAAGCATGCAAGCAGAAGGGCTGTTGGATTGTTTTATTAAGCTTTGTGCCAGATTTGTGGTAGTGAATGTGGAAGGGGGGTTCTACAGAAAGTTTCTAGACCTTAAAATGCTACAGGTTTGACTGTATGAAAATGAAGGGGAGAAGTTGTACCCTGCACCCCACTGTGGGATTTCAGAGAAACAGCCACTGTGCAAACGGTGTGGCTGGTCCAAGGCTGAGTGACCTGTGAGGACAGACCTGTATGCTGGAGAGTAGCAGCCTACATGTGCTAATCCGCTCTGGGACTTGCACTAGCAGCTGTGGAATGCAGCTGCACAGATGGACTGGACATGTCAGACTTCATCCCTTGGCTTCACAGTGTTTTCCCTGGAGGAAGAAATTGCTTGAGTCAAGGTCTTCTTCTTTCTCACTTGCTGCCATTCTGGGAGCAAGAATTTTTGATCTTCAACTGGGCAAACAAACAGAAGCACAGGGCTGCTGGAGAGTAAAATAAAAGGTCTGAGATGAAAAGGCTAATTTTTTGACTGATCACTGCTAAAAGGTCCTACTGGCTTTCTTTCTGAGGTGCCTAGGAACCACTATGGATTTGTTTGTGCAAAATAACAATCTGAACATCACTAATGTGAGTCCACAGTAAACATATATTAATGACAAATAAGATGCCAAAACTGGGAAACAAATTGCCACTTTTTATTCCTTCAAAGTGTAGAAGTGTTGCCATGCAACTCTATTCAAATTGCATATCCCAGCATTTCATTTGCCATCTCATCACCTAACTGCAGTCCTGTAAAGAAGCTGTTGTAGAGGGGACTGATTAAAACAGCATACTTCACCTGTTTGCTCTGGATTTGTACCTGGTACTTGTCACTCCAGCTGTACAGCTGGAGGCAGCCAGCTGAGGGTCTAGTCATGCCACAACTGTTCTGTCATTATGATCAGCAACCCTCACTCTATGGGCACTGGGGGAATTCCTAGGAAGGTAGTGGGTGACCATGTTTTGCCTAAGGTATTTGTTTTATCGTTGAGAAATATGCATAATACTGTGTCATATTAAAAGACCACAACAAACTAAACCCAAACAGTGAAGTATTGAAGACTGCTTCTGGTATTTAATACTCACAGCAGTGCTCTGATGAGGTTCCCTTGTACTCTTGTGCAACTGAGGAGAGCTTCCTTGCTACTGGCAATGAAACAGAGCCAAGAAAGATCAAGGATCATGATGGCAAAAGAAAAATGAAAGCACAATTTTGGATCCCTCAAGGGCTTTAAAATGGTCATTAGCAGAGCCCCTAGGCTATGAGGTTGAAAACATATCTTGACGGATTCCCCAGTTAGCCCATGTGTTCTATCTTACAATCTCAGGGAAGGAACGCTACTATGTATCTAATTTTTTTTTAATATTTAAACACTTCTAAAAGCTTCCAGTTTACACACAGATACCTACACAGAATGAAAGAATCATTAATACAGTGTACCACTGTGTATTCTGCTCCCTTTGTATTTAGATCACAAATTCTTGCTACCTGTTGCCATTAATAACCATTTCAGAGTACTCGCAGAGAAGAGGAGAGTTCATTGTCACTTGATTTGGTAGTGATGTCTCTCATACAACAAGGCCTGCATAGAGACACAACAATGTTAAGTCAGGTTTGCTGAGAACATCTGAAAATGATGGATATGTGAAATCACAGTTCAATTACACTGACTAAAGCAAAGCAGAGATTAAAAGCATCATTTTCAGGTTATGAAGCCCACCACTGGTGCTACAGAAATATTGGGCCTTGGGATTTTATTGATATCAAGGAAACGTGTCATTTTGGGTCTGTACCTTTATTAAAGCAGGGGGCATATATTTATTACAGGCCTTCAGTATGGCTAGGTGAAAGAGTTAATGTCAGGCACTCCTTAAGAACCTATCTTTTTCATGGAACACTTCTCAGTTTTGCCACACAAAAGGTTGTAGTCCTCTTAGTCTTCTCTGTAAGTACTCATTTAAGTGGAATAGCTTTCTCCTTCTGTTGCAGAAATAGGAGGTAAAGCTGAAAGCAACAAGGTGACCTCACTACTTTATCTGTAAGTAGAAGACGGTGAACAAGTTTACCAAAACAAATACGTGGAACACTTCTAATCACTTGTTCAGGCTCTGCTAACAGATGTTGCAGTAGGCCTTTTAAAACAAGGAATTTGAAACTTTTTTCTTTACAAATAAGATTACCATAGGGTAAACGTATCCAGAGTAGCAGCATATTTTTAATAATACATCAGTCCTTTAGTGATTATGTTTGCCTCCCAAGATATGTATTGAGCAGAGGGTCAAGAGAAAGCTACTGCATTTAAATGATTGATATTTGGAGTACAATTCTGCCTGCAATGAAAATGAGCAGAACCATTCAAGTTATAGTTAGAAATGGTTATGTACACAATTCCTCACATTAAAACATAGCCATTAATGTAGGAAGAGAACAGCCAATTATTTTTCAACAAATGTTGTGGATCTTTGCAATATTGTAGTGGTTTCTTTTTCATCATCAGATTGTTTATTGAGCTTCATAATTTTTTTAATATCTAAGAGCATAGTTGTGACCAGCACCTCCTGTTCCAACAAAGCTATTCCAATAAAGAACAAAAGGGCAACTTCATCCCTTCTACATATAAATTATCTAAGAATGAGTGAGAGACAGCTATAGAAACAGCTATAAAAAGGGAGGGTACAAGGCAACTGTGACCCACAAAATTAAAAGGCTTCCCTTGGGGAAGTTAGTTCACTTTTTGGGCTTCAAGAAATTTCGTTCAACAAGAAGGAGATTTTGTTGTACACTATTGCTTATTACACATTCTATGGATTAAATATTTTACTATTTGTTTACTGATGGAAACAAAAAAAAACCAAAACAAAACAAAAACTTGGATGAAATTCTGGCTCACTGGCAAAATTCCTGCTGACTGTATTAATGCTAAGATTATACTCCTAACTCTCAAGATGCATGTGCTGTGTGAGTGCAGAGAACACCCCAGAGCTGCCTCACAAAGTGGTCTCTGGTGTTGAAATACCCTGTGTAGAAGCACTGTCTTGTTCCTTGTGTTCAGTCCTCTCGAGAATTTTCAAGTGACGTGTAGTTTTAAAGTGTTGTTTTGCAGAGAGCACAGACAGCTTTCTAGGAAATTAGTCTTTGGCTCAAGAAAGAAAAGTAAATTGGCCAAAGGATGTTCATTTCAAGTTGCCAGTGGAAGTGTGGTGACATACTTTAACTCTATTGCAGCTCAGTTAGACCCAGTTGAGGGGTGGGAGGGTTTCCATGATGGACCAAATCAGTGATATGGAGCTTTAAGCGGATCTTTATACTGTATGGAAGGAGGGTGATTTCTTCCCCAACTACTTACAACCTAGCAAATGAAGATTTGCTATCTCCAGGGAGAGAATAAGCATAGTTTGGCAGTGGGAGTTTGCATGATCAGCATTTAAGGATGAGTCACCTTCTCGGACCTTAACCCACTGAGTATGGAAGTCTTTCTCCTTTTTCCCTTTTACAATTTTGTGTTCATGTCAAGCAACTCTCTCTGATGTGCTTAATAGGAACACTGGATTGTCCATAATTTCAGAGTTTATAGTTTTGTTTATCACTTTGGGTTTTTATAACTCTTTGCTAATTACCTCGAGCTTTTTAATTTCTCCTCATACAAAAACTGTCCCTCTTGCTTTCTAGTTACTTCAGTTTCTCTTTTTAGAGTATTTTTGTATTTCTTTATATGCTATTTATCTATGTACAACAACGAAGCCTCATGGGTTCAAAAATCTAAATGTCTTTACCCTGTTCTCTTGCATGCCCAAAACAGGGGACTGAACTGAGATACAAATTATTACAAGTGTGGACTCAAGATTAGATTTTTTTTGAAAGGGCTGAACTAATGGTACATTCTCTGACAATTTAGAAGACTTTAGGTCATTACGAGACAAGTTTTTCTACTTCAGTTTATATTAGTTGCTTACCTTTTTATAGAATCATAGGATCATTTGGGTTATACAGGACCTTAAAGATCATCTATGTACCAGCTTAATCAGAGTCCCATCCAACCCGGCCTTGAACACTTCCAGGGATGGGGCATCAGCAGTTTCTCTGGGCAACCTGTTTCAGAGTCTCACCATCCTCTCAGTAAATAACTTCTTCCTAATATCTAATCTAAACCTTCCCACTTTCAGCTTAAAACCATTCCCCCTTGTCCTATCACTTCATCCCAGTGCAAAAAGTCTCTCTCCATCTTTCTTGCAGGCTCACTTCAGGTACTGGAAGACTCTATAAAGTCTCCCTAATGCCTTCTCTTCTTCTGTTGTTAATCTAGAGCCAGTTCACCTTTTCTTCTAGGAATGTAAAATATAATAAAATAAGGAAGGTGAACCACTTCGACTTCTTCCTTGAAATACAAATGACTTACATACCAGTATGGGACTCTGTACAAAGGCTTTTCATCAACCTGCTAATGAAGAAATAGAGGAAATTGAAAGATGCTGCATATGCTCACCTGCCCCTTATTTCTTAGTCAGTAGTTATTTTCTTTCTCTTTGTCTCTATTTTTTTTATGTTTGCCAAAAATTTATTCTGTCCAGAAACTGGTCAAGAGTAAAAAGATAACAGAAAACAGAGTGTACTATATATGACAAACCCATGACATTTTAACTGAGTTTGAAAGAACACTCTGAAACTTTACCAATCAAATGCTTCAGATGATTCCTGATAACCAGAAAATGAAGCTGAGAAGAAGTGAAAGTGAACTAGAAATACTCTCAATGTCCAAGGCAGGGACTGTGCCTCATTTGAGAGGCTTTTAATAGTGAAAACCTAATCCAGTCTTCACATTTCTTTCAAACACCTAGTATGCTATTTTGCAAGGCAATTTAGTACACAAAAATATGCTGTGTGGAAATCAGGATCTCGGCACTGTTTGTGCAAATACAGTACACATTTAGATTATTGTGGGAGTGCAGCCAGGTCACTTGGGAGCAAGCATGCAAACCTCATGTTCAGCCTCCTGGCAGGAGCACTCATGCCAGAAGCATGATTAATCCCAGCAAAGGAGGGTGTTTATGGGGTGTCACAGTCCTGGCGGAGCAGCCCCTTATGGATACACACCAGGCAGCTGTGTTTGGACCCACATGCTGGATCCATGTGCTCCTCTGCTCCCCTGGGCCTGGGCAGGCTCCAAACGCCCACTGTGGCCCCAGCCTTTCAGCCCACTCCCCAGGCGGACTTTTATGCTTGTACCTTCTCTTTAAGCCCTCTTTTTGGGACCACTGCTGTACCACAGGGATTATAAAGGTTTTTTTGTACACTGGCCACATGCAGCTAGTTAACTAAATGGCAGAGATTCAAAGCAGAAGAAATGTCTATGCACTGGTTTCTTCACCTTGGGCCCTGGAGCACATCCTGAGCTTTGGATGGTGCCATATCAGTCCTATGTCCCCTCTCTTTTACCCTCATGCTCCAGCTTAGCCTTATCTTCCCTAGTTACACACTCATCTCTAACTCCTCCAAGAAACTCCAGTAATTTTTCAGAGCTGAAGTCTAAGTGTTCTTTGGCTTGAAAACCATTCCTTCATAGCATGCTTCGTCTCTCTTTTGTCCTCATACTGGCATGCTTTGACTTTGTTCTGGGAGCTTTTCTGAACAGGTGTAAAATAGATCTTTGTGTTGAGCATCACCTATCTTTCTGTCCCTAGGGTGGTTCTACTTGAATGGAGGATGATTTGCGTTAAGGGTTCTTATTGGTCTCTGTTGCACTTCACCTTTAATCTTGAAAGTACCTCACCCACTACACATTCACAAAAGCTTGGTTCAGTGGTCTAGCAATTTCATAAAATTTACTAAATTTTGTCCTTCTCACTGAGAGAAATTTCTCAAACTAACAGAGTCAGGGCATGAATTACTGTCCTAGTCAATGATTAGCCTTTTCATTCTGCAGGTTAGTGAAATTAAAACTGAATTCAGTCTTAGCAATCATTATTAGCGTGTAATTCAGAAAATATTTGTGACATGGGCCACCTTATGCTTTGATAAGTTTATTTTTGACTTTGCCTGTTATTTCATACCTCTGTTTCATAGCCATTTGAGATTTATGAGTTTGAGTTTGCGTTTGTCTTTAAAGAGCTGTAATGGGCTGCGTGGGCAATTTTACCAGATTCTGTTCCTGCCTTTATACCTGCAAGTCACTACAACTATCCTGCACCTAAACACTCCACACAGGGTATTCAAAATATGCATCTAATTCCAGAATCTACAGCCTACTTGGGTATCCCTTAAGCAACTAAGATATACAAGGATTTGTGTGCACTTATAACATAGCAGTGAGATATTCTTTATCCAGAGCTCCAGTAGGTTATATTGTCAGTACCTTGATTATTGCTGAGGCAAGCTTGTTTTGCTATTTTGCTGCGGAGAAAGCAGCAGTTACAAATCAGGCATGTAATTGAGCAGGCAAGGCATATAAAGCAGATAGTGTTTAAGTTCATTTGTCATGTTCCAAACATTGCAGAACTTAAGAATTGAAATCGTCTCTTCTTACAGAGCTGTTATCCTTTTAGTCCAGGCAGTGAACAATGTCAGCTCCTGTGCAGAATAAAGTAATGAAACTCATACTGCACCTGGAAACTATTCATAGTCTTTGCCTTTGTGTAAACCCTTTTATTGACCTTGTGACCTCAAATATGAAGAGCTGCCACACACATTCACTCTGGCTATAGATATTCATGAGGTCCTATTTCAAATTTTTTGGTGTTTTTGTGGGCTGTGTAATACCTATGCTGAATTGTTCTTCCTCATGTTCCTCTACTTCACTTTCTATCTGAGTCTCAGCCAATATTTCACTCCTCTCCACACATGGATCTCATCAACACAGGAGGGAAAATGGTAGGAGAATGTCTGTTAGGTGAAGGGCTTTTCCAGAAAAAAAAGGGAGAGATCTGAATACTTGGCTTCCTCTAATGATGTGGGCAGGAATTCTGTCCAGCAATAGGGCAAATTCTGCTGGATACTGTACATGCTGCCTCACATCTTTCCAGACCTGATGTGTTACAATAGTATATTTGTGAGTTAAGATACTTCTTGTGTTCTAGTACTATGATTGGTATTTGTTTTTTTCTGTTCTACTGCTAAGGATATTTTATTTTGTTAGGTCTGGGATGAAACACTTGCCAAATCTGCAGAGGCTTGGGCTGCTACATGCATTTGGGACCATGGACCTTCCTACCTACTGAGATTCTTGGGCCAGAACCTGTCTGTAAGAACTGGAAGGTAAAAGGATACCCTACAAAACAATTATTTTGTCAACCTTTGAACCACCTTTGAGATCCAGATTTTGGACTGATGCTAGGGTCATCTGCTCTTCTATAGTTTGCATCCATCTATGTTCATTTGACTTAAGAATATTATTGCTTAATACTGCGCCCCCAGTGTTACTCTTTCTGTATTTTAAACAAACACAGGTATCGATCTATTCTCCAGCTGGTAAAGCCATGGTATGATGAGGTGAAGGATTATGCTTTCCCTTATCCTCAGGACTGCAATCCCAGATGCCCCATGCGATGTTATGGACCCATGTGCACCCATTACACACAGGTTGTATAAATTATTTTCCTCTATTCAATATATACTCTCCAAAGCTGAACTTTTCTATGATGTATCTATATGTCCCTCTCTCAAATAAATGTGTATATATATATTGTATATATATATGTATATTTATTCTTTTCAATTTGGACTTCACCAATAATAAATATTTATTCAGATGGTTTGGGCCACTTCCAATCGTATAGGCTGCGCAATCCACACGTGCCACAATATGAACGTCTGGGGATCTGTTTGGCGACGAGCTGTTTACTTGGTATGCAACTATGCCCCAAAGTGAGTTACTTTATTTTTGTTTATTTTTATATTTTGTGCATGTTTTGTTCCCCTCATTGGACTGCTTAATCCTTTTTCTGCAGCATGACCTCTATTTGTGCCTTTGATTTGGGCTGTTCCTTTATTCAAACTTTTCATCTGAACATACAGAAATGTATGACTTCAGTGTACAAGAAAGAAAAGGAATCAACTTGATGTGTATGAACCAAAACCAAAACCTTGTTTTCTGTTGTTGCTGTTTATATTATTGTAAAAACTTTTTTTTTTGTCTTCCTTCTTTGCCTGACTCTACTTTACTTTGAATTCCCTATTTCTTCACTCTCTTATATATATACACATGGTGAACTAGACTTCCTTAGGGAAGCAATTCCTCTCTATATCAGGCATTTGATTTACCGAGGGGTGGGCCTGTGCGAACCTCATGAAGTTCAGTAAGGCCAGATGCACCTGGGTTGAGGCAATCCCAAGCACAAATACAGGCTGAGTAGAGAATGAATTGAGAGCACCCCTGAGGCGAAGGACTTGTGAGTGTTTGTGGATGACTCAGCAAGGCATGCTTGCAGCCCAGAAAGCCAACCATATCCTGGGCCGCATCAAAAGAGGCATGACCAGCAGGTCAAGGGAGGTGATTCTCCCCTCTACTCTGTTCTCCACCTGGAGTGCTGCATCCAGCTCTGGGGTCCTCAGCACAATAAAGATGTGGATCTGTTCGAGCAGGTCCACAGGAAAACCACTAAGTTGATCACGGGGCTGGAACACCTCTCTTATGAAGATAGGCTGAGAGAATTGGGGCTGTTCAGCCTGAAGAAGAGAAAGCTCCAGGGAGACCTTGTATCAGTCTTCCAGTACCTGAATGGGGCTTGCAAGAAGTCTGAAGAGAGACTTATCACTAGGGCATGTAGTGATAGGACAAGAGGAAATGCCCTTAAACTGAAGGAGGACAGGTTTAGGTTAGGTATTAGGAAGAAATTCTTTACTATAAGGGTGGTGAGGCACTGGAACAGGTTGCCCAGAGAGGTTGTGGGCTCCCCATCGCTGGAGCTATTGAAGATGGGGCTCTGATCAACCTGGTTTAGTGAAGGGTTCCCTGCCCATGGCAGTGGGATTGGAACTAGATGATCTTTAAGGTCACTTCCAACCCAAACCATTCTATGATTCATGAACAGTGATGATACTTGTTGTTGTCCACAGGGTACCTTTGCTTACGACCATGCTGCATAATGGCATCCATAACACTGGTTCCACATAAAGTCCATCAACCTAAGGCCCATGTCTACAAATCCATCTCATCTTGCCTTCCATATTAGGGTCTGTTAAAGTACAGGTCATAGACACAAATAGGCGGCCCTATATCCAGTGGCTTGCAGAGGTCTCTGTTAGGTTGAAATGAAGAAATTAATTTTCTCCCAGCATTTCCTAGACGTCATCCCAAGATTACTCTGGGTGCAGAATGAGTCAGTAAAGTATAGCGCTGAGCCATGTTCGATTTGCGGTCTGGTTTGGACCATTATTTCAAAAGTAGCATGGACAGTGTTAAGTGACTGGTTTCTCTGACTGTATACTAGGCAAAGACATAGTTCTGTATAGGAATCTAAGTATAATTAATTGAGCATGTTTTCCATAAACTCTTGGTGGCACAGGTCCATTTGTGGTAAAGACTATGCAAGAATATGTCATTATTCTAGCTGTTATATGAGTAAAAGAATTTTTAAAGATTTTGCAAGATAGGATTTAGTAAGAAAACTTACTTGGGGAAAAAACCAACTTTAGAAATCCAGGGGATTTCTCTGTCCTTTTCTTTTTAATATTTACTAGAAAAGGATGGTAAGAAATGAGTGTGAGGGAGCAAAGATTAGGCAGCAAAAACTGTATCTGACTTCTAGTTCTGCAGTATGGACAAGGTGAAATCAAAGTTTACAAGAAAAACCCAAATATTATTTGAAAAAATATTAAAAATTGCAAACTTGGTAGAATACTTCTCTCATTTTCATATATAGGAAGAAAATGGTTTTATACACTAAATATTATTGAAAACTGATGCATTGTTGTGTATCAGTTACCAATGAATTATGAAATTTTGTATTTTGTAAGTCTAAAAATCCCACTGTTTCTCAAACACCAAACCAAAGCCTGGAGTTACGAGTTTTTCTCGAGGTGAGATTGTGAATAGACCTTTAATTCATAAGTAGTGGAATAGTGATTTTCACATCTACTTCTTGCAAAGTCACAAAAATTATATTGAGTGGTCTTGCCGGGATTAAGTTTGTATTTCTAAGATTTAATTAGCTTAAGGACGTTGGGCTAAGAGTCCTTGATCACACACACATAGGTCTCTTTGCCAGTCAGTAGTTTGTGTTCGAGTAACCAGCACATCAGAATCTCCTCTACAGAATAATGGAGTGAATGTTGCAGCCCCAACCTGAGTTACTAAGACTGGAATTTGGCAAAGACTTAGGATTTAGAACTCAAGTAATTTTCACTGATACCATGCTGTAACACTTAAAAATATTTGTGCTTCCGAAATGAGGGGGGGGGAAATAAAGTTAAGGAGGATAATTGTAAAGTTTAGAAAGGCCCTGCCCCAGTTTATCTAACAGTCTGACACAAATCAGCCATGTGTTGCATAGAAAATGAAGCAGAAATCAGTTTTCAGCAAATTCTTTCTGGATTTCCATATCTGTTATCAAGCTAAATATATTTCCTGGGCACTTAATCTGCTGTACCCATTTGGAAGAGAAGTAGGAATGAGCAAATTATTTGAGATTCCTACTTTCTTCCAAGGCACAGCCCAGACTAGGGCTTTTGATCCAGTGTTATTGGCTGGGAGGTGGGGGCTGACAAAATGTTTCATAAATAATTGCATTACTCACTGCTATTCCACGTCACATGCAAACTAAAGGAAAGTTCTCTGCTCTGTGAGACATAACATTTAAATAAAAATCTAATTTTAACTTTCTGCCTACAATCATGAGTGTTGCATGAATTTCTAAAAGCTTGTGGTTTATATAAACTCCTTAAAGTCTGGATGCGTTTTTCAGATGTTCATGGATGTTTCAGAGTTACCTCTTTTCATATCATCACTTTCCAGACTTTTTACCCCTTTCCCCCTAGGGTATACTACACAGCTCTGTTCACCAGACAGGAGTCCTTCTCTTTTCATTAGCATCTATGAGACCCTTGGAAATACCCAAATTCAGTTCTTTTTAATACATTACTGGTGCAAATAGTTTTTATCTTCTCTTTTCTTGAACAATGAATTCAGCATCAGACCTTCACAGTGTGGACCTAGGGTAGTGCAACCTAAGAGTAAGATTTAACTAGTTTGTTTTTTTGTCTTCTAAGTACAAGCTTTTAAGATAACTGCTAGACAAAAAGGTGCTCAAGGAAAACCTTGCACCAATGCTTATTTTGCTAATTTTTCATAAATATAGCCCTCCAGTAAAAAATACTCTTGCCCCAGGATCAGAGAATCAAAAATCACTTGGCTGTAGCAAAAGCAAAAAGCCTGGGACTTCACCACAGAGATGAAAGGACATGGCATGGATGTCACTGGCTTTGGTTGACATGGTCATTCTCCTGCTGTTTTTTGGTTTGCTTCTCGGTAAACTACAGAAATAAATTAATATCGTGATTTTAGTAACAGACAATTTATAGGATATCAATGAAGATGTGAACTTTAGTCACTCAAAACAAGTATGTTTAATGATTTTTTTTCTTCCACTCTGAAATTACTAAGCGTTCTTTTTCTTTTTTGTTTTCAGGGGGAACTGGATTGGAGAAGCACCATATAAAGTAGGAGTCCCATGTTCAGCTTGTCCTCCAAGCTATGGAGGTTCCTGTACCGACAATCTGTGTTTCCCAGGAGTAACATCAAACTACTTATACTGGTTTAAATAAGTTAAGGTTTACATTATTTTGAAGAAAGCCCACAGATAAGTAACAAGAAGCTTGTATATTGAATTTTGCACATATTATATATAGAGAGATATTGTAATAATACTCTGATGTTTTCTTTTTGTATGCTGTTGTATAATTAACTTTCAAAGTATAGTATAATTTGGTTTTAACACTTTGGGATTTAAGACTCACGTTATCCCTTTTAGATTAGCCTTTGTTAAAGGAGAGAAAATTTTCGCCTTAGCAAGTGTAGCTTCCTGAAGGTTAGTTTATATTAAAAACACATCAAAATATAGAATATTACTTCATTTTTAAAAATAATAGCTCCAGAAAGAGAAGGGTCATTGTTTAATACTGTGCTTTAAAAATGGAGTGTGACATACAAAGCAACAAATGGCCCTCACACTCCCAGTGATTCCTCCCATTTACACCTGTGCTTCCAGCTGCAATGTCAATGGGACACTGAGCAGACAAATACATATGTGCAAGAGAAACTGCAGGTTATTACCTACCTCATGCACAGCGTCAATTGGTTTATGGTGTTTCAAGAGTTCAGCACATGGCTGCTGCTATCATCAACAATGTCTGTGTGCAGACAGGAATATTAGGGAGAATGGGGAACCACATTGGCCAAGATGCAGTGGCTGTTAACTCACAAGCCTAAAGTCTTATCTAGATAGAAAGCTACATAATTTTAAATATACTGGCATAAGAGCTCAGCTTGAATCTACATTCTTGTATTTCTGAACACAGTCGTAATGCTTATAATGGTGCTTTGCAGGAGTATATTTATTCTTGTACAGAAAAGCAAGGAAATATATTGCTACAAAGCAACATCCATCAATACATGACATCCATACTGTTTTTCACACTGTCAGTTTGCCAGTATATATGTTATCCCCCAGACTGAAACATAGTCAAGAACCAGGAAAGATCAGACCTAAAAGTAGATAAAAAGATTTGTAAATAAAAGTCATCAGGAAATTTTAAAAGTTCATATAAATTTCTTACAAAAATTCCAAATTTCTAAAGCAATCGGCAGTGTCCTTTAAAATATGTTTTGCTGTTTCCTGAAAATATCTGTGTGACTTATTAAAAACCAAATCTGCCAAAAAACGTTCCTCCCAAAAATTGAAGACCTTATGGGTGCTCACTAGAATATTTATAAAGAGGGTCTACACATCAAGCTAGAATATCATACAGGTACTTGACTAGAAAAACAGATTATGGAAAGGAAGAAATTGAATACCAGCCACAACTACTCCGTCATTGAAATAGCCTTGAGTTTTGGGTTTCTATTACAGGGCAGAATGTACTCCACTTTAAATATACATGTTTAGTAGCATGTAGCATGTTTACTGCTTGCATTGCTACATTTAGACCTCTGAAATTTATGAACTTTGAAAAGCAATACTGAGTAGAGCAAGTGGAACAACAGAAGGTTATTTCACTAGTGCTACAAATGTATGCATCTTTAAGTCACTAATTCAGTCTTTTGAGGGTATTCGAAACAGTCTGTCTCCAGAGTAGGAAGTAACATATTGGTGATACAAAAGAAAGACCAGAGTCTGAATTCTTCACATTAGTTATTCTTTTTCTCAAGCAAGATATCTGGGATGGGGGGAACAGGCTGTATAGTGTATGAAGCGTAGCAGCCCCTCTCTATCTGTCCATAGTCTGATCCCTCAGAGAACGTCAGCAGCTGAGCTATGGCTCTTCAGACATTTCTGATTAGTGACACTTCTGTATCTGACAGGGCATTAACTAGACAGGTATATTGCCTTTCAATGTGTCCACGTGGTAAAAGAATAACACTTCTAATATTCTACTAACATTTATCTTAACAGTTACAATATAAACATTTTTCCTTATGTTCTCAAAGGGGTTTGGACTTGGACAGTGCTCAATCAGCCAAGTACTTTGGCTGAGTAAAATACAGTCCTGTTTCAGGAGTGAAAGAAAACCTCTTTGTATCATCTAGGTACACACTGAAATAATTCAGTGAAACAGAACTACTTGGTGGGTCACTAGCCCTTAGCCAGCACAATTTTTGACAAAATGCATGTGACAAATGCATTTTTGTTCTGCATGAGGAATCTTCTATAGAGGTAAAGACAGCACAGTTAAAACAGTGCATCTAGCCATTTTTCAGTATTTTTATTATTTTTTTTTTTAAAAGATACAAAATAGGAAGCAGAGCATAAGAACAAGTTCAGGTTAAGCCGTGGAGCCTACAACAGTAGGTCTAACAATAAATGACTACGCACTTTGAAACTTGCAACTTGTATGTTGTATGGTACACTTTCCAAGCAGGACTTATTAATTTATAATTCTGTAATTCAGCTGAAATTATTATCACGGGTATATATGTTATCGTATCTGTTACTTTTTAAGTTGCTACAAATACCTTGATTTTGTGTAATATTTTGTTTTCTGTGGATATAGAAAACTTTGATTTTAACAAACAGATATGCAGGTTTGCCACAACATCCCATAATGGTGCTAGGAATTAACTATCATAAATCACACTGTAGTTGACAGCAGCAAAAAATATTCTGGATATAAGCTATTTCATACGAGCAGCTCCTGATAAAACCAGTCACAAGCACTCAAGCATTAACTTAATATTTTTCATTGAACAGAGGGGATTACAGCTCATCAGATATTTGATTAACACATGAAATTTCACCTTCCACTTTAAAGAAGGCAGCCTTTCTGTATTGCCTATTTGAATTGCCCCAATTTATATTATCTTTTTTTCTCTTGGGCCAGGTAATGACAATGCCAGTAAAGCTCTACTTTGATTGTCAGTGCCACTGCTGCCTGATTGACTACCTGACACCAAGTGCTGCTACAAAAAAAGTACTGAAATGTGCAGAAGACTTCAGTTGTCTTTGGCAGCTCTAATACACGCTGAGAAAAATGCTTGATGAGTTCAAGGCCATGCTAGGCAAACTACCCCAGTAGCTATTCTGATGGCCCTGAAGTACTAATTTCTTCTCAGCAGAGGGGTGTGCCTTTAAAGACAGAGAAATTAGCTCTGACTTCTGTTCTGAATGTAAAATTATAAAAGTATATACAAACTAAAGGCAAAAAATATTTTTGGTCAAAATACTATGAGAGGCATAAGAGTGAAAAATGGAGTAATTGATATAGTTAATTACTGAGTGCAGCTGTTTATGATATCTACTTGTGACTTTCTGCCTCATTTAAACATCTAAGATGATGGGTAGCAATTGATACCTTTTGGTGCTAACCTCTATGTTCTGGTGCTGAAGTTACAGATATTTTTTTTTTGGTGGAAGATGGGGTTCTCTTCCAATATTACCATACGCACTCCAGTGTTTGTGAGATCTTTTTCAGCTAAGCATATAATTTACCACTAGGCCAGATTTGCTTTCGAAGTTCCTTTTTGTGGTTGTTTCAGGCTCTAATAAGAGTTTTATGTGCATCAGATAGGAAAATGTATTCAAGTTCAAAATCAAAAGAAACAACACTCTCCCCTCATCACAACAGGAAAGTGCCTGTGGAACAAATTATTGAGAGAGTAAGACCTCTGACAGTCATGACTTCATATTGATGCTGAACAAGTTTTAGTGATTCCAGATCCTCTCTGTGAAAAATAAATGACTTCAGAAAATCTGGGCTTGACTTTGGACACTTATCCTTGGGATCTGTTCTCTGAGATCAGTTTGTTTCCCTATGAATTTTAGATGAGTTGGATCAGGTCTCAGTGAAAACCATAGAAGGTTTAATATAACTTTTGCAGGAATTAAAAAGTTGGATTCCATGAGAGCTCTATGAACAGCAAAATTAGACTTCGTGTGCCATCTGCTATCGACATTGGAAAATACCATGAGGCTCTGAAAGAGGAAACTTCCCAGGGCACAAGTGATGTGTACCTCAGCTGTGACCTAACAGAACAAAATATATCTGTATCTATATTCACGTCTATGTCTATAGATAGATGGATAGATACATCGATAGATCTGTTGTTATAGTCTCTCCGAGGACCAGGTTGAAAGCATGGATGCCCTCTTGTGGTTGAGAATGCTGCTATGTCGGCTTGATTACATTGGAATCCAAGAGGTTTTAGGATTTTTTAAAAACAAACGCAAATTTAAATTTTTTGGCCTTGATTTTAAAGACACATTACTTAGTGTGTCTGTTTCCTTTGAGAAATGAGGTGCAGTGCATAACTCCTGCATTTCTTAGTTTTATGTGTTTTGTAAGTACGAACTCAATCACAGTTGTACTTGCTGTCGGTTTCCTATTGTACAAAGTTTTATGACTGTGAGGTAAAACAGAGGTATTCAGATATCAAAAGAATTTTTAGAAGCATTAAATCACATATAGTTCTTAAAAAATAGGGTGTGGAAACCCTCATTACGCAGATACTAAATTATAACAGTCCCTAATAAAATTTTAAAGGCCCAAATTACTGTTCCAATCTTCCCGATTGCTGAGTTTTCAAGACAAAACTCTTGTTTTCCTTTTCTAGAATGAAATGATCTTGGAATCCAAGCACATAGAATTTTTATGGTGCTTTTTAAAACAGTGCAAAATAGAAAATTTTTATGCTCTGATTCTCAGCTCATACATTGGTTTGATGGTCTCAAAGTGCACAAACCTTGTTTAAATTCATAAGTGGAATGTTGAACTTCTGACAATAGTAGCCTTAAATAACAACAGCCTTCTCAAACTGCCTTCTTTCAATAGGAAATAATTGAAAAATCAGGAAAAAAAAAAGCAATGACCCATCTGATTAATTCAACAGATGGGCAACAGCCTATCTGGTTGATTCAAAAAATGATAAACCAAATTGATTACTATTGGTAATTTTAATACTTCCTTGCTGCTTATCCTTCATTTACCAAGTTTCCCTCAGGATAAAGTTATTTTCTCTTAGAGAAGATTTTTTTGCTCATATTACAAGGCAATACATTTTTAAATTGACACAAGCCAGTGGAACAGATAGAAACTTTTGATTGTTATCCACACTCTGCAGAGCCCTTCTGAGTGTGATGTGTGAGAAATCCAGATTGAAATGGTTGCAACTGAGTATTATCTCCTCGTCTTCTCCCAAAAGACAAAATTCAGAGTGAAAAATGATTTTGGCATATTATGATTTGGTAATCAGATTGGAAATTCTTTAAAATCCCTCATACTGACAAATTCTTATAAATTATGAGCAGGGTTGTTTAGGCCAGCAGGAAAGTGGGGGAATATCTCTCAGGTTACATGTTTAGCTCACAAAAGCAATTGTCATTCAAATTGCTGGGCTGTTCATCACGCTGCTAACTCACTACAGCTTCAATAGATCATCATATAAGTCAGGAAGTATCTCGGATGTGATGTTTAAAGTAATAAAATTGTTCCTTAAGAGTGAATGGTGATATTGGAATCTAATAGCTCTGAGGAGTTAAACAGCTTTGTTTCATGTAGGGTGCTCTTACGTAATTGAAATGGTGCTTAAAGGCAAGTTTCATTTAAGAAGCAAAAGATGCTGAGGATTGGCAAATTATTATATTTCTATGCTTTTTCATCTGAACCCATGTGAAAAAAAATGTTCAGAGTTTATAGAGTGAAATGCCCTTCCCCCCCTCTCATTATGCGTTTTCATTTTTCTTGTTTAGATTTTTTGATAATTTTGTGGATGGGGTTGTATCTGGTTTTTTGGAGAAGAAAGCTTGTTGTCTAACACATGTTTCAGTGACCTTATCAATGTATCATTTCTTTCATATCGTCATATGATCCTATATACATGTTATTTCTGAGATATAAATTTGTATCCCTGTTTCAACTTCTAATGCTATGAAATTATAAAGAAATGTACATCATTTTTGATTTATTTTGTAACATCTATGCATTTAAATAAACAAGTAAAATTATCAGTATTTACACTTGATGTTCTTTTGAGGCATCTTTTGTTGTTTCTTTTGTTGATTTGTTCCCCGAAGAAGAGGTTTTCAAGACAGATATAAACTGAATTTTAATTCAGTTTGAATATATTTATATAAATGCATATGTTTTATACCTGAGCTCCATTATGTACTTGAAATACCTCTGTGTGTAACCACTTATATGGATAGGAGCCTGCGTTTTGGTATTGAGAGACAGAACTCTTCATCAGAATTAGTGGTCAGGGGGTGTTTTCTTATGTTCCTCTGGCCAAGAGGAATAATCTGAACTGTAAACAAAGGAGATACCGTCAGAAAATCAGGGAGGTACAATGGTGAATTGGCCAAGTTCTCTTCCATGGAAGGAACCATGCTGCAGTCAGAAAAAGAGTAGGTCTTTGTTCCTGAATAACTGTTCTTCCTCCCAAGGTGGTACCAAAGCTGTAAAAGCTAGATTTGAAAACAAAAAAACCAGAAACTTAAATGTAAAAGAAAAAAGGAAACTGTATCATGAGGACAAGGAAGAACAGAGGGAGGAAGATAAGGCAGGAAGATAAGGCATTTTTAAGATGTTAAGACTTAGCATCGCAAAAGCTATTCAAACTCAGTGTGTAAATCCTTTGTTCTCCTTGGTTTTTCCTTCACAAGCTGGACACAACAAAAACTACTTTTCTTAAAATTCACCATGACACAAAGTTATTTCTACATCATTTATAGATTCAGCTAGCAGGACACAATCTCACAGAAACTAGGAAGGAATAGAAAGAAGTGCAGATTCTTTCAGAATGCCACCATGCATTTTCTCTAGTATACTATTTTTTTGTTTAATGACATTCTATGATTTTTATCATACCTCTTTGTGATGTAGAAGTTCAAAGACATTTGGAATTAATATTATGAATGTTTATGAATAAATACAGCACAAGCTGTTGGCAGTCTCTGGGCAATTGTAATAGGATTATGTCAAATGCCAGTATACAACAGTATTCAGTGCTGCTAGCCTCTTCCTGATCTGAGCCCAGTATTTTTTGGAGTACGACAAAAAGAACAGTGGTTTTGCCTAATTTCTTATTTCTTGGTGGACTTGTTTTTTTTTCTTTTTCTCTCTTCCTATCTTGCTTCTCTCCCATCTTTCTCATCATCTATGAATTGGTCTGCAGTTTTTGTAAAGTCAATGCTAAAACACATCAATCCTCTGTATTATTTTTCGTTTTCTCTCTGTTGTCCTTTTGTCTGCATCTGAGAATGAAACAGAACTGATAACTGAAAATTTCCACTTAGTGCCCTGTCTGAGTCTCACAGTTTTCTAACCATGGTTTCCATCAGGCCTTCACATCTTGATTTTTCACCTACAGAAACCAGAACGTGATGTGTGTGTAGCTCTCACTGTGACATGGAGAGCAGATGTAGTTGGGGTGTGTGATCTCAGGTGTGGGAGCTTGAAAGCAGTCATGGAGTCCACAGTTCAGTCAGCACGAGGTGCTCTAAGCTGTGATTTCAACAGGAGGAATGACATCACTGTTGTCAGCAGACAGCAAGTCCACGTTATTGTAGTACCATGGTTTTGTGTACATTTATGTTATTGCACAGTGGTTATTGTCAGGCTGAGAACCCCTCATGTAAATTAGTAGATAGTGTTTTCTTTATTTTTTTGAGAAAATGTCTACCATGGCAACAGAGTATACATCCACAGGGTGACAACCCCATATATCACAGATAGTCAATGGGGTATCCTAGCCATTTACAGCCTAGGAGAGAGGCAGACAACTTCCTTCTCATGAAATCATGCAGTGCCTGAGAGCCCCGTTAAACCAGGTTTTTGAATTTGACTTAATCTCTATTTCTCCCAATCCCCAGTGACTTTGACATCAGATACGTTAATTTGTTATAATTTGACTTTGTTTATCCTGTTTGGTTTTTTTTCTTTCATGTTAGTAACACAATAAGCTGAAAATTATTTGGTCACCGAGACAGTTTCTTTCTGTCCCTTAACATATTCCTTTATGTTTGACTGGGGGACCATTATAGTAATTGCATTCCTTACACATATGACAGGCCTTTAGAGAAACATCATGAAAATATTTCATGGAAAACAACATAAATAGTTCTTAACAGATAATAGAGATATGTTTTCTCAACTTGGCAGTGCTTATAGCTTTTTTTACTTCATGAGATTTTATCCTGAGCTCTAGCTCCATTGTTTTAAATCCCCTTTTCAGCTGAGGCAGGACAGGTTTATTTGATTTTGTCTGTGAAATTTAGCATTGGACTTGCTCCACTGCATTCTTTTGTTAAAAAAATTTGAAAGTATGTCTGTAAGTCCAAAACTCACTGAGGTTTTGGTCAATTTGCAGTCCATACATCTGCAGCTACAGCCTTAGAGAGCTGTTTTACAGTATTTTGTAGACACGGGCAACACTGAGGTGACAGTAGTTTCAACCAGCAAGAACCCTGAATAATGGGAGTTTTTTCAGAACACATCCCAAGTGACCTCTTTAACTGGATGTATTGAAATTCACTTTATTAGCTATCATAGCATCTGAGTCTACACTTGATCATACTGTGGTACTAGAACATAGAATAGAGCACAGAGAGACGTGCTAATATCCATGTAGAAGGTGGATAAATAATTTGCATTATTTAAGTAAGTACCATTCTGTCTTCTAAACTTTTGATATCTCTGTGTCTGTTTAGTCACTGTAGGACCCTTGGCTTGCTGCTTTATTTGGATTTTATTTTGGCAACATTTTTTTCTGCATCATTCTTCAAAGAGTGTTTGTATTTCCTCCTTGTTTGCAGGATCAGATGTGTTGATAAATTATTCATACTTACTGTGATCTACCTGCCATATCAACTTCTCTCCATCTTTCCTATTTTCATTACACAGATTTTGTTTTTACTTTTTTATCTTTTCTCAAAATCTCCAGCTTTTTCCATAGCTGCATGAGCTTCTATTCATTCTCATTCTCCTCCCAGTAGAAAGTGTACTGTTTAGTATGCTGTATACCACCACCATTTTCTATTTTCCAATCAAAAACATATGTGCCAAACATAACTGAGATGGCAGTCTGCAAAAAACAGCGTCTCCCTATCGGTGTGTTGAACGTGCACAGACATGTGGGGTTTTTTCCTATGGGCAATGCCAGAATCCTGCTGATGTATCAGCCATGGAAAAATATTTGTCACTAGCCATCTCCTGAAGGATTTTTCCCCTTGCAGGTAGTGGAAAATATTCCTCTTCTACATATCTGTTTGATTATTTTGGGTATGTCCAAAAGCAAAAATAAGCACGCTGGTTTTTAGCGAGTGTGTTTATTTTATCCATTATTCTAACTCCAGCGCAGTCACCTGGAGTCACTACAATGTAATGCCTGGGAACAGTATACCTCAGGGAGCTGAGGGGAAGGAATGCTCCAAAAGTGGCTCAGAAACAGAAGATGTCTTTGACAGTCCTAGAATACTTTTATTTCCTTGCTGAACAAGGCCACATGGGCCCCGCAGCTGGACCCCAGGATGACATTATGACATTTACATCTCCAGAGTCTGTTTCACTTCCTTCCATAAGCCATATCATCAAACTGTCACACCAAAGCAGCCTTGATGGTTGTATGACAAAGCTCCAGCTAAAGGTCTAAATGTAATTCCTATGGCAACTCAGGAATCATAGGTGGGAAACATGTTTCATTGCTGGGACAGCCTGACTGGATAATGAACAGCAGTAAAAGATCTTCCTCTCCTTTGAAAATAGTGTCAAATTCCTTACCTGCTTTGCTTCACTTCTTTCCAGGGCATGAACTTTCTTCATAACACCAATGGAGTGACATACTGTTAATTAAAAAAAAAAAAAAAGATACAGTCTTTACTCAGTATTTTATTACAGTTTCCATATTGCCATTATGTAGTCACCCAGGCATGTAATTCTTCTACTCTTTTGTGGGCATAAACTCAACCTGAATTGTATCCACTCATCTTCTATTATTTGTAGCTTCTCTGAGAAAAATGAGAGGAATATTTTAGGAAAAATTGAAGCTAACTTTTTAAATTATCTTTCCTTTTATTTGTATGTTGCAGTTCGAGGGGTTTCTGGGGGGTCACAGCTGGCTGCTCTGTGAAGGTTTTCAGGGCTGGAATCATCCCCCCGCCGCCCGTCCCTCGTGGCAGGGACAGGCAGCGGAAGTACTTAAGCCAGGACACAGAGACCATGTAGCACGCAGGGAATCCAGCAGCAAAGAAGAGAGCTTTATTCAAATTTCCCGCAGCTTATAAGGGCTGCTGGGCCAAGGATGGGATTGGCCATTTGGCTAGCCAATGCAAGGAGACGGTATAATAACTATGGCAACACAGAAACCAATGGTAGACTGTCACAGGATAGAAATGGTGTGAACAATTTCCCTTGCATTTCTGTGTGTATTGCCTTGGCATGGCTGGGTGCAGACAGTAAAAAATACTGTACCACTAAGATGGCTACAGGAGCTAAAGTTAGAACAAAGGTGGATTCATGCCAGATGCCGAGGAGGAGTTTTAGCAGGTGAATCAAGTTTTCTCATCTCCTATGACCACCTGTTGTGATCCAATTAGCAGTGGACAGCATAGTATGTTTTCCTTATGTAACCAATGTAGTGTAACAAGAACTAAGCGTCATAACCACTATATATTTTGTCTTTCTTCTAATAAAGCCAACATTTTGGCGACCCTAAGGGTCTGTGAGCATCTGTCCATGCCCTTCCATCAATAGTAGACAAGTGAATTAACAACTTCCAAACCCTGGCATTTGTATCCATTTATTATCTTTCCATCTCAAAAAATGTTTTAACTACAGTCTGCAATCATTGATATATGCATAGATTTTCAACTTTTCTGTCTCTTTTCTGCTTTTTATTCCTCCCATACAAGATATTTTAGTTTCTTTTTATCTTTTTTCCACTCTCTTCTTCAGGTGTTTTCCAGAGGTTTATGGTGGACAATACAGCTTTTGATGCAGATAATTTCCCTCTCTCACAACCAGGTGAGACAAGATGACATCTTGCCCTCAAATGTCATCTCTCTTTTGTGTCATCTTTACAGTTTCTTGCTCATGCTCCGTGAATGCTGATATCATTGAACCATCTATACCTTTGATAACCTTGTCCCCGCTGCTTGCAAGAGATCTTATATTTTTTTCTCTTTTTCTTCTCCTGAAGTAGTATCTTAGTGTCTGTGGATGCTAATAACATCTTCACAGAGACCCGTGTAATGGTACTTTCCAGGAAACTTTCCTCTTAAATACTGCCAGTTACATTCATGTACTGCTATATAGACATATAGCTGTGGACTCAAACAGCAACCCTTTGAAGTCGAGAATCATGGACAGTGGGTCATCTGACCCAACCACCATGCTTTAATGGGATCATCCTAGAGCACACTGCACAGGATCATGTCCAGATGGTTCTTGAATATCTCTAGTGAGGGAGCCTCCACCACCATCCCCAGGAATGCAGGACTTCATCACATGTAATAGTAACTTGGGAAGACAAACACCATCACTCCCGACATCTGCCCTTCCTCCTTCTTCCCCCAGTTCTAAATGCTCAGCACAACACCAAACAGTATGGAATATCCCTTTGATCAGTTGGGGTCAGCCTCCCTGACTGTGTACCCTTCCAATTCCTTGTGCAGACCCAGCTACTCCCTGGTGGGGTGGGGTGAGAAGCAGAAAAGGCCCTGATGCTGTGTAATCACTGATCAACAATTACAAAAACAACTATGTATTGTCAACATTGGTTCCAGCACAAATCCAAAACATAGCCCCATACCAGCTACCATGAAGAAATTAACTATTCCAGCCAAAACCAGCACACAGACCATTTTAAGTATTATCACTTTTCCTGAGTTAGAGAGGAAACTTTAAAGATTAACTGCAAGCTTTATCCTCTTCTCCAAAAGGTACATAAGCACATAACAAAGAGAGCAGGGTTACAAAAAAGAGAAAATACATCCGAAGAAGCAAAATGCCAGCTGAATGAAACTAAGCAAATGGAAAATTTAATTTTAACTTAGAGTCTTCAGAAATTTCTACTTTAGCACATGCTGTTTATTCAAGTTTCAGTGCAATGAAGATGTCATACTGTGGAGCTCACTTTAAATATTTTTATTTCTGACATCTGCATTTACAGAAGAAATGGAGCTGATAAAAGTCCTTAAACTGAAAAGGGCTTTTAGTCCTTTTTAAAGTAAAAAAGTAAAAAAATTATTTTATTAAAGTACTCCTATTTAAAAGTAAAATATCTCATTTGGATAAAAAATTAACTTCATTAGGGGCCTTTATTTTCTAAACGTAAATAGTGTTGTTTATTTACCTGGTGATACCAGAAATTAGTTTCTCTCCCTCTAACTTCCTACAATTTTATTTTATTTATTCAACATATTTTCTCCAATTACATTTTAATTATCACTTTTAAAATATTTTCTTCTGCTTCAACTAGTGCTATGGTATATCCTTGTCAATATTAAGACAGTCTTTTGGAGTCTTTGCCAACCAGAAGATACTGGTTCTTCAAAGTGCCATAAATTTTTTTACTATTTATTTTCATATAAATTATGTGTTTTCAAAACAAGATTAATTAAATTAGTTTTAAGTAGTAGTTCAGAATACTGTTTATATGATATGTATTTTCAAAATTTCTCACCATTCTATTAATAAAAATCTTGTGCTTTCTCATAAAGAGTGAGAGATATTGAAACACTAGTCCATGCACCGTGTAGTAGAACACCTGGGTAAAAAGGCAAAATTCCCAAAAGTGACTTGTTTCTTTAAAGAGCTACTTAGAATGTAAGTACCTAAACCCAAGAAAGTGTTTAACAATCCTTTCTTTCTACCAACAATGTCAGCACATGCACAGAAGCAGAGCATGTTCACCTGTTTTCATTGGTGAAAGGAAAACTGAATTTTGACATCCCAAGTATTTAGGGCTAGAGCCTTCTTCCCAGGAAGAAACATAGGGCTCAGAAGAGATCCAGAGCATGGAGTTTGCTCTTTTTGCTGGCTAAGAAGAGAAAAAGAGGTTAAAATTGTGGCAGCAAGTGCTGCTTCTATAAATCTTCAGGTTTTTACATATAGGCTATTCCTTGTTAGATAACCCATATGCAAAGTAGGAGCCTCAGAGTTACTTTCATACTTGCCTGGAGGGGATTCACACTTTCAGTAGACTCCCAAATAAAGAATTGTACTTGTGCTGAAGAGCACTGTTAAAAGGAAGGTAGGCAAGCAACAAGGAGCCGCTGCTGCATAACCAGGTGTGCAAGAGTCATGCAAGAGGCCCAAGGGAAAACAAAAGTTGTGGTTTGGACACCTAATTAGAAGAGCTACAAATCTTAACCCCTGCTCTCAGGACTGTGGCTGTTGTAGACAGTGATTTTGGCATGCAAAATGTCAAACATTATGTATTAATTTTTAAACATAGAATGTAAATTGCATCATTTCAAGGGACACAGACTAAAACCCACCACCTGCTATGGAATAGTATGTGTCTTACCCGAGGGGATGGATATCACTTTATCTCTAAACCTTACACAGGCTGGGCAAATCCCCTAAAAAACTAGGAAGAAGGCAACTTTGAAGTGTATGTTCACCTTATCAGGTGAACATGCAGAAAAAATTCAAACCAGACATAAATCTTTTTAAACATCATGAGTGTACTCTCTTTGGTGTTTTCTAAATTTAAAGTGAAGGAAAGCCTTATCAGACAATCATAGGTCTTACCCTACATACAGGGTGAGGGAGGCAGGGAAGTGAACTCCATAGTGCTAAGGTCACAGAAGGCCAGATTTTGTTACTTTTATTGCAATGGTGTAGTTGAAAGGGTTACTGACTATATTTAATGGAATTAATAGCAAAGTAAGATAATACAGTGCTAGACAAAACAAAGACTGTGCTATTTATCTGTGCATGTAAAAGTATAAGCAGATCTGCACATATTCCTAAGCTTTCACATTTTTCATCCATGAAAAGTTTGGCAAACCTTAGAGTTACTACAAGGAGTATATATCAATCCATAGAATTTACTTCATGACTTTTTTTCCCCTGCACCTTAGCCAAGCCTCACCATGTGTGTGCACTAGAAACCCTTGACAAAAGCCAACTGAGGGCTGAAATGTTGGGAATTTGCCCTCTTCACCTTTATGAATAAATCTTTCTTTAAAAGCAAAGAAAAAATCCTCTTGGCTTGGAATATCTCAGCATGCTGACTGTGCACAAACCAAGGCTGGAATAATCATGCATTATTGTGATTTGTTTTTGTATTGCCTCCTTGTCATGTTTTAAAAAAAGAACACAAGTATTATAATTTCTTATTACTTTGTACCAGGTGCTTGCCAGATAGTTAAGGAGGGCCAGCTGTTAACTTTCAGGAGGTGCCAGTGGAAGAAGTGATAAATATTTTTTAACCAATGCATTCAGAAACCTGTAACATTCCTGCAAGTAGTACAGCCTGTTCTTGCCCCAAGAAGGAGCACTAGGAAAGAACTGAATGCAGCTTTAGCTATCTTTTTAGAGAAGAGAAGAAAGGCAGTGAAACATGCACTATGCGATGAGCTAATTCTTTGTGAACCACCAGTGAGCGTTCTGCAAGCAACACTTTGAGAACCGTTTCTGTAAATGATGCCAAATGAAAGCATGGTCTGATAAACCCAAAGAAAATAGTTTTGTCTGTTTCTACCTACCCATAAGCTGTGCAATGAAAGCGCTGATGGTAGTTCCACTGCTACTCTTGGCACCTAGGTTTATGAAAGCTGTAGATACATGAAGAGAGTTTAGAGCGAAAAGAACCTGCCATGAGAAAATCTACGTGCAAGTCCTGTAAGTGTTGTTATTAAAGCAACTATTGCAACAGGATGATTTTGGTTTTCCTGCAGTTAAAACACAAATTCTCTTATTTGCCACTTAATTTATAGCATCAGCTAAGTTTTCTCCAGTTAGTGCAGATGTTTTAATAACCAGAGATGTTCTTTCTTGTTCTATCCCATCCTTTAAATTAAATGGTTTTCAATTAAGCTCAACTCCATAGATCTGATCTGGCATTATCCCAGACAGGAAAGTTTGCCAGTAACTCCAGTGGAAGTTGGTTCAGCTCTGCACAACTGAGTGTGCCATGGAAGCACTGCAGGTTTCTCCCTTTCCCGTCATGTTGTGC
This sequence comes from Manacus vitellinus, assembly GCF_001715985.3. Classification (NCBI taxonomy): domain Eukaryota; kingdom Metazoa; phylum Chordata; class Aves; order Passeriformes; family Pipridae; genus Manacus; species Manacus vitellinus. Next base: position 30,680,062 of record NW_021939396.1, on the reverse strand, counting down.
CACCGTGGCTGGGGTCTGTGAAAGCTGATCAGACAACAAAACATGGATGGAGAAGGCCACATCTTCATTAACAAAACACAGGTGATATCTGAGGAGGTCCAGAGCAAGGCTGCGTCTTTCTACCATATAGTCACAAAATAACTTTTGCACAGTCTAACACCTTGATTCTTCTTCCCTCCTCTTCAGTAGAAGTAGTGGGTTAGGGATCTCACAAGGCAACAGCTCACGACTTTTGCTTCTTTAGGTTTATCCCCTAGCAAGATCCTAGTACTCTTTTGCTCCTGGTACTTGGATCCTTTATTTTCCTGTACAAGCTGCCACTTCGAATGACCTAAAATGTTCCTACAGAAATGACCAGCTTTCAGGTCTAAGTCATCCATGAAGCTGACCTTTTCTGACATTTTGAAGAAGGTGAAAAATTTCCCAGTTTATATCCAACAGCAAAACCAACACCCGCCACTAGAATTAATCATTAGGCAAAATTGAAGTTCTTGAAAACTATGTTATACAAAAAGTCAGAGAGTCTAAACCCTGAGGAAAAAGAATTCTGTTAAGGGGGTAATTGAAGGAAAAAACAGTTGCTCTCTACTGAACTGTAGGAGACAAAGACATGCTAGAAGAGATAGGATCCAAACTAAGTTCTGTCTTGTGCTCTCTCTCTTCCTTCTAGGCATAGCCATGGGATGGCAACTTTGTTCCACTTAAAAAATCAAGTCTGTATCAGTCATTTCTCCTTGACTTAGGAGGTGAGCTGACTGTGGGTATAGTAAATGACATAATGGCAATCTTAATAGCTGAAATAGTTTTCAAAAAAGCCTGTTCATTAGGAAAATGACAGAAAAACACCCAAACAAACTAGCTTACATGCAATTGGATAAATAACTTACACAGATAAAGAGGGAAGAGATTACAGATCCTAGCATCTGGCCAGTCTCATTCTTGACATGGCCCACTGAAAATTAGACAGACAAAGCTATACCAAATAACCTTCAGATCAGATTTTTTTCCTGACTAGTGTCCTGTTCCTTCAGCAAGATAGAAATGTCTTTTTGAGATGTGCATCTTTTGAGAAGAGAAATTAGTTATTAGAAGGAACAATACTGTTCATATCTTTTGAATCAGTTTGGAGACTGCATGTGTATAGGCTCAGATGTATTTCAAAAACTCAGATGCCACTTCCTTCAGCAAGTAGCTTCCCTTTATATTTCAGAAACTTAAAATCTGCACCCACCTGAACTGTGCTCCTAGACTTTATATATTCTAAAAAGGGGAAAGTAAGATTCTACTGTTTTTTTTTTTTTCTGTGATTCTCTAACTTGCTTCCTGAACAAGGAGGTGATTTTAAAGGTAAAAGAAAATATATAAATCTGACTGAATATAAGGATTAGAACTTAAGGAAGAAATAAAAGAAATATGGTTTGGGAACTGTTTGCACATTGATGGATTTTTTTAAAAAATAGTGAATCTGGTAGATCAATAAGACTAAGGAGAAGCAAGGGTATAACCGCAGGATTTGATCAACGAAGCAGAATGAGAATGAAGCAGACATATAGCCAGGAAGCCAAGAGAAAGCAGAAATCAGAGAAAGTGAGAGAAGGAGGAATTGCAGAAAAAGTAAGAGGCAGAATAAACACAAAGATGATAGAAACCAGCACATTAGATTTGACTAGTGTGACAGTTAAAAGAAACCTCTAACTTAGATTATCTACTGGAAAGGATAAACCGTTTTTGGTAAAATAATTTTTAATCCCCGTAACTTGTAATTCTATGGCCCATTTTTACATAACAAAATAAACTTTCTCTCACATTTGATATCACTGTCATTAAGACTGTTATTTCAGCTTTTCATTTTGAAAAACATTCAGTCCTCTAATAGCTAGTCAAGGAGAAAAGATTTACTTTTTTCTTTTTCTTTTTTTTTTTTTAAGGTGATCTTAGAAGCCAAACTGTACCAAAGAAAAGTGCAGCAGAATAGTTCCAATATAGAACACTTTTTCCAAATACAGTGAAGGTATAAGCCAAGTCGATCACATGAAGCACATGACAGTACTGAACAAAAGTAAGTTTTATACTGTTGAGACTGATCCTGCCTTAGCTGGGATCAGTTCTAACTTCTACTGTATAATAACTCTTCTAAGAGTGAGAAAAGAATCTAAGGGTAAAATCAAGACAACATAAGACTGAAATGTGTAGCCACTCCCTCAGGGGCAAAGGACAAGGCATGGCCTCTACTTTCTTTAACATGCATGTTTGACAACACGTATTGCTGCTGAATTTCATCTTTAAGACATCTCACCTCTTTTCCGGGCAGCTGGCTTGCTTCCTTCCCCTAAACCCAACTCCTGCTAAAAGGAATATAAGAGAATTGTGGCACTGTCATTTCACGTTTTTACCATCTTATATCACTCTCTGCTTACTGATATTCTTGCTGTCCTGCTGCAGAATTAAGTGTCAGCCTATATTTCTGGTGGCTGAGGCTATTCAGCATCTTAGTCAAGCCTCATACACTCATTTTCTCTTCTACAGGAAGCAGTTGCCATTCATTCCCACAGCTAGCATATTGCCTCAAGTACACATGTGTGCTGCCACTGATCCTGACTGATTCTGCCCTGCCTCACTCACATGCATGGAGCATGCCTCATCCCTGACTCACTGCTGAAAAATTAAGTACCTCAAACTAACCCAATCCACCTTTTTTTCTAGTCTGGGCTATCTTGCTCATCCCAGTACTTCTCATCATTATCTTGTTACATCTTATATTTCTTACCTGTTTATCAGTACTGGAGTGTTCTCTCTTTGTCAATGTCTTTGGTAGGGCAAAGAGACCTCTTATGGCCAACCATCAGAAACTGAGAATTACAAATAGGAACAAGTTTCAGATTTTGTTTAATATTGTATATGAATTATAGCAATTTGCTGTCAAATGAGTTTTATTGAGGAGATGATTCATTCTCTCAAGCACTATTTCAATCAATCAATCAATCAATCAATCAATCCATCAATCCTTCTTTTGGAAAACAAAATATGGGACAAACTTGAACTTTCAGATGTTTAGCCTCTCAAGGAAGATTTTCAGGGAAGGAGGAAAAGTCATAATCCTCCAGTCTCACCATATGGTGTTCCTGTGCTTTATTTGAAACAGAGGGGAGAAGCTGACAGCTTTGTCATCAATATTATAGTGAAATTCAGACATAGTCTGCTACCTATAACTTTCCCTCCACTGTCTGCATTTGTGTATAGAAAAGGGAAAGGGATATGACCTACTTTTTATAGACAGAAAGAGCTATATTTAGAAAGGGGAGAGTTAGTGCCTGTAAACCACAGTAATCTGAATTCAGTCAATAAATTAAAAAAGACAGGTTCAAATTTTTTGGGGAACTCTAGGAATGAGAAGGAGAGAGGCATAATGTTGGATAAGGGGATATGGAAACATTTGAAACAAGGGTCAATAAAAATCCGTGTGGCGTATAATATCTTTTTTTATATACATATGCTGTTTTTAAACAAAAGAGCTATTTATTAAATGGCTTTAATTTGAAAGGTTTCACCACATAATGAGCCTTCCTGTTCTCAGCGTAATTAGGGGTATCTTGAAGATCATGTGAAAATCAGCATGACTAAACAAAGGCAATTTTACCACCCACTCTTCTTCCTTAAAACAAAGTGTTCTAGACAACTATGTGTAAAGTCATGGGATAGAGTACTACAACTGTCATCATATCAATTCAGACAATATATGAATTATCTTTTCAGAAGCTGTGTTAGCCAAGATATATGTTATATGTTTTTTATTGCTGCTTAATTGTATGATATTTGTGTTGGACTAACAACAGTTTGAGATTATGCAATGTATCTTACTTTTTGCTACTCCTGCAGTGTTAACAATAGAGTTTCTTCAAACTATGTCATTGTAGTTGTGTAATTTTCAAATTTCACTAGTTTAAATTTCCTCTCATTATTTATTAACATATCTTAAAATCAGGTATTGTAAAATCCTATAAAACAGCAGACTGTGAAAAACGTAATACTTATTCTGTAAGTACAATGTCATTCTTCCTGATATAAACACAGAATTTTTGTTAACATGGCAGAAGAGTGAAGAACTATGAGAGTAGCTCTGGCAGTATGGCTTGAAATTCCCTGCCAACACCTTATAGCACTAATTTGTCTGTTGGCCCTCTGTGAAAGCCTGGGTGATCCTTCTGACAGATATAGTCAAACAGCAACCATTTGAAGTCAAGAATCACAGAACTGGTAAGGTTGGAAGGGACCACAGTGGGTCATCTGCTTCAACCTCCTAGCCCAAGCAGGGTCATCCTAGAGTATATTGCACAGGATTGGTATCCAGATAGTTCTTGAATATCTCTAGTGAGGGAAACTCCACAACCTCTCTGGACCACCCGTTCCAGTGCATGGTCATGTGCACATGAAGAAGTTCTTCCTCGTGTTCAGGTGGAACTTCCTGTGCATCAGTTTCTGCCCAGTGCCTCTTTTCCTATTGCTTGGCACCACCAAAGAAAGCCTGACTCCCTTCCATTGACAGCCTCCTTTCAGACACTTGTACACATTGATGAGGTCCCCTCTCAGTCATCTCTTTTCAAGGCTGAATAGGCCCAACTCTCTCAGCCTTACCTTGTAAGAGAGATGCTTCCCTTAATCATCCTTGTTGCTCTCTGCTGGACTCACTTCAGGAGCTCCATGTCTCTCCTGTACTGCGAAGTCCAGAACTGGATACCCCAGATGTGGCCTCACCAGGGATGAGCAGAGGGGCAGGATCACCTCCCTTGACCTGCTGACCATGCTCTTCTTAATGCACCCCAGGATATCACAAGTGCACACTGCTGGCTCATGGACAGCTTGTTATCCACCAGGACCCCCAGTTCCTTCTCTGCAGAGCTGCTTTCCAGCAGATTAGCCCCCAACCTGTGCTGGTGCCTGTGGTTATTCCTCCCCAGGTGCAGGACCCTGCATTTGCCTCTGTTGAATTTACGACTGTTCTTCTCTGCCCATCTCTCCAACCTGTCAGGGTCCTTCTACCCTGCAGAAGACAGAACAGCCACAACCTGTTAACATATGGGAACTGTTGCTTCCCCTGTCTACCCTGTAAAACTGCTAATTGGCATGTTGTCTATCACATGCCAAGGGCCATATGTGAGGGAAAACACAAAGCTGTGGCATTCTCAAAGAGGACTGTGGGGTCTTCTTGAAGGAGCAGGACCTTGGCTCTAACTCCCTTCTGCAGCATGGAGGCACATTGAGGTTGGCACTGAGCAAATATAGGGAGTGCAAGAGAGTGCAATGGTTGCTGCTGCTTACTACTAGACTTACCTACGTGCCTGCATGGGATGGAATTTTCTGTTTGTTTCTCTCCTCTCTTCTCACATAATTTAGGAATTGCTGCTGGAATATTTCATGTCCTTGGACTCTTGACCCTGCCCCCCTGGGGACCCATTAAAATAGTTGACCAAAAGGGCTTAGCTGTATTGAGTATGGGCATTTTTTATGCAGCATTTTTAACTTCCTGCCTATAACAATTTACGGCCTTAGTTTCAGTCAGTTAAAGAGGTGCATGGGGAGAGGGAAACAGCTAGTACTGGGTGAGAAACTGAAGTGTCCATTGAGAAAAGAATCATAGAATCATTAAGGTTGGAAAAGACCTCTAAGATCATTACTGTTAACCCAGAACCACCATGTTACTGCTAAACCATGTCCCCCAGAAATGCTGCCATAAGAGGTAATAGGCCAATCCTAGAACATTAAGGAACAGAAGTGCTTACTCAGGATCCAAACTCGTTTAGAAGGTAGGGTAAATGAAACCCTTACTGATCACATTCCATCTGACTAGTTATGGGACCTTTGGGACAAAATGAAAGCAATGATACTTCTTTCTGTGACATCAGTTTTTTGTGCTAAAATCCTGAAGGTTTGCTCTCATGGTTGCTTGTTAGATGAGTAGTTTGATGAAGCCACAAGGGATAGAACTAGGAAATCACCCTAAGGGCATCACACAGGGACACTTTAGCATCTGCTCAGCTCTATCAAGAGGTCATTGCATCTGAGCACATCTGGATTTCTAGGGAAAATGTGCTGTACCATAGCAGTTACGGTAGGAGTCTGAAGCTGCATGTTTTTGGCATGGCTCTTAAAGTGTTTCATTTTTTATGTATCAGCTGCAGGCACAGAGAAAGCTTGAACCTGAGGTGCTCTGAAGGAAGAGTTTGAAAACCATGAGTAAGTTCAAAGCAAGTCCCCTACCGAGAAATGCAAAGAGATGTTTATTTTCAAAGGAATATAACAGTTGGTTTCAAAACAAGCTTGTATTTCCAACCAAGTTATTTGTACGAAAAATGTATGAAAATATTGGAATGAAGTACCATCACAAGAATGTAGGGTGAAGTTAACAGCAGCAAGGTTGTCATTATGAAAAATTCTGGGATTCAGTCTCCCTTGCCAAAACATACATAAATATATATAATGCTGTTAATGAGACACATATGTCTATCATCAGACAGTATAATTATGTCTGAGAATTATTATGAAAGCTAAATAGGTGTTAATTGAACATTTCCTTTTTTTTTTTTTTTTTTTTACTGGCCCCTCTCCTTGTAGCCAAGTTTATTAGCTCCTTGGCAATTGCCTTGTACCCTCACCACAAGACTGGAGAGAACTCCAGGCAATCAAGAGATGGAAGAGGCCCAGCAGTCTCATCATGTAACTCCATTTGTAGTGCTGAATAGAAGACAACGTCTTTTAATAATACTCCAGTACCTCTGTTTGAGATCATACTATTAATCTCTAGCTGTTTCAATCCCTGGAGCTGGCAGAAACATGATGTTCATTAAAAGTGAAAAAACCTTCCAACAACTGAAAAAACTTCACGTAGGGACAGGAAACCATCAGTGGAATCGAACCTCCTGTGGCATTGAGCTAACTGCATGTCATTACAGAGGCATTAGTGAAGAGTGTACAGTCACATTTTTATGGTTTAACAGGTAGAAAAGAAGAAATTAGTACAATTAATAGGCTTTTTGGCTTTTTGGAACAGACAGCGACCATTCCTGAGGGACAAAGGCTTTTGATCTCAGATTCATGTTACTACTTTCTTTCAGAAGATATTGAATGTGTTTGATACCAAATTCCTGGAACTTCTCAGGTATCACTCAAAACTTCCAAAGGAATGTTGTGTTGTTATTTTCTCTGCTAACCTAGAAGCAAAATATGACCCAAACTATTTCAGTAGGAAAACTTATGTTTCTGCATAAAAATAATACTGCCTTTGCTCCTGTATCCAATGTTTTAGGGAACTATTTTGTTACAGAATACACACATTAAGTATATTTTCATATGTATACAAAATATTAGTACATGTTTTTCAGTGATTGATTTAGAGACTTTTATTCAAAACCAAAATCCAAAATAAACGAATATATTGACTATTTTTGTAAAGGTTCAAATCAGTAAAAATAGCCTTTTTTAACTCCATAAGTCAGAAAAAAAATTATTATTACTGGAATAAATAACTTGACTCTAAATATAAAAGTTATAAATTCTCAAGACTTTGCTGGTTGATATTTAATCTGAGTGGATCATGTGAACAGATTGGTCCTTTCCAAAACACCGGATCAGGATATGGTTTTAGTAAGAGATACCTGCGTCACTTCTCAGTATCCTTGCTTTGTGTATATCGACTGGCTTCAAAGCCTAGTCCCTGTCCCTGCCTGAAGAAAGATTATAACCTCAACTCTAGGATGCTGCAATAATCCAAGGATTTAGTGCAAGGCTCTACCACAGCCTTGGTGAAGCTGCTCCACTTCGCAGAAATAATTCTTCTAAGTAAAGGTTCCCTGTCTGCCCTTTTCAGGGAGGCCCTGAACTCATGGGACATTCATTCTTACTTTTTCATGCCTTTTCTCCTTCAACATAAAATTAAATATTTGACGAGAACTACAAACTAAAGTGATACAGAGATAATCCTGGAGTATACCAAAGCCTGGCTGTTTATAGAGTGTGAAAAAACTTCTGGTGAAGGAGGGATGAAAAGTGTTAAAAGCACCAGAGCCCTGATGACTGGCCTGTCAGGTAAACTGGGAATTATTCTTCCAGCTATCTTGGGAATGTATGGGAAGGGGGGACATGGGAAGTGTTGATAAGGATGGTCATCTGCCAAATCAAACTTATGAGAAAAGTGGAGGAATGCATGTTTTATGAGCCCTGAAGGAGTTAACCTATGAGACAGGAGCTCCAGTTTACTGCTGTCAGATTTCAGGCAGATATGCATATACCAAGTAAAAAGGTTTTGGTACCATAGCAACATTAGCAATGGAAATATAGGCTGCAAAAGAACTAAGTTTTGATAGTCCTAGATTTGTGATTGCCAGTGTTTACTTGAAACAATTTTTTTTCTAGAATTCAGATGCTTAAGTAGCCATTTCATGTCTAATGTCATATAGCATCTAACAGGCAGTCAAAAGACTGTAATTTGAGGAGAAAACAAACTTTTTTTCCCAGTAGTTTTACCTGAGCTAATCCTGTTTTGTCCTGATCCAGAATGACAGGATCAATACAATTCTGGTTTTATACTCATTGAAGATCTGGATTTTACTTGTTGATTTTATACAGTTTTCACTGAAATTGCTTGAAAGCTTTCTGAAAAAATGTCTGTACAGAACACAGATACCTCTTAAGAAAACTCACTACAGAGCTAATTGAACAAGATGAACAGACTCATTCCAAATCCTTTGGGATTAGGGATTTTAATGTAAACATCCAGGGAGAATGTGAATATATTTTTTGATGTTTTTTATTTCCAGCTAGTCACATTACTGCAATACAATGGCATAACCTCCTTTTCTTAAAAAAAGCTGTGGTCTTAAATACTGGGAATTATGGCAGAAAGAATCCTATATGGGTTTCATCAGATGAAGAACTTACGTACCTGAAGGCTAGGTTGAAAAGCTCTCTTAGCTTTACGAGTCTTTCTCAGAGTTTCCATCAAATATTATTTGTTTTTCACCTTCCTTCTCACTTCATATTTAACCTTGAAGATTTGTAAATATTGCCCCCAGGTAACTTTATTATAACAGTTGCACAGATGAAATGAGAAGTGTGACAAAGGCTCTTGATGAAGGCTACCCAGATGAAACATTTTGCTTTCTCCAGCTTTAATATGCTCTTATGGAAACCAGGAAAGGAAAGAGTTCTTTTTTGGAGCTGATAACTCTGTATGACATCTCTCCATTTATGAAAATGATACCCTTTCTCCTTCTTTAGTTTTTTTTTTTCTTCTTCCCTCAGATTAAAGTTATGGATTTAGCAGCTTCGCTGCTTTGCTTTTTGAATCTTCAGTTTTCTACAGTACATCCATTACTTTCCTGTTTATTTGGCTCTATCACAGCACTCCACCTCTACTTACAGAGACAGAAAACACTGAAACATTATGAATTAGGCAGGACTGAGAAGAGGCTCCAAGGGGAACACTAGCCAGGGAGAATGCTCATCTATTTCAAAAGGGACCAAGCATATCCTGAGGCTGCTGTCAAATATAGATCTCCCTCTGTACAGCCTCTGTCTCTGTGTGAGAAGCTTTTATTTTGCTTAACTCTCTGGTACCTGCTAATGATGTGATCACTGAAGTACACATGTGTTGCAATGAAAACATGATGCACCTCCTGATGTGTTTGCTCATCAGTCCGCTATTAGCTGATCTAGTAGAGTTGCTGTTTTAGCTCAGTGGGTGGAGCTTTGTGGTTTTGGAAGCCAGGTTCAAATCCCAGTGCTGTGTTTGTGGCTGGCTGAGGATCCTGGGGTCAGTTTGTCTGTGGTCACAGATCATTACACTCTGTAGACAGCAGCTCTAATACCACATCACCAAAAATTATACCCTGTGAACACAGTCATGTCTTCTGAGCCATCTGAATATTTTAAAAGACTAATTTTTTGAAGATTGTGCATACTAATTGGCTTGGAAAAGATGGTTTTTAGTAATTGTATATTTTTACACATATTAAGAATTTTTTCTATATATATAGCAGTTTTCTCAAGTTTGTTGATGAACACAAGAGAAATTATTTTACATTAACACATCACAAACAAAGTGATTTGAGAGTATCTATTACGGAAAAAGAATACAGTCCTTCCACTAACTTCAGTACATGTTGTATCAGTCTCTGAGTACAAAAATATGTCAAATATATTTTGACCATGCACAAAAATAACAAAAAGGCTCTTTTTCCTCATATTATGTATTGGAAAAGTTAACTGTGTTCTTAAACATACATCATCAAAGTCTGTATGTAAATGACTCCTATATCTTTGCCTAAAGGAGACATGGAATCAAGTCATAGAGCTACTTTTGGAGCAAAGCCAAAGAGCACATGCAGCAGAATGCTGCAGTGGGTAAATATGAACTGGAAGAGCTTCACTGTCTTGATGACGAAGCTGTAACCTGAAGTTACAGCATCTGTGACTCACAGATCTGAGTAAATATTTGTTTGCTGGAGTCTGTTTCTGCTTTACAAGAAGAGGCAGAGGCTTTCTTATGTGTCTCTGGATGTCCTGCACTTTCCTGTAATTGCTGGCTGCACATATACAAATGTTGGTAAAAAATGGCCCGGCATATGTGAGTACACCAATCAGCGTCTTTCATGGATGAGGAAATAAGACAGAATAGTAGGGCTTTCTTTTTTTCCTTCTAAAAATATTTTTCAATATGTAATTTTAACTACTGTTTGAAAATATGTGTTGGAGCTCAAAGAACTTTAACAGAGTTTAATTTTGCAAATCTGTTGCTTATCTGAGCTCCTGAAAAAGTAGAAAAAAAGTGATGCACACTTATAAACTACTTGATTTGTTTTCCTATCTATCAGGATTCTCAAGAGCACCTTACTTTAAACATATGTTCTGGAAGAGAAATCAATAACAGCACTCAAAACTAATTTTATAAAATCAATGTCACTCCCTCCAGTTATGATCTTTCAAAGTTCATATGTTGTACATGGTATGGATCTGTTAATAGAGTAACCACAGTAAAACAGCCAAACAGCAAACCAAAACGCCAGGTCTACATATTTTGGATTGTGTACTTGCAGACTATTATACACAATAAGCACATCTCAACTCCAAAAACCCAAATCTGACTAGTTTTAATTACTTCACTATTACTTCCAAACATAAGATTTTTTTCAAATTTAACTACTTTCTAGCAAACAAAGCAAATAGGGCTCTAAAATTGTCTTAAATAAAAGAAACTCCATTTTGCAGCAAGTTATTTTAAGGTTAAGGAGTTGTGTTAGGAAGTTGTGTATATAGTTCCTCTGTGTACAAACTGGACTTTTAGGCAGGAACCACCAGTTTAGCAGCACTTTATTAGGATTTGCATCTCTTAATATTTGAACACAGATAATTAGACAAGTTGTTTTGCTGCTGCCCACTGTGGTGATCATTTCCTATCTGACCCAAGGTACATGATTCCCTGGCAAGACTCAGAAGGAAGAAATCCCTCTTCAGTATTAGAAGGCCCTGTGTCTCTCCATCAGGATGTGTCTAAATCCACTCCTACTTCTGAATGCTCTTAACTGCTATCTCCCATTTCTTAGTGTTTAGATTGGTCTTATTCAGGCACTTGCCTATCCTGAGCTCTTCCAGATGCTCCCCTTCATCATGCAACCTGGAAGCTGTAGTCTCAAAATGGAGGCAGATATTTATAACAGCACTCCTAGAGTTTCCCCACAACTTTGCATGCCAGCTCTGAGTTGCCGGACTCAATTGCCCAGCTGGGAGCATGTTCACTGTTGGGCATGTTCAGTGCCATCTGGAGAACTGACAAAACACAGGCATCCTTATACAGATATCACAGATTGAGGCAGAAAAGGGAGGATTTATGGATGTTCTGCTGTGTAAATGATAAGGACATGGACTGCAAGTTTGTTTTAACATTGAATTATGAAAAATTTTTACTACTGTAAATATGATTTTAAAATCCATGCAATACAGGGCACTCTATCCTGTAAGATATGGTCACATAATCTGACCAGTGGATATTTAGGATTGAACGGAGGCAGCATTGATGAAAGCGTTCTAGGAGTCGCAGGTGGTGGTGGTAGATGACCCATGATTAAGATCCATATAAGAGAGTAGACAACACTATGGCTCTGTAAACACTGATCTTGGTACTTTTCTTCAAGTGTTTATTTCGCCAAACTCTTCTATGGAGTTTTCCGAAGGCACTGTATGCCTTTGCTAACCTGCAGAGCTGCTTCTGTGTGGGTGACAAGGGTGGCATCATCAGCATAAAGCAGCTCCCAGACAAGATGATTTAAGGTCTTAGTGTGGGCCTTCAGTCGTCTTAGGTTGAATAGACTTCCATCAGTATGATATCGAATGTAGATACCCTCCTGATCATCGAGGTCTGCCGTGGCCCTTTGGAGCATCATGCTGAAAAAGAGTGTGAATAGGGTTGGTGCAAGAACACAGCCTTGTTTCACACCATTGGTTATTAGAAAGGGCTCAGAAAGTGCATTGCCATATCTGACTTGGCCGTGCTGATCCTCATGGAGTGAGATGTTCATTTTAAGGAACTTGGGGGGACATCCTAAACGTTCCAAAATCTGCCATAGACCTTTTCTACTCACAGTATCGAGAGCCTTGGTGAGGTCAACAAAGGTTACATAGAGACCTTTGCTCTGTTCCCTATACTTCTCTTGCAGTTGTGTGAGAACAAATACCATGTCTGTGGTACTCCTGGGATATGGGCTAAATAAGGCAGAATTAATGCTTCTCTGGTGGTGCAAGTAAGTAGCTTTCCTCTTTTCCCACTATCTCCCTCGTTCTTTCTCAGTATGTTAAAAAATGCTGCAATTGCCAAACTTCAATCTTTAGTTCCTAGCATAAACAGTTATCCCAGCATTTAGTCCCACCACTCCCTCCTCCAACCCATTGCCTGCTTGTTTATCCGTCCTTTTAACCATCTTAATCCATTACAACCTCCTATTCCTTTGTTCTCTATCTCTGACTGACAAGATTGTGAAGATCATAGGATCAGAGAACAGTTTAGGTTGGAGAAGACCCTTATGATGATGGAATCCAACTGTTAACCTACCACTGCCAATTCTACCATTAAACCATGTCCCTAAGTATCAATATATATCTGTCTAAAAACTGCATTGTCAGGCAATGTAGTGATAAAGAGAAAAGATAAAATAACAATCAAAAATGTATAGTGGCTCCATTTTGGGCTATAGCATATTGGTAAGCAAACTGAAAGCAAACTAGTCCATATAGGTTTTGAGCTCCTCTTTTATTTTTATGTAATCTCAGTGCAAATTTTTATGTGAAACAGCAGCATAATATCTGCTGTTATTTTGCTCTTTGCCTTTTCTAAAAGGGTCCTGCCACTGGCTTTTTAATATTTATACCAGGTGATGCAGTCACCTGTAAAGTACAGTCTGCTAAGACACACACAGAATTACTATATTGCCACATAGCCACTTCAGCCATCATATAGATAGACCCCTAACGCATACCCATTTTGCAACCTTAAAATTGATCAAACCGTTCAACTTTTATTACAAAGACAGTTTTTCAGGGAAAAAGTTTTGTCTTTGCAGAAGAATCATTCTGTAAGAGCAGAGGACAGAAATGTTGAAACTGAAGGAAATAAAGAAGAGTTTCACAGAAAATGAGCTATGTTACCATTGAGATCAGTATCATGGCCAGTTGTCCCATATTTGTATCACTAAACTAGTCCAGAAAGCAACTCTCGTCCAGAAAAATGTCTCCGCTAGTGAAGTTGCTTCAGATTAATGTTGTACTTCATACTGTTGTTCCTCTTTCTTCTCCATTTGCCTTATTGCCATGGTATCAAAAGCCCATGGAATTGAAAAAGTAAATCCAGTGGCTGTAGGGAAAATACAGTACAATCCCCTTAGCTCCACCTAAGGAAGTGAAATGGACATTTCTAAGAGTATTTCTAAGTGTTATATTCTATGCTTAAGTGAATGGACCCACTGTGCCTAAAATAGTAAGCAAAGACTGAATGACAAAAAGAGAAGAGGGGCAGGTGTATTCATAAGTTAAAGATCACAAGCATTTTTTGATAAAAAGAGGGAAGGGAGTTTATACTCTGCTCTCATTTCACTGGACTGATCTCAGTTTACTGCCAATCTTTTGTGGAAATAGTGTAGGATTTTTCTTCCAGCACACTAAACTCAGATTTGTTTATAGCAAGGAGTCTCATTATTTTAACATTCTAATTAATGTCCTCATGGAAGGTGCTTATTATTATTGGCTCTACCTTGTCTGTAATTCTGACAAATTAACAGATTGAGGGAGACTGTGTTGATGGTGCCTATAGCTGTTTGTGGCTTTCTCATTTGAAAGAGTATATTAAAGTTGGATCCAGATTACAAATGTTTAATCTGGCAAAGATATTTGGTGGCCTCTAAAACAAATATTGTGTCATTAATATAGCAGTATCCGTAAATGGGACTGGCGACATATAATGCTGTGTCTGTAAATATTTTCAAACTCTGTTTAGGATCCTTAACTAACCCCGTTCTGCGTAGGTAGTTCCCCCTCTTCAATACCTAAATGCAACAAAATAAGTTAAGACTGTATTTTTAGCCTTAACTCTAAATTCTCAGGAGTTTGTGGTTTTTAAATGAGAACCTTAGTATTATCTGGACTTAGCCTGCTTTTGTGGTTCAATAGAAAATACACAGTATTCAGTTTTTCACTTTTGGTACATTTTTACAATGGCATTAAAAATAATGAAACCTTTCAAGTTTATTCAAGTTGACATGATGAACCATAATTACATTGTTTAGCACAGTTTATTATATAAATACAAGCTTACATTTTTTCAAGTGAATTTTGATCCAATGCCAAAACAGTTCTTTGAACTATTTAGGCTGATCTTTGACATGATATACAAAGATGTATCATCTCCATCCAAACCACTGAGCTATTATAATGTTGTTACAGGAAAGAGGTGTGAGCCAAAATGATACGAATAGTGAAGTAAGGAAAATATTACTGGATAGTAACTGAAATCCAAAAAAAAAATTAAAAAGCACAGTCAATTGTATTAATTTTCTACCACCAACACAAAAAAATTGAGTCTCTGTTGCAAACTTGCACCCTTTAGGGACTGAGTGGAATAGCTGCTTCACTGCAGGGACTGCAAAATGGCAGTATTTTGGGCTTTTGCTGCTAGAAAGTCAACAGTGAGAAACACAAGCAGTGGCAAGTCCCCAGAACCTTTGCCTACCATTTGCTTTGAAGCATATATCACAAGATAGATGTTAAATTTAGTCCTTATGGGAACAACAGAGGTCAACCGATGAAATCAGTTAAGTAGAAAACTTCTCTTGCAAAGAATTTCAGCATGTGACAGGTAAAATCATGGCTTAGGAAACTTCCATAGTTAGTTTTTCATACTATCTTCTCTTTGTTTCTTTTCCTGTCTCATACTGTTCTTGTCAAGAGCTCTTTTGTGTATGCACACCATTTTATAAAGTTGGCCACCTGAAGAAGTGAGGACAAAATCTCAAAACTTTAGAGAAGAAGTTGCATACTCCTGCAACCAGCTATAAAGCAACTCTCTGAGTAGATGGAACTATAAATACAAGTTCTTTATTAAAGAGTCAACAGAAGGGGGGTGGGGTGGTAAAGATATGTGTTGTGAAGCACAAAAAGCAAATATGTTTATAAAGTGGATGTGTAATTTTTATGGCTATCAGACATTGCGTGCATCCTTTTGGAAATAATTCACACCTTCTGTCCTCTCAGGTATTTCTCAAATAGCAAATATTGCTTTGATGGTACTTTTCTTTGAAGATCTTGCTGGACTGAAAGCAAAATTATAAAATAGGATATCATCAGCTTTTGTAGCTCATATTTTTCTGAAGTACAAATAAACTAACAGTTTTAGCATGAAGCCTCATGATGAAAAGGCAGTGAGGCCCTTGGGAACTATCAGTCAACAAGACATGAAATATTTGCTCTAGGATTTTTGGAAAACCCCTATTGCTACCCAATGAAACTTGGAATATTACATACAGTAGAAATCAACCTTCCTACTCTAAACTCCAAATGCAACTCCTTCCCTTGATTGCTGAAAAACATACTCTTTTTATGTAGTTGATACAAAAACTTCAAGTAATTCAGTAAAAGTTTCCATATTTCTCAGAAGTGAGAACACAGAAAGATCTTCTGTATATACTCAGTAGGTCAATCAGTCCCTATCCTGAAGACACTGAAGATATTATGCTATTTTAATGAAGAGATAAGCTCTGGAATTTACCATCACTTTGTCAACAGGGACCCACATCCAATAAAAACAAGGCACATACGTTTGTGAATGTCAAGAAAGAATGTTAAGAGTTAAGAAACGAAAAACAGAAACAGTCATGAAAAAATCAGAGAGCAAAGACTAGATTATGATGTATAAGAAAATGTCAGATTCCTATGAAACAGCAGCTCAGAATCAAGAGGGAAGTGTAAATTTGCCTGCTGTTCAGGAGGAGCATTAGGCAGTAGCTGGTTATTTTCACTGCAGAAGATAGTTAAAAATAAAAAGTTGATGTATTTTCAGTGGTTCACTGCCATCTATTGGGCAGATACAGTACATCTCATCTCTGTTTTCTTCCTGAAGTATATAGATTCATGAAAATATTTATAGACAAACTTGCTCCTCAGTTAGCTTAGGGATCCTCGAGTCTTGCAGAAGCCATAGTAATCCTTCCCTCAAGATAGCAGTGATAAATTTCTAAATTCCTTTCATCTTGCAACTAATTTTGTGGGTATTCTACTTAAACGTATCACTTATCTAGGCAAACTAGATTTAGATATTCTTCACTTATAAGCATGTATTGAGTTTCTGTGGCCAGGTTTTGGTATGGAGGGGCTACAGGAGTGGCTCCCGTGAGAAGGATGGACCCACCGCTGGCCAAGGCCAAGTCAATCAGGAATGATAATAATGTCTCTGGAACAGGCTGGCATGGAAAATAGACTAAATTGACTCTAAATTCCTAAAATAATGCTTCCAATGTATCCTACGCAACTTTCTCTCCATTGTAATTGTATATACAAGAAACTCGTCTACTTACGGAGAACTATGACAGTACCATGAAATACCAAAAACCATACTGAACATGATTGTCAATTTTATCCAATATTTTCTGCCACTCAAAGCAGAATTAGTCTTTGTGTAGCTTATGCTGTGAATAAGTTACTGGAGCATGCATATTGGGATAATCGTTAGTTTACCTCTTGCTTGCCCCTGGATTTTGAGGCAAGTCTGAGGATAAGGATGTTCAACAGGTACATTCTGTGTTAAGCATTCTCTTCAAGATTCAGGAAAGGTATGTTTTCTTTATTTGACATTTAGAAGAACTGGTTGTACATTCTGTAGGGCACAACTTTTCAATGGGAAAATGAAAAGTATTCACAGTTAAATATTTAACAGAAGTGTGGTATTTCAATTGGGGGAAGAAAAACCTAAGAGGATGTACTCTGGGATTGTTGACACTGGTATTGCTACACAATCAGAAATTTGTTTCCTGTTCAAAACAACCTATGAGCTGAAAGTACCCTTATATGAGACCTTTGAATGTTTATTGAAATAAGACATCTAGATCACTCTTTATAGTTTATTTTTTAAGTTTTGTATAATTGGTCACTGTAAAATTCCTAGGTTTGTTCTGCTTTGAAGGAGAAAAGAACTTCACACCATGGAAATTTCTCATGCAGTTCCCTTTCCTTCCTACAAACTAGTAAACCATAAACCAGCCTCATAAGAACAAAACATACTATGTATATATAAGGCATGAAATTATCCCTTAGTTTCCACGTTTGCCCACAACATTGATTTGGCAGTCTGAAGGATTGCCATGTCCTCGACGCAGCAGCAAGAAGTCAGTGCAAAGAGAACCTGTGTGATCACAGATTCATGAACAGTGCGGTTTACCAGTCCAATACTCTAGGTGTGGCTGAGTTCCAAATAGTGCAATTTATGGAAGGAAGAGGAAAGCAGATTCAGGATTGCCAGTGACAAATGCACTAACTATAGTGTTAGTATGTGCCTCTACAGAAGCTATAGTAACATAGATCTATTAGCAGTATATATCATCATCATCATGGCTAGGCTTCGCGAACGAAGATTTGGGGAGGGCTCTACTCACGTTTGTTAAAAGCACACTGGTGGTTAAAAAGGCCAATACAAGATAGGCACGACCGGTTGCAAAAGGCACAGCAGAAAGACTCCTTAGGTAGTAAATTCTGCAAGACACGATTCTTTCTGCGTTGTCTTTTCTCCTTGAGAGTGATCCTGTGTGCTTTCTCAAAAGCATCAGCAGTGTTATAGATGGTGTGTCTCCAGACCTCCCGATTGGAGGCCAGAGTAGACCAGTTATGTTGGTCAATATGGCCAAGGCTGAGATGTTGTTTCAAGGAGTCCTTGAATCTTCTCTTTGGGGCTCCTCTCTTGTGGCAGCCAGTGGCAAGTTCACCACAGAGCAGGATCTTAGGGAGGCAGTGGTCCTTCATCCTTGAGACATGCCCTGCCCAGCACAGCTGTGTTCTCAGTAACATGGCCTCAATACTTGTGACTGCTGCTTGTTCTAGAACAGATGTATTGGTCACATAATCTGACCAGTGGATGTTTAGGATTGTACGAAGGCAGCGTTGATGGAAGCATTCTAGGAGTCGCAGGTGGTGGCGGTAGATGACCCATGATTCAGATCCATATGAGAGAGTAGACAGCACTATGGCTTTGTAAACACTGATCTTGGTACTTTTCTTCAAGTGTTTGCTTCGCCAAACTCTTTTATGAAGATTTCCGAAAGCACTATATGCCTTTGCTAACCTGTTGTTTATCTCTCCGTCAATCTTACCATCCATAGTGATGAGGCTGCCTAGGTAATTAAACTGCTGGACTGATTTGAGCTCTGATTCACCAATGGTGATATGGGGATGATGGAAGACTTCCTGAGGTGCCGGTTGATAGAGAACTTCTGTCTTCTTTAAGCTGACTTCCAGCCCAAAGAGCTCAGCAGTGTCTGCAAAGCAGGATGTTAAACGCTGCAGGACTGCTTCTGTGTGGGCCACAAGGGCAGCGTCATCAGCATAAAGCAGCTCCCAGACAAGATGATTTAAGGTCTTAGTGTGGGCCTTCAGACGCCTTAGGTTGAAAAGGCTTCCATCAGTATGATATCAAATGTAGATTCCATCCTGATCATTGAGGTCTGCGGTGGCCCTTTGGACCATCGTGCTGAAAAAGATTGTGAATAAGGTTGGTGCAAGAATGCAGCCTTGTTTCACACCATTGGTTATTAGAAAGGGCTCAGAAAGTGCATTGCCATATCTGACTTGGCCGTGTTGATCCTCATGGAGTGAGATGTTCATTTTCAGGAACTTGGGGGGACATCCTAAACGTTCCAAAATCTACCGTAGACCTTTTCTGCTCACAGTATCGAAAGCCTTGGTGAGGTCAATAAAGGTTACATAGAGACCTTTGTTCTGTTCCCTACACTTCTCTTGCAGTTGTCTGAAAACAAATACCATGTCTGTGGTGCTCCTGTTGGCTCTGAAACCACATTGGTTTTCAGGTAGAATTCCTTCTGCTATAGCGGGTATTAGTCTGTTCAAGAGTATTCTTGCCAGGATTTTGCCGTCAATGGAGAGCAGAATAATACCACGGTAATCAAATCTGCTCCAACTCAGGTGGAGGTGCAAAGCCCACCTTAAGGCATCCCTTCAGGAGAGACATAATCTGTTGACTGATCCCAAACAAGCAGATGCTTTTCCCGACTCTTCTGTTTTCCCTCTTTTTTTTTTTCTCTGAAATACTCCTTCTTATAAGACAATATTTGTCACTTTCCAAAAGGGTGGAACACGTGCATGTTATAGGTGAGGTTTTGGTGACTGTGATCATACATGTAAAGCATGTTCGCTTTTCATTTGCATTCTTAGGGGTGAAAAAAATATGCAGATAGGGCTTAATGAGGGTCTTGTTTACTATAGTGGGTTGACCCTGGCTGGACACCAGGTACCCACTAAAGCCACTCTCTCACTCCCCTCTGCAACTGGACAGAGGACAGAAAAAAAAACCAGCAAAGGATTCATGAGTTGAGATAAGAGCTGGGAGAGGTCACTTACTGATCACCATCACAGGCAAAACAGACTCAAAGGGGGGATATTAATTAAATCATTACTAACAAGATAGAACAAAGGAATGAGAAGTAAAATAATCTTAAAAACATCCCCCCCCCCCTTCCTTCCAAGTTCCACCTCCTCCCCCTCAGCGGTGCACGGAGAAAGGGAATGGGGGGTTACAGTCAGTTGTTGTTTCTGCTGCTGCTCAGGGAGAGGAGTCCTTCCCCTGTTCCCATGGGGTCCCTCCCATGGGAGATAGTCCTTAATGTTCCTCTCTGGTGTGGGTCCATCTCATGGGCAACAGTTCTTCATGAAACTGCTGTCCTGTGGATCATTTCTCCATGGAGTGCAGTCCTTCACCAATGAGCTGTACCGGCATGGGTTCCCCACAGGGGCCACAAGTCCTACCAGGGAAAACCTGCTGCAGGGTGGGCTCCTCTTTCCACGGGCTGCAGGTCCCTGGCAGGACCCTGCTCCATCTTGGGCCTCCCACAGGGTCACAGCCTCCTTTGGATATCCACCTGTTCCAACAGGGGCTTCTCCATGGGCTGCAGGGGCACAGCTTTGGTGCCTGGAGCACCTCCTACCCCTCCTTCTGCACTAACCTTGCTGTCTACTTTGTTGTTCCCATGTTCTCACTCCGCTCTTCACTGGCTGGAACTTTCATCTGCGCAATAACTTTCCGTTCTTAAATATGTTATCACGAAGGTGTTACTATCATTCCTAATTGGCTTAGCCTTGGTTACCAGCAGGAAGCTCATCCTGGAGCTGGCTGGCATTGGCTCCCACCAGATAGGGGAAGCTTCTAGCAGCTTCTAACAGAAGCCACCCCTGTAGCCCCCTCCCCACCCGGTTCCCCCTCAAGCCCCTCCCCGGCTACCAAAACCTAGCCACAGAAACCCACTACGGTTACTTCCAGTTAGAATTTATAGTTTATACAAGAGGTAAAATAAACACTTTGGTCCTCCCACACCTGCTGATGTGGCAGTAAAGGCTGTTTGACTTTCACCAGAAAGTCTTCATGTTTATCTTTGTCTCCTCAAAGGACCCGATTTATAACAAAGGTTTGTTGTGCATGGATAAGGGCAGGTGAAGCTAACAGCTGGTACAGGGGCCTGGGTGCTCTTCTGTGCTTCACTGAGACATCCGGCTGTGAGGTCTTTGCTTCCCTCCAGGCAACATTCAGTTGTTAAGCCTTGCTCCAGCCTAATGCAAGATAAGGAAGGGGCCCAGCTCATGTTTTTAGCCAGACTCATCAATTCTTCACCTGCTTAAGGCAACTCTGTAGCAAGTCTGATAACTTGCCACAGACTGCCAGGAGGGCTTTTGGAACAGCTCTCTGTTACCAGATAGAGAATACCACCGCGCTGTCCTGCATCTCCTGGATAGAATTATACAGTGATCATGGTATTTGCAGAAAATGTGCATCAGTCTTTCACTGGGCTAGAGCACTCACAGTGACTTTGAAGCTCTTAAAGCCTTGACAGAAATAAGAAGTATTGAGTCTTATGCACTGAATAATAAACTCATACATTCAGGATGTCTTTCATGCAAAAAAAGTAAAAGGCTTCTTTCTCATGGTGTATTTGTGGGAACCCGACACCTCATCTCTACACATCAGTCTGGAGTTCACTCCCAGCAGAAATACACACCTTTAGAACTGTCATATTCATAGATGCATCTACTCTGTTTAACAGAGAAAATAATTTCAAAATAACTATTTCTTTTGGATCATGTATTTTCAAAGTATCCAAAGAAAACTTTTGCATACATTCTGCTCAGACAATATTCAGGTTTGGAAAATATATTTAAGAAAATGTTTCTTTACATCCAGAAAAAAATCTAGCAGTCATTGATGGTAGAGATGGCTGCTTCCTTCATAGTACATCGCACATATCCAATGATTTCACTAACCAAGGAGTGAACAGTCTCTAATTGTTTTCATGATACTTTGGCCCTCTTTAAATAGCTTATTCAAAAGAATTAAATATAACAACCTTACTGCCTGTGTTCTCCTGACAGTGAGGTTATGTCTATTTACATGTGCTGGAGACTGGAACATGACCAGCACAGTTCTCTCAAAGGTAAGTTTCCTTTTGCTTCCTTCAGAATTTCTCCTGAGTCATGGATGAGTCCATGGCTCAGAGGAGTTTTATGATGTTTTATACTCTCTTGTCTTTAGGAAGGAAAGCACGGAACTGTTGTGTATGCTTAATCCTAGTCTTTGTTGGCCTACACAGTCAGTTAAACCTTAACATACAAATTTAGGTCTGCATCTGGAGGTCCTAGGTAATGATGAATATCATGTTGATGGAGTAGATAAGGCTGGAAGCATATTCCCCTTATGAAATAAAGTCTAGTGGCCACATGAAGAAATGAGGGCTGATACGCATAACCCCCTGTCTATAAAGAAAGGTAACATGAACCTTAACACATTTATTCTGTTAGTTTTGTGATACGCCTATTTTTTAGCTGATTCAGGGAAATAAAAATCAATTCTTGAGCTATATCTACTCTACGACAGATGTAGACTGTGTTACCAGCCCCGATCCTGCTTTAAATAGCTACCTCAGGTATGGAAAACAAGGACATTGAAGCACAGAAGACACAAAACTATATTAACAGCTCAGTAAAGTTAAGGAACATACATTTCTCCATACAAACAGCTCTAGCTAAATGACTTCATTTGATGCTCTTCCTTTCCTCAGATCTTGTCCTGGAAGGGAGAGTGAACAGCTAGTCCATATCTATCCCTTCTGTGACTCTTTGACTTTACAGGGTTCTGCTATATTCACACTCCAGCTACCTACTTTAATGGAGCAGGGAAAAATAGACAACTGCATTAACAGAGAAATGAAAAGGAACCTGCAAATAATTATTCTACAGGCCCATAACTTTCCTACTCTTTACAATAGCAGTTTCTGTGGCTCATCCGAATGAAATCTAAACACTTTTTAGTCTGATCCTGAAAGGTAAATTGAGTTTTCAAGAGATCAAATTTTTCTTTATAGGGCAGACAACTTCCTTATAATTTGTGCAGCAATATCTACACTGCTGCTGTTAAATAGATACATATTTTGCTGAAAATAATTCTCCCCTCATAATAACTTATATTAACCCAAGACAGAAACCAAGCAAAGTATAATTTCATGCAATAAAGTCGAGCGATAAAATAAACAATGAAAAACTGGTGACCATACAGCAACTAGTCAGGAAGACTTGGTTATATTCTGATCATCTGTTCAAAGGAAAAGGGAAAAAAATAGCATGAGAGCGAATATAATGTACACTTCCTTCAGGACCCTGTTTATAAGAAGACTGAGTAGACAGAATAAGAAAGGAGAGATACCAGCAGAAAATACAGAATTCTCTTAAAATTGTGGGTTTTTTTTGTTTTTCAAAAGTCTAAAACCTCTACTCCATGAGATTTTTGAATCTGAGCAAGTTTTTAATGTATAGACCTTCATATGTGCCTGATTTTCCCATGTAAAAAATCCACTGGAGGCTTTTCATTAGTGCATAAGGAATTATTTAGAGTAAATGCTGCTGTTTATTTTCAGTGATTGCAGGTTTCTGACATGGAAATGTAAAAAAATTTAATTGAGAAGAAAGTACTGAAGTTTCTCTGAGTGTAAGAGTGAAAATTAATTCCAACAACACCTGGTTTGGATGTTAGATGAGGAGGAGGAGAGTTGTTTGGGTTTGAGCATGAGAAGAAATGGCACAGTTAATTTGCGATGGAGAAAAAAAAGGGAAAAAGAATGGTGGAAAAACACCAGTGAGTGGAGTTGGGACAGGGACCCAAGAATTCCTAATACACTACCTACTTCTTCATCTTGATGAATGGTGCTTATGTACTGAGGACTAGGCGCAGTGGTCAATACAAACAGCTGGATCACTGGCAGCAGCAAGGGACAGATCTGGCTCACTCACAGTAGTAGGAGGCAG
This sequence comes from Manacus vitellinus, assembly GCF_001715985.3. Classification (NCBI taxonomy): domain Eukaryota; kingdom Metazoa; phylum Chordata; class Aves; order Passeriformes; family Pipridae; genus Manacus; species Manacus vitellinus. Next base: position 30,655,963 of record NW_021939396.1, on the reverse strand, counting down.
GTGCTCTGCTGAGGATCAAACTTCAGTGACATAAATAAACCACAGAAAACTCAAATTGTTGTTTACATAATCCATGTTAACAACTAATTATTCATTAACCACATAAAGCTGAGAAATAATTTAGTTATTTTTCATGCTGGACATTCACTGATTTTGAAACTTTCCATGTATAGTCCTGGTCTGCTATAAAGTAGAAGTTGAGACAACTCTGATAAATTTTTTGCTGTATTTCATGCAGATGTTGATATGGTTTTCTAAATGGCTATGTACATAAATCAAATCAGGTCCTTAAAAAGAAAACCACTTTTATACAACATTAGTTATAGCTGTGACAATATGTGCAGCAACTTTTTCCATTGCGGGAAGGAAGGAAGGGAAAAGAGAAAAAACCATCAAGCTTCTCTTTTATAAACTTGTAAGAAAGATATCCTAAATGTATTATTACATCAAAAAAACTAATGGCACAGATTTCATTGTGTCTACCAGGTGTTAGACACATTTTCATTTAAATGTGTCTTGTTCCTCCTACTTTCTAGTGCTCATTGACTTATTGCTAATAAGTTATTGCCAGTTTTCTCAGGGAACCATTAGTACCAATATCAGTGTGAAATTTCACCACTTCCTCTTAAATGGTATGAACTTCCAAGACTACCTCTGATGATTTTTGTGCTAATTATTTAAAGCAACCTGCACAAAATAAATATTCATCTATGTAAATCTTATTATAAAAGGCAACAAGATCTGGTTTTGGTTTTGACTCAGAGGACTTATGAGAATTAATGAAAAAACCCTTGAAACCACAAAACTAGATTAAATCTGGGCCCAACTGTCTCACAGAAAATAGATTTAGGTACCAAAAAAAAAAAAGAAGGCATGTTTATCTGAAGTACTTTTGCTTTTAACGTTTCATTTAGTTTTAAAAGTTCTTAACTGTGATGCACTTGTTAGACCTTATATATCAAGTACAAATCTTTCCTTTGAGCAAAACTTTTCTCTGCAGAACAGAAAGGGATTTGAGCTACAAGATGCTGATATTTTCTTTTCTCTTTTTTTTTTTTTTTTGAGATGATGCTCAGTTTCCACACGAAGCCATGGGATTTGAGTTCTCTTTGCTCCTGGCAAAAAATGCCACTATTGTGTGGACCTAACGTTCAGCTCTGCAGTGTTTCTCACTGGACTGCTCCCCATGATACTGGAAGCAGTAGTTGCATTCCAAAAAGACAGCTTTACTCACAACAAGAATCTGTTTAGTTTTGAGCATTCCATCTTGTGGTGTTTAGTTTTCACAAGAAGACCTTCAACAAGTTGCGTTAGAACTTGGTATTAGAGTAGTTCTACTTATCAGATTTTTAAATCTGTGTGCAATTCCTTATCTTACTGTTTTCCCCCCTTTTTTTTGACAGAAAATAAGCGAATATTCAAACTTTTGTTTACTGTGGTGGGTTGCCCTTGGCTGTACATCAGGTTCCCACCAAGCTGCTCTATCACTCCCCTTCCCAGCCAAACAGGGGAGAGAGAGTAAGATGGAAAACAACTTGTACGTTGAGAAATGGCAGTTTACTAAAGCTGAAGAGAAAGTTTGCATGCACACAAGCAAAGAGGAAAATAACAAGGTTTATTCTCTACTTCCCATCACCAAGTGATGTCCAGCCACTTCCCAGAAAACAGGGCTTCAGCACCCATAGCAGTTGCTCCAGAAGGCAAACCTCATAAACAACGATGTCCCCTGCTTCCTCCTCCTTCCCTCAGGTTTTATATCTGAGCTGACGTCACATGCTATGGAATATCCCTTTGGTTAGTTTGGGTCATCTGGCCTGGTTGTGTCCCCTCCCAGGATCATGCCCTTGAAGTGGAGGGTAGGAATGTTGAGAGACAGTGCCGATGCTGTGCCAGCACTGCTCAACGGTAGCCAAAACACTGGTGTGGTATCAACCTTTCTAACTAACAACGCAAAACACAGCACTGTGAGGACTGCTATGGGGAAATGAACTCCAGTTCAGCCAGACCCAATACGTTTACTTACAGAAATCATGGGTAACGAGCAGTAAGTCATTCAGAATATGTATTTTCTGAAAAGTACCTCTCAGATGTGTCTCAGTTTGAAGAGATTGGAACGTTTGCTAAAGAGGATGAGTTATGAGACAAACCAAACTCCTCTTTCTCAGCAATTGTAAATTCAAAATTAAGGGGACTTTTATCGAGGAAATGTGGGAAAAAAAAAAACAACAGAAGAAATAACAACCCTTTATTAAAAGATATATGTATGTTGGCAAGAACAATAACAGAACACAAAACAAACAAACAAACAAACAAACAAAAAACCCCAAAAAAACCCCAAAAAAACCCCAAACTTAGACAATAGTCCTGTACCCAAAAGTCCCCTTCAAACAAAAGAAAAAGTTCTGAATACTTCTCTGTCTTCAGCGCAGTTCTAACCCCCGTCGGCAGGGGGCACTGTCGGGCTCTGGTGGTCACCATGCAGGAGGCGGGTCTGGGGGCGGTCTCAGATCATGGAAGAAGCTGAAAAGAAAAGGGAGACCCTTCCCCCAGTGGGAGAAGGGCAGAAGGAAAAGCAGTTCACCCCCCCGGGACTCACTGTTGTTCTCCGATGATGGTGTTTCAAGGCTCCTCCCTTCTCTCCCAGCGAGCACGCAACTCTCCGATGAAAACCCAGTAGGTCCCGGCTGGAGTCACAAGGCAGCGTGTGAACCAATTGAGGCCAGTGGTCAGGCCCCACCAGGATGAAAAGCCAGAAAGACCTGCTTCCAGGCCTTTTCTCCAAAAATGCCTGGACACAGAACCTGTCTCTGTCCCAGAGAGAGAACTCCGCAGTCTGATCAATCCCCTCTGAGAAGAGCCAGCCACCCCCTCCCAAAACTCGTCCCCTCTCCCCCCAGCCTCTGATGGGCCATCCATTAGGAATGTGGTCTGGCCAGCTAAATTCTTTTGCAAGGCTAATTGACCCCCTTCCCCCCAGAGCCCCTCTTACTCCATTTTCTCACAGTGGAGCAGGGGAAGAAAAATTCCCCTATTCGATTTATAACCTAAAACAAGATGCTACTTTGTAAGCTGCTGGACATTGGATTTTCCTTGTGTTATCTTATACTAATCTGTGCTTTACAATAACTTTCTCCCTCAAGTCTGTTCTGAGTTTTTACTGTATCTTTTCCCTTCCAAGTTTTCTTTCCCCTTAGCCTGTTTGGTGTGACCACCTCCTGCTTTCTTTCCTTCTTGTTTTGCATCATGGTGTCTTTCATTCTATCTAGAGAGACATATGCATCTTGATAGATTCTTTCCCAAAGCCAAATTTACATCTTCCAATAGGTTTCTGTTTATCTTTGAATCCCTGATTGCATCACTTTCTGATCTCTTACAATGGAACTAGCCAAAGTGTCTGATCTGTAATCAAGGAAGATGTGTTTACCAACTTTTGGAAAAAACTTCCTCAGTTTCTCCCAACTCTCATAAAGTGGCATGAAATCGACACCATTCAGGTGCTCTATTTTCTTAGGAGTAAAATATTCATCAAACTTCTGAATGGCAACCAAATAATTTCTTCTCTTAACATGATTTAGCTGTATGTTTTAAATGCAGGTTTCTGCCTTATTCAGGTGAGATCTTTCTTAAACTCAGAGGTTTGCACATAGATGTAAAATCCAAATTTTTCTCTGAATCTAAATTTCCAAGTTACAATCCCAATGGATATTTGCTCTATAAGAATTTTTAATTTCTTTATTTATCTTGTTGTTTTGTTTCACACTGTCTAAATTATCTGTCCTGGTTTCTGTCTTCTGAATACTTCCCCTTTTCTAAATCTAATTGAGGGTACCAGCAGGGGTGCTTAGTTCTGTAACAGAAAAGATTGATTTTAACCACATATTTGAATAATGGAAGGAGGCTGAAGACCTTGTGTCAGAATCAGTTTTCCTGTCTTAATCTCTGTCCGAGACCCATAGAGACTGCTCCTTGCTTCCAAGCTTTACAAGAAAGGAGATTTTTGATTTTTACATATAATTACTACCAGCTGTGAAAATATTTTCTGTTATACCGTTATTCAAAGGAAACATCTATTGATTGAAGGCTGCTTAAGCTATGGACGTTCTGTTGGGGAACATCCAGTTTGGTGATAGTGATTTTATTTAGATAACGTAGAGAATGCAATTACTGGAAGAAACACTGCCGTATTTACTAACAAACCATGGAGTTTCTTTGTGAAAAAAACCACTAATAACATTACTATGGGTATCACTAGTCTGCTCTGGAAAAGGAGACAAAATGCTGGGGTTTGGCAAGGAGTTTGACCAAACAGAGGAGTCTTAAGTGAGCCATTCTTTTACACCCAGGAGAACTGAACTGCCACATGACAGAAAGTGATGACCAGACTTGAAATAGGGACAGAAATGTTCTCCTCAGAATGTATTCACCTGTAAGGAAAAATACCTTAAGTATCCCTTTCTCACACAACACATTTCTCACACAAGACATTTCTCCATTAACATTAGCAGACATTAGCTCACCTTGGAGGTCAGCATTGCACTCATCCAGTTATCAACATCAGGTTCTGATAGTAGAAGACGGGTTTTGGTATGTGTCCATCTCCCTCTGCATTTCCCCACCAGTGCTGTTCAAATCGTCTCACAAGGGTGGGAACTCATGGCTCCAGCCTGGCCCACCAGACCCAATTTGTCACAAGCTTCCTTCAGGGTATCCTCTGAACCCCACTCTCCAGAGGAGAAGATGAGCATCTTTTCCCTTCTTTGCTAGTGTCCATACCTTTGAGTGGCACAGATATCCTCTGTATGTTCAGCTAACAATAACACATAAGTTTATCGTCTCCCTTATAATATTTATTTTTTTACTCATGTTCTGAAACTTGGAAATTAATGATTTGCTGTAAGATCTCAGCTTTTTATACACAAAGAAAAGACCATCTTTAGGACCCGTCATTCTAAAGGGGCAAAATGAATTAATGAGTCTGACTCATGATATTTTATAATTTTTGATTGAGTTGGGACTTTTGGGATTCTTTTGATTGTTTTCAGAACTAGCCAAAAATAGCTAGCCTCACTCTATCAGGAGTAAAAGATTTCAGTAATAATGTTCAGTAATAAAGTTCTAAACTTTAGAAAACAAACAAAACCCTCATAAATCAAATCCTCACACATGATATTAACTTAAAAATTGATTATAGATGGCTTTTGATCCTAGTTTTTCAGCTTTCAAGGCAAAGAAAATTGCATATTTTAAGCTTCGCAATAAAATCTGGCTGCACTGAAAATACTATTTGTGGTTTTTTTGCTACTCATGCATTATTGTCTGGGAGTTCTGCAGAAGTAGATGTCTGAGTAGTTTTAGGTCATATCTAAGGCAAAGGGAAACCTCAGACTTGATTAGAAACAGGGCATAGCAAGCCCTGAGAACAAAATATGACCTTGGATTGATTGAAGCTATGAAATGGAGCACACAGATATAGATGTCCTCGTAAGGTGATGTGCCAGTATATGTAGACCCTGGATAAGCTTCCTTTCTTCTCTTCTGTAAAATCATGTAAAGAGTCTTGTGTGCCTGCTTCAGAACCTTCTTCACAAAAAATGGCAGGTTCAGTTGCAGCCAGGCCTTGAGAAATATCATCAGATCTCTTTATTATATATGTTTAGTTATGCTCTTTTCCTTATTCTAAACAGTAAAATGCAGTACTACAGAGCAGATGTTTTGAAATTTTTTGTAAGGTTTTTTTAATTTGAATAAGTGATCAAAAATAATAATCGATAGTAAAACAGATGTATGTATTTATACACCTCAATTTTAATTGATTTCCAAAATGCTCTGCAATATGGAGGGTTGTCAGGAGAGGGAGCCATTTACCCATGGACTCACAGCGTTTCACCATCCATGCTTGAGTTTTAAAACTCTTCCTTGTAACAACTGAGGCAGGAGTGGGACCTCTCTTTCTTCTAGAATTCTAAACTGTCACAACTTCATTTGTGTCTAAGAGCAGGAACACAGAAGGAAAAGAAGCAGAAAATCTTTATGCAGGTGAAGAAAACAACTTGTGAAGTAATTTTCAATTATATCCTGAAGAAAAGTTTGCAGCGATGGAAGTCTTGAAGGGTAGGAGGCCTGGAGGTAAAGCTGAAATTACTAGGAGCAGAGCCTTCATGGTTTTCTGTAGGCAGGTCCTGAACTGTTTTACAATATGGTTTATAAGGTCATGCTAAACATAATAAAAAGGCATCTTGTTTGGGCAAATTTCTCACACTAACTTCTTGTGTGGAGTAGAAAAATTGTCCTCACGTGAATAAAGGCATCGTCGTTCTGAAATTTAAGGGCAAGAGGAAAACAAAGAGCATTTTACTTTGCATTTGAATGTGTTTCACAAAATTCCCAGGCATTAAATTCAAAAGCATTTTACATTTATTCACATACAGACTCTGTGTTCTTCAACGAACAGCACTCCTCACACACAAAAGAAATGTGTAAAAACAATAATATGATCATAATCTCAAATCCTTTAAATATTTTTCCTTATTTAATTTTTTGATATTGTAAGTGGTGTTTGTATTTTACTGTTATTGAACATTTCTCCTTTATATGAACATCCTCTCAAACACATATACAAGCACATTGCCTCAAGTGACCCTCCCCCATCAGATTAATATGCACAATTTTTCCACTTGTATCAAGCAAAATACTTCCAACACTAGTCTGAAGGGTTTCATTAAGAGCATTTATTGGCAGGCTAAATTATTAGTACACTTTAAAATGGTCCTCTTTGCAGTATTAATGATATGAACATGTATTTATATTTTAACATTTATTTATTGATGGCTTTCCTAATGATGGACAAAGTGCACTTCTTACTCATGTGAGTAGAAGTCTGAAACTTTTGCTGAAAAATGGCACAATTCATATGAGTAAATGCTGCCTTTTAGAGCCCTAAATTCTTTACTAAGATCCTAATCTTGGCAAAGTTTACCCAGGAAAATAGTCATTACTCAGCATAGGGAGTACTTTGAGAAGTGAAAGTGTTCAGAACTTTATCCTCAGTGGATCTTAATTAATCTTAAAGAGTGCAGATGAGATAGCTGATACTTTCATAAAATAAGACCTCTAAGGTGTTGAACTATCCCTTGTAATCACTGGTAGCTGAAGGAATTCAGTAGTGTGCAGAATTAGTGTCACATTTGGAAACTCAGATGCATTGATACTATTAACCAGAACTGAAAATAGATACCTTGCTACCCAGGAGAGCTGATCCTGTGGGGGAAAAAACCGCAAACAGAAGACCCCAAAAAAACAACAATGAAACAAAATCCTAAAGTCCAAATTAGGATTTTCTTCTCCCTCATTCCACAGCCTTCAGCTTCTATCTCAACAGATAATTAATTTACACCTTGCTAGCAGGGTCAAGACTGTGCTAAGTGCTCCTCATGCACTGTTGCCTCCTGCCATCAGAACAACGAACAACCCACAGTGGGAAGAGTTGTAGCTTCTGCTAAGCACTCGGTGCTCACTCTTCACAACCTCTCCCTGTGCTTTTTTCCAGATGCAGCAACACAAAAAAAAAATGGAGAAGGCAAAATTAGAAACCAGAAAGTGGAGTGCTAAACCAGATGGTGATGGGTGAATAAAAGGCAAAGGACACTGAGCCAAAAAAGCAGGGTATAGAGCAAACAATATCAGTTAATTAATTAATTTGGAAATGCATTATATGTGCTGTAGGACAGTGACAAAAATTTGGAAAAGAACACCACAAAAGGGTAACTAATCTTTTTCCCTTCAGTGAATTTTGAGCTGGCAAATGTTAAAAAGAGAGGGTACCCTTTGCTTCCTATTCCCTCTCTTCTCTCAGAAGACCTTTTATCCCCAGGAAATACTCTACACACCAATCCATTTTTTTAACTTAACAATCTAATTATTGAGATGTGACCTGGGAGAGCCGATTGCTACTTGCAGCCCTTCCACGTAATTTGGTTGCCAGGTTCCTGATCATTTCATCATACTATATTATTTATTTACTTATATTAAATATTTGGTGACATAGTTCATATTTCAAATATATTAAGATATATTTCATAATAGGTGCATTCCAACTGGATATATTTTGTGATTCTATAAATACACAGATATATTTTATTGCTTATTTATTAAAATCAGCCATCATTTTAAAAAGCCACATTCTTGATTGGTCCAGCTCCTCCTCTTCAGGAAGTTTGTCTTTGCCAACAACTTAACTTAAAAAGCAGAAAGCACTTGTGATAGACTTGGAGGAATAAGGTGGCCCAAAGGAATTTACAAAAGATAAGGAATGTGTAATCTGTCGTTGAACTCAGCAGGACAGGTTTGGGCAGACATAGGAAAGAGGCCCTTCTCTGGCAAGAATTACGCTCACAAGCACCTTGGCTCTGATTCATCCAGATACTTACACACAGGTCTGACCAGAGTTGCCCTGCAAAAGTCCCTTCCTAAAATTAGAAAAATGCCTAAATTGTCTGACAAGCCAGCACTTTGAATGTTAATATTTGCAGTAAAAGTCTGTATAATCAAGCTAAATACAACAGTATTCGGACATGGGATCAGGAGGCAGTTTAAAATCAAGTTGTAACTGCACTTATTTAGACAAGAGGCATGTCAGCCCAACCAGAGTGAAAGTTTGTTATTATTATTCTTTCCCATCACTGTTCTGGCATATGGGACAAAGACTGCCACAGGAATCATATTTACCAAGGGAATGGGCTGGATGTTGTATTTTCCCAATATGAAAAGCACAAAAGATATTTTTCTATACAAATAAAAATCATCATATACTTTGAAATAGCATACAGCTTTTGTATAAATTAAAGGTATACATAGATCACAGAATCATGGAATTGTAGAATATCTCAAGTTGAAAGGGTCCCATAAGGATCATAGACAAGGAGATCTGTCTTCTGTTAGGGAAAAAAACCCAAGTAAACACATTTTTATTTGGTCCGTGTGGTTTTCTGCATATCCCATGTTTTCTTTTTGGTTCTATGAGCTATATAACACATTACTATCTGGGGACCAAAGACTGAGTAGATGTTTTAAGCATGAAAACTGCTCAGCTAGGTGATATATGGGGTGTGTGTAAATGTTTGTGCATGTTGCATGTGCATGTGCATCCATGTGATTGTGCAAAGTCCTCCATGCTCTCTCTGCTACTGTCTATCCATAGTCAAGAAGAACAATTTCTTAGGAGGACACTCAGCATTACCACAGTCTTGGGCATGTGGCAAACAGAACAGTAGAATATCCCTTTGACAGAGACACAGACACACAGACAAAGTAATTCCTTATTACAACTTTATATTAAAGGAAAAACTATGGCAGTATGTGGGAAAACTGCACAGCGACTTGCTAATTAAACTATTTCTGTGCCTAATACACTTCCTTTATGGTCCATAGTTCAACACCTTTCACATAAACGGTTTTCTAAAATGATAGAAGGAGCTCTCTGCTTTGAAGAAAAGTTGTCCAGGTGTTACCCATAACTACAGCTTGAGGCATTTGCTATAGTCAACCTTTCTATCCTAATTGGTGCTATTGTCCTCAGCCCCACAACAGCTTATTGAGAAATAACTAATGAGCAGAATTTGCAAAATATTTGTACACACAGATCTGTTCTGATAGAATTTCACTTATGTCAGGATTAGCTGGGATCTTTCACAGAAGGCAATGAGGTTAGTGACAGCTATGCCCTTTGTTTACGTAACTTGGCTCTTATCTAAAAGAGACTGAAAGGACCTCCAGGATGATATACTACAAAAGCCTGGAATAATGCAAGGTCATATAATTCCTTTCATAAATTGAAGAAACTCTGACATAAAATATTTAAGCTTTGACCCAAGAACTTTTACTAAAAATCTACTTTACCATCTCATGTTTGTTGTTAAAAATCTTCTTTTAATTTGCAGCCTCAATACTGTCATAGCAATTTATGACTTTGTCTTGTTTCACCTCTGTATTTCAGTTTAAACATCTGTAGTATCTTCCTGAGGTTGAATGAAAAATCACCCTCGAGACAATTTTAGAGAGAGAATATCAACCTTTGATTTGTTAAAACATTCAGTTGCTGTCACTTATATGAAAAGAATTTATTCTTGTGATCTTCCTAGCAGACTTTCTGTGCCTCTGTCCCATTCTGAATCCTGCTTCCCCAGACATGGACAGCTACGCTTACACATGGAGCCCGACTGATGATTCGTATAAAGGCACTACTATTTCATTCCTTCTAGGTAGATATATCCTTCCTTGCCTTTTTCACAGACACATGACATCATCCAGATTTCCTGTGACTGATCAGCATATATAAGCTTTCCTCCTCCTTTATCATTCTCAATGAATGAGCTCCCAAACTTATAACAGAGATTCCTGTTATTAGTCTCTAAGTGCATGACCTTATACTTTGCACTCTTGAATTCCTTCCCATTTGTAATACTTGGGTCCTCAAGGTCATTCAACTTTTGTTCTAATCCCTTCCTTATCCAGCTCAAATACTAGTTTCCCATAAAGTACACTGTAACACAGCAGGCTGTCCTGAAGTTTGATTATACTTTGGTTGAAGTCCTATTCCCTTCTGTGCTCTCATTTCCCATTATCCATCCTGTCTTTGCCCTTATGCTCAGTGTAATTATTCTTCCTGAGAAGGAAAGCAAAATATTAATCTAGACTGGGACTATATCTTGATTATCTTTAAACTGTACCTAGTCATCACAGCTTGGCATAGTGATTCTTTATTTCTTGACCTCTTTTCCCACACAGATACAGGTCTGGCAAATCTGTTATCTGTTTTAACTTTTCTTTTGTTTTCTTTAAAGATACAACTTAGTTTAGCTTTCAAAAATCCTCAATTTATCTCAGTATATCTTGTCTTTCTAGGTAGAGGACTCTTTACTGACATCTCTGCTATATGATTAATCTTAATATGCTCCTCTCAGGCTTCAAGTTTCTTCATCTATCTTTTGCTTAAGTTTCAGACAGCTTTCACAGACAAACACAAGACCTCAAGTGCTTCTCACCAGTTTCCTTTGATTCTCAGTTCAGCATAATCCCACAACGACACGAGTCATTGGCAGCATTCATGATGGCTATATTTAGGCAGCATTCATGATGGCTTCTTGAGAGTTGTGAGAGTTCATATGATGCACAAATGGTGTTGAGATGCATTCACAGGGTGACTTCCCATTGGAGCCTGCCCTAACAGTAGTTTTGGAATTTGCAGGTGTAAGATTGCAGGACCAACAGAATCAGAGTAAAGGAAAATTACTGTCAGAGAAGCTCTGGAAAATACTGGCTAGAGCAACCTGAGTGACTCCAGAGCTGCAAGTGAAAAGCAGGTTACCAAATTGCTATCAAATTGCAAATGAAAAGTCCTTTACATTACATGGGGTAAGGTATTTAAGACAGTGTGCCACACAGATTTGTATTATTCCTATTGTATTCAGTTTCATCTGCTATGTGAATATTTTGAGTGTAATAATTTTATTGCTAAAGCTTATTGTTATATAAACATCTCAATTTTTGTTGTTGTTTTTTGGCCCTATTTACTTCTAGCTTTACTTTCGGTACATTCATTACTTTTGTTATTAATTTTAGGACATATATTTACCAAGCTGTCTCTTCTCTTACTCTTAAGTACCTCCTTTTCTACTGCTACATCTCTACTGATCTGATCTTCCTTCCTTCAGCTGTGAATTAAACCTCTGAGTGAATTTATGCAAGTTTCTTCCAAATGCACTCTACCTCTTTTAAAGATCTTTTTATCAATAGTTGCATTCTTGATACTACAAGTCTCATTCTCCAAGTGCTCAGGTAGACAAGATTTCCTGTTCAGTGAATACCTCCCACTTGTTCATGATTCCAACACCTTCCCTTACTCAAAAGTCACAAAATACCTCAAGTGGGAAGGAACCTCTGGAGGTCATCTGATACAACCTCTGTGCTTAATCAGGGCCACCTAGGGCCAGTGGCCCAGGACCATGTCCAGACAGCTTTGGAATATCTCTAAGAAAGAAGGCTCCACAACCTTCCTGGTTGTGCCACTGTTCAGTCACTCACACAGTGAAAAGATGTTTCCTCATTTTCAGAGGAAACCTCTCATGTTTCAGTTCATGCTCATTTTCTTTGGTCTTGTCATGGGCATCACTGAATAGAGCCTGGCTCTGTCTTCTTTGACCCGTCCTTTCAGGTATTTATAGACATTAATAAGATCCTGCTTGAGTCTTTTCTTCTCCAGGCTGAACAGCCTCATCTGTCTCAGCCTTTTCGCATAAGAAACATGCTTGAGCCCCTTAATGATCTTAATGGCTCTTCACTGCATTCTCTCCAGTCTATCTGTATGTGTTTCTTGTGTATCAGAGAGCCCAGAACTGGATCCAGCACTCCAGATGTGGTCTCACCAGGGCAGAATAGAGGGGCAGGATCACCTTCCTCCACCTGCTGGCAACACTCCTCTTGATGCAGCCCAGGACACCCACTGGCCTTCTTTGGCACAAGGGTACACTGGCTCATGTATTTGTCACATTATGTACTTGTCCATAAAACTGTTATTCCTGTTGCATTCTTATGAATAGTTTTTAATACTGTCTGACTTTTCTCTATTGAATTCATTTTTACTTCTAAAACATTACCCCTCTTTTTTTCATTTATAATTAAGTCTTTAGGGTTTGTGTAATAACTATATTGCTGTCCATTTTATCTTCTTTTCCCCAGTGGATGTTTCTTCTTCCTGCATGACTTTGGTTTTCTTGATATATGTCCCACTGTTTTTTTAATCACAGTCAATCTTGGTTAAATTAAAAAAAAAAAAAATTCTTTCTTTTTGAAACTTCAGTAATTTTTTATTAATGCTCTTCCCATATTTTTTAAAATCAGAGTTTTAAATTTAATAGAATAACTAGGAGTCCAGCATCCTCCACATTTCTTTTCAATGGCTGACTCAGACAATGTATTAAGACTAGAATACCTTATGAATTAATTTGACTATGCTAGAAGGAGGCAACATTATCTTTACTTGAATATTCTTTACTTGAATATTTTCCTTAGCTACATGGTTGGCTTTTGTGAGTGATGCCAAATAATGCCTGTAAACACATTCTTCTCATTATTTTTAAATGTTACATTTTAAAAAAATATTTTAAATATTCCTATGCCCTTTCATTGTGAAATAATTGATACATATTTAAACAATCTCCTCCTGAAATATTGATTATTGTAAGTGCCTGTCTTGTCAGAGCTTTTTCTTTATATATATAAAAATCATTCCAAGTCTCTAATAATTTGAAATACCTTCTGCTGCCTCTTTTTAATACAAGTGACCACAAGTAACATAATATTATAGGAAAATAGTAAAGTTATAATATTTAATTGCAGCATTACCTGCTGATACATGTTTGTAATGTATCTTGTCTATTATTCTGTGCATTACAGCAAAAGGAGTAGTTATTTTCAGTTTTGGAGAAAATTTTTTAGGCTTTTACATTTGAGTGTCTGTACTCAATGTAAAAGCCATCAGCAGCTCCGATTACTTGAAACTGTCCCTTCTACTATCACTGACCCTGAATTTTCTTTTCTGAGATTAACATATCACTGAATTGCCAAATTGCCTGTGTATCTTATTTTCTATAATAATGCTCATATTAAGGCATATAATCTGCATCATTTCCACTTTTGCTTAATAAGGTCTTCACTGAATTTTAGAAATTATGTGGTCAGGTCCAATTGTATAGGAGAGAAATATTAATTATGTGAAAAATTCTGAGATTTAATACAGACCAAAAAAAAAAATCATAGGTTATGTAGTTTGGATTCTCTACTACAAAGCTTATGAGACAAACTGAAATCTCAGGGACAATCTTGCCCAAGGCAAGAAAAGTCCTAAAATGTTGGTGTTATATTAACTATCTCCATTCAGGCATGATTTCTTTAGGAACTTTTGCAGATACTACATGGTACTCTGTGGAGGACAAGTTGGATACATTGTCTATAAAACTATTGTCTTTTCTTTGGAAAAACAGTGAAAATAACTCAGGTGCTAAGGGTTTTCCTACTCGTTATCAGGATACTCCAGAGTGGGAAGGGTCTAATGAGGACCCTGACAATGAAAGGGATATATGTACACCCTTAAGCATAAAAATAGAATGACTATTTCACTTTATCTATATGATCTAATCAGCAATTGCCGGTAAGCATTTCAACTGCTACGCAGTATCTGTGATATTATCCATAAATTTCAAAAGTTCACAGTGGAAGTACATTATTATTGGTTTGTATTCATGTTGAGCATCTGTTTAAAATGTTTGTTATCCATTTAATCAGGAAGCAAACCTCCCTCCTGATCTGTGAATTACTCACTGGTCAAATGCCAAATCACCATCAAGAGCCAACAGCAAATAATCTACATGATTAGCTTTTAGCATTTCAGGGAGTGGGGTTTTACCTCAAACAGTGAGTACCATATGCCTCATTGCCTCGTATGATTCCTGGAGTGTTTTTCAGAAATTAGCGTTACATTATATTTTTATGATACAATTACTTTCTCTATTTTTTTCTTCTACATTTTGGGTATCTGAACTTTACTGGATACTATGCAGAACATAAAGAACAGTGAGATATATCTACTTCATTAATATTTCTCTGTAAATAGCCAACATGGATGCTTCAGGAGGAGCATAAAAGCAAGGCCACCGTATATACTTCTGTATAGTACTAAGCTTAAAAAATCCCAGCTGTATCAGCAAGTGAGGAAGTCTGGTTAAGGAATTGCTTGATAGTTCTGCTAAAGGAGCATTGAAAGTATTTTCAAATCTGATCTAACTCTGTTTTTGCACTTGCACTTTTACTAAGAAATTAGTAGATAGAAATATTATTTTCATGCAATGCATTTCCCCCTTGCAAAATCCAGACATTTAACACTGTATATTTGTCTTATATCAGTGATAGATGCTGATGTGCACAAGTAAAATGTGATATTTGTATATGTAGTTTTATTTCAGTACCCTCTATATTTCCATTATACCCACACAACACCTCTCACAACTCAGCTTAAATGTCTTGTATATTAACAGACTAACTAACCAAGACACCAAAATAATATAGGAAAATATTCTTAGCAAGAGACAACTTTTTTAACCACAAATTAAAACAACAGAAGAATAGAAATGAGGATCAAAACCTTTAGCAAGTTAGTAGGCTCTTTATCAAAGGCTCATTGCTCTTTTCCCTTGATCAGAAAGTCTCTATGTGGATATATATACTTGAGATGGAAAGAAGGCAGTAAGAAATCTTGTTTGCTTACTGGTATTCATGATGACTACACAACATCTTCCGGACATGAGAAAAAGTTACACTGAAAAATCAAAGGCCGTGTTTAAAAATGTGGCTTATATCACCTTCTTTAAAAGCACATGACACTGCATTAATGGACAAAATCATGAACAATACTGATTTTCTGTGTGAGAAACACCTGTCTGATTTTCTTCTCATGTTTTTCTTCTGTGATGTTCATACTATATTGGGTACTGTACCTCCAATTCTTGTCATACTCCACAATACCACATTCCAGTGTGGCTCTCTGGGTGGGTCAGTCATCTACCACTAATCCTGCTCCAGAGACAGTGCCTCAGTATCAGAGACAATGTGATGCTAAAGCACGTGTGACATTGTACACAGCCAAGAGACTTGGAGGACCTTGTGTTTACCTAATTGTAACTGATACACAACCCAGAGTGTGCAGTCTTATGTGTAGGAACCTCTGGGAAAGGGGGAGCACTACACAATCAATATGTAAAGTGCAACTGCTTCTCTGGGAACACAGCAATTAAATGCAATGTCTTCTCAATATTCAGTTTTCTAGGTTGATTTTTGAGCTGATGTCAATACATTAAAAGGATTGTCTTCTAATGCTGTATGCCATAAAATATCATACCATCACAGTATTTTAGCTGCTGAGATATCACTTGCTACCTCCTGTGGAACCACGTGAAAATGTGCTCTCTCTTATATTTAACAACTCCAGCATGTGAAAAGTCTATTTTTTCAGCGTAGGCAACTTTTTGTATATAGTTCCTTATTTTATGAATGCTAGTTTTGTGGTTGCGCCACTGTGGGGCTGTGGCTGCAGTGGTGATGACTGTTTGTCTTCACTGTCCAGTGTGTCTATTTTACCACTTACACAAGCAGCCTGATGTTGTGGTGGGGATAGCAGCCAAAGGCTAGTGCATAACGTCCAATATACAGAAGGCAATTCTGTGTAACTGCTTCTTAACATATTAACCTATAATTAGTCAAGAGCCAGTAAGCTACAGAAGAAGAGAAGCTTGAAACAGAGCATTGAGTCAGATGGAAAGGATAGTTCAAAGCTCCAATAACCTCTGAAAAAGTTCACCTTTCCTTTCGTGCAAGCACTGAAATAGTTTGTTTTCCAAATAATTTCTTTTCGTATACCCATCCACTTGCTACTCAGTAACTTTCTACTGGTGTAAGCTACTTTTACACTTCACTCTACAGGCTGTTTTGGTTTGGATTACAACTGTAAAAGCTGTTGATGGTACTTGAGCTCAACCTCAACTTTGGCAAAAGTGTGTGCAGCCCTTCCACACATAGCCCCTTGGGCTTGCGTTGCAGCCTCTCTGAATCAAGAGATTCTTACTTGTAAATTATCTTCTGTGTGCTCTTTCCTTTCAGACTGATGTGCCAGCAAGCCATGGTGATCCTGGCAGTAGCTGTGTGATGGATATTAGCCTGCTAAAATTTCCTATAACCTTTATCTAGGTCACATAATTAAAGCCAAGAAAAAAGTAGTAAACTTTTGCCTGTACTCTTCTGTGTTATGGCATAATGAAGAACTAGAAGTAAGCTATGTCTTTGCCAATACCAGAAAGAAAAAATTCCTTGAATTGCTCACTTCATATAGAAGCTATGAGAAAACTGAAGAAAGTACATGAAATGAGGCGCTTTCACATTTTATTTGTTAAATATTTTCTGAAGGAAATTGTAGATCTTACAATCTACTGTTACTTATACAGTTAGAAATGAAAGTGCTAAAAAATAGTTCACTAAGAAGACGCAGAACTGCGACAAAGTACAAAAAATGCCAGGCTTCACTTCAAACCATTACTCAATGAAAGCAAATTTCCAAGAAATGTAGTAGTCAGGGCAAAATGTAGATGGAGGTTTACAGGTATCACCAGGAAGCTTCTTCATGAGAACATGGCTAAAAGAGTACAGGCAAAGTGTCTTTTCCAATACTTTGTTAAAGGAGATCTGATCCCTTGCAGGGACATAGAGAAGAGATTATTAGTACTGCCTAACTTCAGGCACCTAAACTTGGAGTCTGAGCTCTTGCATGGTCAGCGTAGGCTGCTTTAGAGAGCTGGCCCAGACAAGGAGGTTAACTTTGATGTTCAAAGTCTTCTTCATAATTGATGTATAGGGAGATCATCTTTACTTAGCTACCTCCCTCCAGTGTTCCTTGTAAGAAGTTTGTAAATAATTTCCATCAGATGCTGTCACATTAGTAGTCAGCTCATTTGCTAATGAAGCAGAAGCCACATTCCAGGTATGACCATTTGACATTATGTTAGGAATGTGTGTTCTGAAACTGTCACTTCAATTTGCATAATTAACAAATGGATTATTTGTGCTATTGCTGATAACTGGGTCTAAATGAGGTTATTGAAATAAATTGACTCTGCTTTGTGAGAAGATTGAAAACTGTGCTTGCCAACGAAAACATGAATAAGTAATGAAAGAACAGAATAAGATTTAATTAAAAAGGCATATAAAAGAAGACAGAAAGACAGAAGAAAAAGACAAAGAAGTAGTACTAACTAATAAATGCAAATGAGGTGTTGTATTCAGCAATCCAGGAAGGAACAGTGACACACAGAGACAGACAAGAGCATTTATCTTATTTTCAACTACAGAGAATTACCAATTCTGTATCAATTATACTACAGGCCTGATCTGGAGGAAAATATTTTTCTTGTAGGTATGAAAAGAAGATGATGATGCAAATCAGAGTTCTTCAATCAATCAAGAACATCGAAGTCAGGATCCATATTATATTCAGTAGCCAAGTGAGAAACTGGAGAGATGGGTCTTTCACATGAAAGTGGGGACTTCTACAAATGCTTTGCATTTGTTTAGTCTGTCAACACCTCAGGAAAGCTGAGACCCTTGTGCCTGACCAGTCTGTCAGTGTCCTGGTATGGGGACTCTGCACAGTGCAGTCACCTGGATAGGAGAGCAATTTGACTAATGTGTTCAGGGACACACACACAACAGCATAAGAGAAACCCCTTCCTAGGTTTCCACACTTTTATTTGAGTATGTTACCCACTGCTGGTGACTGCCAGTGACTGTGAACACTTTGTGGCATAACAGTCTTTATTTATATACACAATGATAATAGAAAAGTGTGACAGGTTACGGTTTAAAGATTGATGGTGATAGTATCTGACTGCAAAAACTTATTCAAAGCAATATACAGACATACTCTAATCACCAATAAAAGTTAGGTTGAGATAATCATTTAGCACACATAGACTATTGCTCTCAACCAATAGGCATCTCTATGGGGGAGAAGACAGGTTCAACCTGCCAACTGATCCCAGAAGTTATGATGGAGTCTTCCATAACTTCTCCCTGTTCTTAACTTACTTTTACACTACTTCTTTATGTTTAGTTGGATCTTCAGTGACTATAGTCATACATGCCTTTGTCACTGATTGGTGTAAAATTCTCTTGCTTCACTCTTAAAGATATAGTCAATAAATTATAGATCACATGCTCAGTGAGGGGTGGCTGTACCTTGGAGGCGGGTAATTTAGGATGGAGGTGTGCATTAGTATTACAATTAGATTGCAATGAACTGAGTTAATCAAAGGAAAGCCATTTTGCCATAGTTACTGGTTTGGCAGCAAGAAATCTCTTATCTCCCTTGTTTGACAGCTGCTATGTACTTTACCAGCTACAGAGTACCATCGAGTTCCCCTCTCTGCAAGGATTACAACAGAGCCTGGCCATGGTGCCTCCACTCTGCTCCACCCTCTGTTTCAACCCCCTTAGCACATGCTTAAGGTTGCATTTTGTGTGTGGGGAGTCATTGTGGAAGAGGTTTCAGGCATGCTGACTGCATTGCACCCAGGGAGAAGCAACTGCATTTCACCCTATAATTTCCATAGTTATAACTTTTGTTAGAATGTGAATATAGCTTCACAGTTTTCTCTGATTTTACCCCCAGTCCTCTTCCCACAGAGTATCAGTCAAGAAGACAAAGAAAACTGGCATCACATCAGAAAGTGATTGCACTTAAAAGACACAGTATTATCTGTCAGAAGCTCCATACCCCCCCTACATGCTATGCAGCTTCTACTTCTGTTTTATTAACAATTTTGTAGCAGTGATATTAAATTGATATTGTACTGCACTGCATCTTGAAGGGCAAAGATAAAATCAGACATTAAAAAAAGAGAAAACACAGGCACTTGCCTTTAACAATCAAACTTTTTGTGAAAATCTCTTCTGTGTATCAGGACCCAGCTTTCTTCTGTCATTGCTGTATTTGGCATTTATAGCTGGAGAAGACTTTTTTTGGGTATCATTCAATGGTGTAGCCTGACCACCATGTCAGGCTGGTGGAGGAGAAGGAAAAGACAGTGGAGAGAAGATAAAAAAGTAAAGACAAGGAAAGTGAAACCAATTGCTGAGGAGCTGAAGAAAGAGAGACAATGAAAGAAATGCCTGCCCTCTTCCAAGCATGAAAGGAAAAAGACAGTGAGCATAAGAAAGGCAACAGGGAAGAAATGTTCAGGCTTGTAAAACAAAATCGTGAAATGAAAGAGACTGAGAAAACTCATTCTGGCAGGCAACAACTGACTGAAACAATATTGTGGTGAGCAAATAGAAATATTTTAAAAGGCCTAACTGGAGAAAAATACAGAATGTGAAAAAAGATGGTTGTAAATCCACAAAGTACAGGATATAGTATTGAATGCTGCACACACAAAACAATCAATACATTCCAGTAAAACTTAGTGGATTCTTTCTATTCAGTAGATGGTATGTAACTGTTTATGAATTATTTATATAAGCCCTCTAGAAATGCTTCAAAATGTATCAGTCCTGGTTAGGCATATTTTAGGCTCTATAAAGGATAGATGGCTGTCCACAGGATCTGAACTGATAGCTAGCCTTTTTGAAGGTTCTTCAGGACAAATGGATACTTTCCACTTTGACAGGAGATGCAATTGCAGGAGGCAGTGTGCAGCTTGCCTTGGCTTGTGTTACCAAACGTACCATGAGATTAGGGAAAATGTTGGATCACCAGAAGTCCAAAGCCCAGTTTTAAGAACATCTACAGTCCAAGAAAGAATAAAGCTTCCCAAACAGATTTGGGAGTGGTACATCATGTAGAAGGAAAGTCTGGGAGTAGACATGGAGGTACGTGTAAGAACTGACAAAGGCACGGCCCTGAGAGTAGGAGCCTGGCAAGGTATGAATGGCAGATAAGCAGTTGGTTATAGGAATTGTGAAATATAATAGAAATATTTTCCCTTCAGTGTTTTATATCGCTCTTCTACACATGGAAATGTACACTTTATAATTAAAGGTACTTATAAATAAGCTTTAAAATTAGAAGGATTTTGAACTTTTGTTCCCTTACAGAAATCTCTATAGATATTACCAATGCCAAAACATCTTTTCTGCACTTTATTCTGTTTGCTTTATGTGCCTTTGTCCCCTAAACTGTCTTAAATGTTGGGAGAAACTGCTTTCCTAGCATTTTTTAAAGAAGAATGCAGTTTATTATACATCTGGAAATAATGCATTATATAGCTCCCTCAGAATACTTTTTCTAATGTGTGTTTTGGGAACCTTAGAAATTTCAGTTATTTTTATCATGATTAGTTAAGTATAGATGTAAGTCTTGCTGACAGGTCATTTTTTAAAACTTTATCATATGTCAATGAGTGGGTGGTCCTGATACCAGGATATGACAGTGAAGGGAAACTTGGAAGAGGGGAGAAAACATGTAAAGTTAAAATGTGGCCAGTGTCAGGTGGGTCACCACATTAATGCTGTGTGGCTTTTTATTATGATAGCATTATTTTGAGTATGTAATATGCTAGTAATTCCATTGTAAATTCATGTGATATGAAAAATTTAGGAGAAAAAGGCCACAATACGTTAAAAATATCCTCCACAAGTTTTCACAGAAACCACTAGGGTCAGATTTCATAATCTTCAAGAAAACCTTTCAACTTCTGAAAATTTTCTTAGAAGTATTTACTGCAGGCATAAGCACCTTTTAGTAAAACATCCCTAATATGCACCCTGACAACTTTGCACGTAAGTGGCAGTATATTACCATTTTACTATTTTTCAGTGTGTTACAGTCAGACTTAAAAAAGCACAAACCCCAAACAAACTGCTGTACACTTATTACAGAATATATTACACCCCCTCAAATATTAAAACTTTACTTTCCTAATAAAAGAATCACAGAATCACAGAATATGCTGAGTTGGAAGGGACCTACAAGGATCATCGAGTCCATCTCTTAGCCCTGCACAGGACCATCCTCACCATGTACCTGAGAGTATCATCCAAACACTTGAACTCTGTCAGGCTTGGTGCTGGGATCACTTCCCTGGGGAGCCTGTTCCAGCACCCAATCAGCCTCTGGGCAAAGAATCTTTTTTCTAATATCCAACATAAACCTCCATTCCCTCATGTCCTGTCACTGGTCACCACAGAGAAGAGATCAGCCCCTGCCCCTTGTCTCCCCCTCACAAGGAAGTTGTAAACTATGATGAGGACTCCCCTCAAAGAGGTGTATCACAGACCAAGTGACTTCAGCCACTCCTCATACGGCTTCCGCTCAAGGCCCTTCACCATCCCTGTGGCACTCCTTTGGACACTCTCTAATAGCTTAATATCTTTCTTATATTGTGGTGACCAAAACTGCACACAATATTCAAGACGAGGCCACCCCAGCCAGAGCAGAGTGGGACAATCACCACCCCCGACTGGCTGGTGATGCTTTGCCTGATGCCGCCCAGGACATGGTTGACCCTCCTGGTTGCCAGGGCACTGCTGACTCGTATTCAACTTGCCATCAACCAAGACCCCCAAGTCCCTTTCCATGGCACTGCTTTCCAGCATCTCATTCCCCAATCCGTATGAACATTCGGGGTTGCCCCTTCCCAGGTGCAGAATCCAGCACTTCCCCTTGTTGAACCAGAAATTTTGTGCTATTTCATTACAAGACTGACAAACAATAGCAGAGAACATAGGTATAGCAGTATTTTGATTTGCTTACTGCAACGGACATACAGACTGTCAACAACATTTGAGGGATAAGTCTGTTTTTCCCTCCATTACTGAATCAATATGATTTGAACAGAGGAAATGAAAGAATCAAACTCTCCCCTCATTAGCCATGAATTCGCACGTGGGGAAGTTGCAGATCTAATTCATTAGTGATAATAGCAGCAGACAGGGATATTTTTCCCATGTAACACAAATGTCCAGCTCCCTGACCTCACCAGATATACATCTCAGTTGCACAGTCATACCATGCCAGCCACAGACACCTTGGTTCCTCTTTGATATGTGCCAAAAGGATGATGTGAAGAAGCCTTCTAAATCCCCATCTACTGCAAGATCCAGACTATGATTCCAGCAATCCTACTGCAGTTTGAACATTTCACACCTCTTCTCTCAAATTGTACAAACTAATTAAAATGAAGCCACATCAAATTTCTTTTTCAAAGGAAGCAAACTTTAAATAAAAGTTGTTATACTGCTTCCTCTTGGCTGCACCGCATTTTATAGCATCCTCAGGAGGACCAGTTGCAGAAGACCAAATGGCTAAAAAAAGTTTTTCCTCTGATTGGTCAGGTACTACTGCAAAGATGCCAAGATCCCAAAGTTCTCCTCCACATCAGGAAAGACCTGTCCCTTTTCCCCTTTTTTTCAAGGCAAGAAGGAACTGTGGTATGTAAATATTGCAGTCCATACCCTCTGTAACTGTCTTGTTTGCACATATGAATACTGCTTCTTTAAGAAAAACAGACATTGGCACTAGTGTAAGAATGTATGCTTTAATATTTGCACACATACAGATATCGGTCTGTTTAGAGTGAACAGGCTGAAGAACAGGCACACACAACTGGCACAAAAGGGGAGCTGACCTTTCAGTGTTTACCCTGGTGGTGTTTGCAGTGGCACCTACCCGGCTGACGTTGGCGACACCGTTTTGGAAAGCGCCAGTAGACTTTGCAAATCTGAAAGCTTCTTTGCAAAGCGTATACTATACTGGCTGCTGGAACTTCCTTTTCTGGGGCCCCACATTCTGTAAGCAACTAATTATGTTTTATAACATAAACAGGTTGGTATTTTGATGTGTATAACCTGCACTCCTTTAAAGTTACTATTCCTTCAAAGCAGCAACTCAAATCCTCACATACCCTCCTGCAGCTGTAGCTGTAACTGCAGCTGTAGCTGTAGCTGTAGCTGTGTGGGTTTGCCATCCACTGCAGCAGCTGTGGATGCAGCATATTCCCCAGTCCTTGGCAGTGGCGTTCTGTTTTAACAGTGCGTTGGACGAAAGAGGGAGTTTGGATTACTGGATGCAGAACAGCAGAGTACAGAAGACTAATGAAATGGGAGATTCCTAGGAAAAAGTGGTTCTCTAATAAACATCCCTTTATATTTTTCAGCCACCTGTATACCCAGGCCCATACTGCTGCCAAACGTAGGATTTTTTAATGCATACCCTTGCTTCACAGGCAAAAAAAAAGTTGTAAATAAATGATACATCTATTTAGAAACTTGTGCAGTTATTCTGAGAGGTGAGGTAGGAAGTTAGGGAATTGTAAAGACATTGCTCCTCAGGAGTAGTCAGAGGTTCTTATATGAGGCAGGTAAGTAAATGCAGTAACAAAGTCAAAGAGGCAGAAAGTAAAGGGCTGGGTCTTGCTATAAGAGAGTACAGAGTCTGGTTGCTTGTAGGTGGAAGGATGCAGCAGAAGTGTGGAGGGAGAGAAGCGTGGGACTGGGAGAGAAGGAAGTAAAGAGAAGAACTAGCTGATTCCATCCAATTGACATTTGACATTGATATCTTAATTCCTCTGATTATTATCAGTGTTCAGTTTAAAGAAGAAATGAGGGAAGAACAGTTCTTCCTGCACCACCTGCACTGCAGGCACAGAGATGGAAGCTGCTGCTGCTGCTGGTGAGGGTGGAAGCCCATTCACATCACAGTATCCTTGCGATGGTCTTATTCTTCCATGATTATATCCATATCAGCTTGATACAACCAAATGTGCCATGTGGATCGATTCCCAAAGCCATCATTGCCTCCAAAAAGATGCTGTAGCAAGACCTTTTCCTGATACTAGAAAATAATTTACCCAGCATGAGGAATGAGTATTTAGAGGTCAAGGCTACACACTGAATTGTAAATGACTGGCAAATAAGCTATTAATTAAAATAGAAATTGATTCCATCTTGTGGGATTTAAGGAGAAATAAGATTCTCACAAGGTCTCTTCTGAGTGCTCTTTTAGTACAGCTAAAGGCAGTATTTTAATTTTCAAATAATCCAACCCTATAATTAAAGTTACATTTTTGCCACAAATTTTAAAATATTAATGAAACTTGAATAAGTCTGGCTGAAGTGCTCCCGGGCAAAATATAGAAATATGCTAATGACCACCTTCTTCAAAGATCTACTTATGAAAGAGCCATATTCCAACTGACAAAGTTCATTGCTTTCATTGTCCTTTGTAATTCTAATTAAAACTTCCTTTATGAATCAATTTTTAAACCATTCCTTCCTTTCATGTGCTTCTGGAATCATATATTTAATTACACTTATCTGAAAATTTACAGGAAATACAATAATTACAAAAATTAATAATATTAAGATCTTTGTTTTAAACATTGGGTTGATTTTTGCCATCTACAGTGAGTTGATATTGAAAACTGAGGTGATATGTAGAATTACATAAATTAATTCTTAATAAGTTGACCATAACTGCCCATACTAGTGTAATTTATAAAGACCCTGTTTTGCACAGCAGGGTATGAGTGCTTTATATAGGAGAAAAAAGAATTACTAACAACCTATAATAGAAGAATTAGCATACTTGTTCATGCCAACAGAAATTCAGAATTAAATATTCTTACTGATCCTTGAGCAGTGACGTTTCAGAATGTTCCAGTTGTACTACTAGAATGTGGATAAAGGTAATTTCATCTGGCCTTTAGGCAGGTCTTGAGATATCATCCTGAGATACTAAAGGACTTCCAGCACCAACTCAGACTTGCAATAATAGCTAAATAATACAATTTTCCTGTCTGATCTATATACCTGTTCTGGTTCAGATTTGTTCAGGAATAAAAACAAAAGGAAAAAAAAATAGAAGTGGGTGAACTGTTCAAGAAGTTATGCTGTGTTATCTAAAACTATCCTTTGCTCTAGAGGTACCAGATGCAGCCCAGACATGATCTTCAGTACTTCCTTTGTTCCTTTGACTTTTGGTGCCACTGGGGGCTTCTGCCACCAAAGTCCCTTAAAAGCACCAATTCTTAAAAGCATCAGTACTTTCTCTAGGGCAATGTTACCTATGACCAGTGAAATTATGACACCTCTGTCTGATTTTTTCCACATTAAAAAGACAGGTGATTCAGACCAAGCAAGGCCTGAGATTTGTAAACTGTTCTGTTTTTTCACTGCATGATCTGATAATGAACATCTGTACCTGGGCAGAAATGCTGGATGTATGACATCTAAGAGAAAAGTTGCTGCCAAGGAGCCACTTACTGGGGCGGCATGGATGGTGTGAGATATTACAGGTGCTGACGCAGATGATTCTGTATTGGCACCTGAACATGTTTCTCAGATGAAGAAGCTCTCCTGGTGTCACTGTCAGCCTAGTTTGATGTTCTCTTCCAGTCATAAGAAGTTTGACCCAAGTAAGTAGGCCTGTTGTTCTCCTCCACCTCCCAACCTCCCAATGGCACAAGCTTTTAAGAACTGGGATGATGTGGGAAGCAGAACCTGAATCCAAGTAGGGGCACAAATATGGCAGAGCCTGTCCCAGGGTAAAAATGTGTTTCTTAGAGACAGATTACTCCAGGTCATCAAGATATCTGAATTCCTCTGATTATTATCAGCTGCAGGGAACTGTGAGTAAAGAAGAGCAGCCTATGTAGGAGCAGTTTCATAGGTCCTTTTTCATATGTTTTGATTTAAAAACCAAACAAATGACACTTAAGTACATGGTTTAGTAGTGGACATGGCGGTGCTACGTTAACAGTTGGACTCAATGATCTTAAGGGTCTTCTCCAACTGATGATTCTACAATTTTATAAATATGTACATAATGAACAAAACAGACTCAAGTATTTCTGTAATCGGGAAAGGTAAACATTTATACCTTGCAGCATTTCCAACTCTGGGGGCAGGACAGTGGGGTGATCAGTGCTATGTAACTCGCAGTGGTTCTCAGCTACTGCTTTTTTCAGAGATAGTGCAGCTGAAATCCAAAATTTCACATGAAGTTACAGTTTGTCAGCATCTGCCTTCCTGCTACTGTGAAAGATAAAGCAGGCAAACACTAATAGGACAACAAATCTGATACCAATGTGTCTTTGCCTTCCTTCCAGTAAACAAAATGCATAATTCACATGCAGTCATACAGTAAAGGCCAGCCTGGAATTTACTGGTAGTATAATATTTGGAATCCAAAGTTGGTGGCTTCTAGATACCCACAGTATCTTCTTCACTGTAAGTGGGACTCCCTAGTTTGTTCAGTGACCCAGGTAGCTCAGTAGAGCTGCCTGTATAATTTTTCCCACCCAGTAAGGATTTCTCTATCTTTGTAGAGTCACTAGTTATTGCTCCTCCTAAGTACCCAAACTCTTTCAAAGAGGGAGTAGAGATGAGGCCCTCAAGATGGGTGAAACCTGTGGGACTGATACTTACAGACTGCATGTACCACAGCTGTGAACAGTTTAAGCTGTACAGGTCATGCTGGAAGCCTCCCAAAAGAGGCCACATCTCTCCCTGTCAGACAAGAGAAATGCCTAGTACTTGCTGGGTCAGTCCCTCAATGAGAGGATGTGCTGATGATACAGCAATGAGGGACACAACTCTGAGGCCTCCCCAGCCAAGGGCTGCACAAGAGCAAGAACAAGAGCTGAGTTACTCCCTGCAGTGCTCCATGCCTCTGCTTCAGCTCTACCTCCTGGGCAACCTCTGGGCTATAGTCACAGGCCCACCTTCTCTGGTGTTTCCAGACTCTTCCCACCCTAATGAGAAATGTGCTAGGCACATAATTTAAACTTTCTGGTTTTGTCCCTCTCCTCAAGATAACTGGCTAGTGCATCTGAATTCAGACAGAAGCATCTCTCAGTAATGGGATATTAACAGTCTTGTGTCAATATATATATAGAAAAAGGGTCAGAAGGCAGGAGAAGAATGGAAATGATGTAATCCCTGGAAATGAGCCTCTTCCATGACTGGCACATAGTTTCCTCTAATTTGTTGTTCAAGGACCCTGTATGGCTTTGTCATCTCCACCTACTTTACTGGGTGTAATGGGAAGGATGTAGGTGGTTGATTATGCATCTGAGTGGGCTCTTTGGATAATGTTACAAGGAAGGGTGACCTTCAGCTGAAGTAAGTCAATGGTGTAGTCAATGCTATGTCTTGTCTGGACTTGAGCTCTTCCTTGCTGCTGCCCTTCCCGAGGTACTCCCACAACCAGCAGGAACCGCACCAAGTTGCTCTTGCAGAACAGTTCACTGGATAGGGACATAGTTCTCCTTCATAAAGGGTGACAACATTTCCATTCCTCTCCATCACACTGTGTGCTGCCACTGACCTTAGGATGATGTTTTGCCAACAGAAGGAGAGCATGTTGGCAAAGGCAGCACAGAGGAGGGAGAAGGCAGAAGAAGGGTGAAGACTACTTATTACCATCGAAACTCAAAGGGTATCCTGATACTATATACCAAAATTTCCTTCTTTACTGCTGTCTGGGTGTTATTCCCCAATACAAAGAAGACCATCTTCTTCTGCATCTTAGAGATTTATCACCACAGCTGAGACCTCCATCCTCTCCTCAATGTCTGTGTGAGTCTCAGGTTGGGGCAAGACAACATGATCAATGAGGGTAAAAATTTGCTCTAAACATCACCCCCTCCCTCCTCCCCAAACAAACAAACAAACAAAATTTATCTAGATACTTTGGAGGAACAAAGGGAAAAGGTGAAACAAGAAGGGGAACAGGACAGAAGCCAATAGGAAGGACTTTCCTCTATCACTTCCCTTTCAAGGGGGGATACACTGAGGAGTCTAGTGTAGCAGGATCATTCCTGGCAATAGCGACAGTGGTTGCAGAAGTTGAGATGGTAAACATTTGATTCCCCCCTCAACCCCCAGGAAGGTAGTAGGGATTTCCATTTTTGTGCTGCTGTGAAGACTGTGCCATGAACACAGGTAGGGGGTCAGGGCTTGTCCTTCAACCCTGACTGGCCTCTGCTGGGCTGCACCTCAGTCTGCCAGGGAAACAGACAGCAAAAAGACACTGGCTCACCTATGCTCCCCGTGCAGCCTCCTCAGGCTAGCACTGGACACAGAGCAGTGGGCTAGATTGGTCTGACACAGCACGGGACTCCATATGTCCTTCATTTATTCTTATTATTCAAAGATTTCCTATGGTGAGATTTAGACAGAAAAAAAAAGTGCTTCTAACTGCCTACACTTCATAGTATCTGTGATACTGTTTCTGTGTCAGCCAACTCAGACAAGCAATCAGAGTGCCTGGGGAGAAAGAATTTACTCCTTGGGGGGACAAAAAACCCAAACCCAACCAATTTAAAAAACACAAACCTTTAGTGTTTTCACTGCAAAAATCTTGGACCGAAGACATCTCCATAAATTCTCATTTTCAAATATTTTTCTCCCTTTTTAATTTGATTCCTTGCTGTAATTCGTACATTGATAAAGATGCTACTTTTAACAGTGATATTGAAAACTTACTGATATTTCTACTTCACTTTATAAAGACTGATATGCCTAAAACAAGCCATTTCTCTTCCAGAGAATTAATGACTCTCACAGGGTCAAACTGGACAGGACTGGACCATTACAATTAAACTGCTAAACCGTTATCCCACAGCGATGTTAAATACCCTGTTCTAACTGGCAGGAAGGGATTCAAACTTCAGTTTGTTTCCTCACACATGCAGCTCAAGTCATACATACATATGTATAAATAACTAAATCGTCATCCACATTTCAAATAAAAACACAGGGAAAAAATAATGAAATTTACTATTAGGGTTTTTTTTCCCAAACTTATCATGACAAAATCTGCCTCTCTTAGAGTAAAAGTTGGTTTTGAGCAAAATGCTCCAGTCCTGTTTCTGCAGCAACGCTGTGCACAAGAGCAACATTTAATTCAGTTAATTTTATGGGACAAATAGATGGAGACAATAACCGCCAACAAAGCTCCCAGTCATATCCAAATCAGTCAGCAGCAAAAGGACTTAGAACAAAGTGTTTTTGCTCCTAAGGGTTGAATTTGTTGGAGCTGTCTATCTGTTTAGGCAGAACAAACTAGCATGCTCATAAGTCCCCTATCCCTCCAAACCAAAAAAAAGCAGATGTTGTGAGCTTGAGAGCGTGAATAAACAGGAGACTAAATCAACAAGAATAAATATGGTACCATACACCTGCCCCAATTAGTACTTTATTTCAAATACATTAAATGCAAATATTGTTTTCCAGTGTGATTTCATTTTGCCAGAAGTGCCCTCATCACTGGGTTACAAAAGTGTTACTACACATCTTCCTGGCTCAAAGCATACTTGATTATTTTGTGAAATAGAAGTGACAGAGAGAATGTTGTTCTGACTCACTGTAATGTACAGGTTGGGGAAATTAATCATGGGCAATCAGGCTCAAATCCTTTTAGAGAGGGATGGAAATAGAAACCTACCCCTTCAGATGTTGATTATCTCTTGTGGTACTGTGTAAAGAAAACACAGTATGTATTTGTCTTTTGTGATATTTTAGGAACAGCCATACTGAAATGATCCTGTGTGCTAATATTTAACGTCAGAGACTATTTCTGAGAGTCCAATCGTTCTTCATTTCAGGAACTTTTTGTTTGGTAAACAAAATATGTTTTGATCTTTATACACTTAAGAGGCAAGCAGAGCAAATTAACCAGTTTAATAATAAACTACAGTTCAGAAATCAGAACAATTTCCTGTATCTGTCTTTTAAAATGTATCTTCAAAGTAATTTAAATAATGACATTTTTCTTTTTAATGATAATCTGTCTTCCCTTCACCCCAGCTCCCCATTGGCCTGCAGCTCTGACATTTCTCCATTGGTTAAAATCTTTCTTGGACTTCATACCAGTTGAAGAATGTTAATTGATGATAATTTTTGTACACTGTTGCTCTTGGACAAAATTAAACTAAAAAAAATAAAAGTTCTTAATCTCAATTAGAAGCAGAGTAGAAGCTCCCTTCAATAGAAATAATTACTTCCAATCACTCTAAATACACAAGAATGCCTTTTTCAAAGTATTACAATGATATAAATAGAGTTCTGTTCTCATGCAATCATTGTATTAAAATTTAAAATGAAATGTTTTAAACTAGTAGCATAAAAGTAAAATTTTAATGAATGTTTATTTAATAGATTTCATGTATATATACAATTTCTGTTTGACTTTTACAGACCTTTGTGATTATTTTTTTTTAGTCACTTTTGTGAAATACATGGTGAGGATGGTGCAGAAAAACAATTCTGCCAATCTTGCTCTTTGTTGTAGCAATGGATAATACGTGATACTAGGTATGGCTCCTTTTCTTGAAGGCCAAGAGCTGTGGAGTGCTACATGTATCTATTAAGTGCTGTTCTTTTAAGTATTTTTTCTGAGGGACTGATAGAAAAATATGATTTTTGTGAATTCTGTCTGTATAATACCAAAAGCAATGGATAGAAAATGATGCTACAATGTCTAAAGATGACCAACATTTGAATTAACATCATGTTGCACAAAGTGTACTAGAGAATGTACAGTGATACTTGTTGATAAAAGAAAATGCATGGAAATACTACCTGGTACATGTAATGTGTCCAGGGACTTGTACAACTTCTGATAGATGGTATAGGGTCTTAATGCATCTTTTTACTCCGGTAAATCTAGCCACAGGAAAGCTATGCTGCGCATTTTATGCTGCACATTTTTTGTTTTTGAGTTCTGTCTCTAAATTGCCAATATAGCAGTGCTCCACAAGAATAACACAGTTCACAAGATCCTCAACAATGGACGTGACCAAGACATTTTCAGCTGAAGGAATCCATCTATTGAAAGATCTTGCAACACTGGAATAATCTTGCACATTACTGTACTCACACCCAGAATAGCAGAAATACCAACACCCATCATTTCTTTACTTCATTTGTTGTTCTTGCCAGAAGCCTTTTGTGTCAGTTTTGTAAATCTGACCAGAAAATTAAAAAACTGCAGGGACAGTTTGGGCAAAAGCTTAATGCAAGGCTTTGAGCAGAGCTCATCCATTTTAGTCACCAACCTTCAGATGGATATATTTACCTTCTCTAGCTCTACATATATTTAATTGAAAAAACCCAAACAGATTAAACAATAATCAACAAAAGTAAAATCAATTCAGACCACTCAACAACATGGTGGGCATATTAGATTTCAGCACAGGAGAGTTCAGGAACCTGCTCCAGATCAGGAAGAGATTAAATTTGAAAACTGGTCTCCCACCTTAGAGACTTGCTTCTGAAAAGTCTCCTGCTTGACCATTTTTGTGGGAGTCTGAAGCAATTTGCTACATTGTTAGTACAGATGGGCAGGTGGGGGCCTGATTTGAGAGTGGACATGTCAAAACGCCATTTGTCAAAATCGTAACACTTTTATGTGGTCACAAATCATACAGCCATAAACCAAATGCAAAGGGCACAGTCACAGAGTGTAAAAAGTTTGCTGACAAATTAATTGATAACAAAAAGAATCAATTTCAATGAGGCCTATCTCTTTTTGCATTAGTATTTATTTTATTGAATCTAAAACTTGCATTATCATATATTAAGGTCTTCAATTTGACAAAGACTAAATATGATCAAGTGCTTTCAAAAGGTATGACAAATACTCAAAAAGAAATATGGAAAGTGATATTTTATCTGTATTCTGTTTGAAGCCCAGCAGATGTCCAGTGCTGATGGAAAAGGGCAACTACTACAATTTCCAGTTGATGGAAACTGGATGGAACCCCATAAATATCTTCACTCCTTTAGAATTTTTTGGTTCCTCGTCTGCAACCATTAATGGCTCTAACAGTAAATCTTTTCTGTTGCTTTATAATGAAATAGCACTTGTGCCTGTACACAGAATAAATGGCTTGGTATGACACATACTCTTTACTAGGTGATAATGTTAAGCTGTACCTCAATGCTTGCCACCAGCATGCTTGTGGCAAATGGGGGCAGAGCCCTCCCCAAATCTTCGTTCATGAAGCCTAGCCATGATGATTGATGATGATTCACCTCAATGCTACAGAGTCTAGGTCTTGGCCTCCAGAGGTCTAGAGAAGATAGAAGCAAGATGTAGCTAGACAACAGTAATGAGCATTAAAAAATTCCAGATCTGATGTGTAGACTCCAGGAAGTCCTAATGTTTTGTTTCCTTCCCGTTTCTTCAAACTCTTTTGCATGGACAGGATGTTAGTATGGCTCATTCTTCTGTATCCGAAATGATAGGTGTTAAATTGTCTTAGCACATAAACATGGAAAAAACTTGCATCTAGTCTGTGTATCCAGTTGCACAGTGGTATTTTATCTCACACAGTTTTGCTATAAAAAAAAAGTTTAGTGCCCAGTACTTGGGTGCAGAAGCCCACTTCCCAGCAACACAAGGAAAAAAGTCATAAAGATCAACGATTACAGAGCGTAACACTTTTTGCATATCACAGAGCATAAGTACCTATAGCATCCTGCACTTAGTTCCAAAGTATTTAGGGAAGTTATAACCAAAACTGAGAGAGTATAAGAAGAAGCAGTGTGTTACTTTGCATGGCATTGTTTCTCTTGGGCCCATGAAATTTGGAAGCATTTGTAGAGCCGGCCTGAAGCCAGCTGGATTCTGATGAATTTTAACCTCAGAGTCTCAGTTTTTGAAAATGAAAATACAGAGAACCTTTGCAAGCTGCTACAGCAGTCCTGTGAAGACTGGAAGCTGGTCAATTCTGAAGTTAGCTCAATGTAACAAATTATACTAAGTAAATGAAATATTGTCCTGATTAGCTTGCATAAAAATTTCAGGCTAGAAGACTTTGATACAATGAAAATTATATACATGATGCCTATTCTTGCCTGGGAAAGAAATGAGTGGTTACAAGGTTTTGAATTCTCCTTTGTAAAGAGAAGTCTCATGTGGCTGGTCTGAATCCACAATAAAATTCCTGTCCTGATCCCTCCAGCCATATCCACATGTTCTGGACTTTTGTGGAGCTCACAGCTTTTTCTCTTTGCTGTGTCTCAGCAGGAGCAGGCCAGCTTAGCATCCTCTTGCCAGCCGCCAAGGATGGAGGCGGCCGCGGACGTGGCCCCCCTCAACCTTTTCTGGGCAATAGCTTTTGCAGGACCGAGGCCAGCTTCTGGCTGAGGCT
>NW_021939396.1:30603600-30621457 GCF_001715985.3 Manacus vitellinus | reverse complement strand
TTCGCGCGTGCTCGCCCAGGGTGTAGGAATGACCGCGGCTTTCCTACCTAAAGTATTCAGTTACCTAGTAGGCGGTGTTGGGATACTGTATTCTTGGAGGTGGTGCTACTTTTTCTGATCGTTTCCAGTGCTTTCCTTTGTTTAGGGAATAGAATAACCCCGTCTTCCCCCATTTTCTTGTCCGAGTTGAATACCTTTAGTTTCATCATGTATTTTTTTGAAATCATAGAACAAAAGCTTTAATCAAAGTCATATTTCGAAATGCACTAAGAGGGGCTATTTTATATCAACTTTATTGTGGATTTCAAGTTTACACTTTGGTGATGAATGCAAGCCTTAAACTTCTTTTGTTCTTAAATTCCAATTTTGAGAGACCTTATCTGCAGTCTAATCTTCATTGATGTGTGGCTCCTTCGAAGTAGATATGAAAAGTATACTTTTTGCATTCAGACACTGAAATGGGCATACCAGTGTAATGTATAAAACCACTTGAACAGAATGAGGTTCATAAGGTTGAAGATAACCTATCTTTCCGAATCAAGAGTGTGTACTTATTAGAGTAAAAAAAAGTAGCATCCTGCTTTCTCCCCATCAAATAACAGTGACAAACTCTGTACTAACTACAGGATTTTTTTCTTTGTAAGTTCATACAGGCCAGTCCTTCAGTCTACAAATTACATTACTCTCTCTTATGTATTTACAGCCAACAGACGTGGAAGAAAGACTTTGTCTTGGAGCTAACTCCTGAGCATTTTTGAGATCATTCATCATGAAGTATGTAGTACAGGAATGGCTCAGAATAACTATCTTGCTATTCATAGCTCAAGCAGTTTCTGCAATGATTCTTCCCAATGCCACGCTCTTAGAGGAACTTTTGGAAAAGTACATGGATGAAGATGGTGAGTGGTGGATCGCCAAGCAGAGAGGGAAAAGGGCTATCACAGACAGTGATATGCAAAGTATCTTGGATCTTCATAATAAGTTACGGGGTCAGGTGTATCCACCAGCTTCCAATATGGAATATATGGTAAGGAAAAACTGATAGCGACATGCAGAAAGAATTGTTCTTAGTATAGTTACTATCACTTTATGAAACAGCATAATTTTAGTCTTAGTTTGCTTGTCTTCTCATTTAAAGCATATGTCACTTTTCTTTTTGTACAGAGTTGAAATGTGAGATAAAAATGCATGTTTGTGGATCAAGTATCACGTTCTATTGATATTCATGCATTTAATCTCTCATAGCTCACTTAAATTTAAGTAGCAGTTCCTCAGTGTTAGGGGCCAATTTCCAAAACTGTGGTCCTCAAAATAATTGATTGTGATTGTGGCCTAAGTTACCATCTAAGAAGGGTACTGAACTATGAAGTTTCAAAATAACATATATTCTTTCCCATGCTTCTAGGTCAGATGGAATTTCTGAGCTAAATGAGAGTCTTATAACAAGAAAGTCTTCTATTTAAATTGGCATGTGTTACTGGAGTCCTGCATGTTTCTGTGTTTAACAGATTAATAATGTAATACATAATTTCTGTTTGTATTTTTTTCTTTAGGAAGCCTCTATATTTGGATTATTATTATTAGCATTAAGTCTCCCATGTTTCTGAACTTTGATTTTATTCCGTAGTTCAAGGCTAACTTTAGCTCTCCTTGCTAAGTAGATCAAATCAGGTCATGAGAGCTTTTAAGAAGTCCAGAGTTTTGACAAGAGTGGGCAATTTTACTCACGTCGGCATCTTTTTCCTGTTTCCATGTGGTGTATTATTTGTTTATCTATTCAAGCACCAGAGAAATAGCATTGCTATAGGTTGGGTTGTTTATGTTAAATATTACACAGGTTTCATGACGCTTTCTGTGACAGAGGTTTGTATTAACACACTTCAAGATGTAGATATCTTTCCCAGTCTGCACATATCCTTAAACTTTGTTTCCTGTTGTGACTTTTTCAGACCTTGTTATAATAGAGGTTAACATTTTGTTCCCAGTAACTCAAGTTGATTGATTTCTGGAAAACGCAAGAAAAAGCTGTTAAGCCTTTTTGTAAAATAAGAATAGGGAAGACTATTGTTTTCCCATGTTAAAAGACTGCAAACTTTTTTCTCAAGATTATGTGAAAGCATAGCTATGATTTTCAGTTATGTGCCTTTCTCCATTCCTAATGCCATTCTACATTTGCCTGTCTTACATATCTTGAAAAGAAGAATTTGGATGTAGTCACTGAAGCAAGACTTTTGACAGCTCTATGCTTCGAAGATTCCTCCTGCACTGCACACACTTTGGCTTAGACTCTGTTAGGTCTACATCTGGAACAAGTTTTTGTGGTTTTGTTGTTGTTTTTTCTGCGCTCTCCAATGACCCCTGAGCCAGAGTACAAGTAGCATGAAAACGTGATTACCCAATTTTGATGCTGAGGATGTTATTCAGAACAGGACAGCAGCTTTCAAAAGGGTGGGATTCAATTTTTGCATAATATCCAAGGGAATAAGGGGTTGGGATGGGCAAGGGTTTGGGGTCTGTGAATGCAGAGGGTCTGTGTGAAGGGTCAGGTCAGAAGGACTCATGAGAAGGCATAGAGAGAGGCTAAGAGTCTAGTCAAGAAGGTTGAGAAATCAGAGTTATGGAGGAAAGGAGCACTTGATGAATAGATGTGATTAGGGGAAGAACTGGGACTGTCTGTGCAGAGAAAATTTGGGATCAGAAGTTTGTGGAGGGAGGTTAAGAGGACAAAAATTTGCTAAGAGGCAATTTTAAAAGGCTTAACCTGTGAATGAGTGGGGAGGGAGATGGTACCTGGAGGAAGCAGGAGAGAGTCAGTCTTTGGAACTGAGAGGGGACAGTGGGAGCTGCCTGCTTCTTGAACAGAAGGAGTAAATGACAGGATTTCTGATTGTTTGCACATATACTTTTATTATACACTTTGTGATTTCCCTTTCAGTGTCTTACCAAAGGTGAATTTCAGTCCTCCAGAACAGGGAAATAATCCCCCTAAATGTTTGCCTGATGTTTAGCAAACTAGATAAGTACAAATGAAACACTTTTGTCTACTTTTGGTGTGCTTTATTAGAATAGACATGCTGGCAAAAAAATCTGCTATGGGCACAGTCCTGTCCCTCTGTACTAGTAAAACTTCTCCTTATAAATACAGCTAGTTCTGCTTGGGGAAATGAAGTTTTATGTCTCACCGAATCTGAATGGAGGTGGTCGAGGTCCAGGTGCCTCACTTGTACACCTCTGTCTCTATTAGTCTGTCGTATAGTTGAGAAGTTTAGGATCTCCACTCTCTGAGTGGAGCTGGGAGAAGGAATGTGGGGGATGTATGCTCTCATTGCACTGTTAGTCTGTAACATCTCAGGTAACCTAACAGGTGGCTCTGGCTGAAATGCTTCTGTCCTGCTCCTGCTAATAGAATGTACCAGAGCTGATTATGAGAGTGATCCAAGTACTTAAAGAATCAAGATTTTATATTTTAAAATTTACTTTTTTTTCCCATTCTGAGTCATGAAGCTAGTTCCATACATGGCTGAATCAGATGAGTTCAGTGCTATAAAAGTTGCTGGGAATGTATAGCTAAGAAATGGGAGGGATGGGAGGGTAGGACAATCAGTTATATGACTTAACTTGCAAAGTCCAGCCTTATCTTTGAGATGAGGTCTCTCTATTAAAAAAAAAAAATTAAAAGGTTGAATTACAGATATTCTGTACAACTTTACACTCTTCCCATATGCCTTGAAGAAGAAAAGGGTACTGGGCTATCACAGTTAAAGACCTAAAGTTATTAGCTTCAGTACGATTCACAGTAGATAGGTCTAAAACATTCTTATGGTTGTCTGGCTGAACTTACTGGATGAAAAGTTCATTTTCCCAAGTACTGTGGCTCTGGTGATGAGCAGTAGTGAATTCCTAGGGTAAAAGAATAAGAATAGAGCATATCAACAGAGAGATTTCTGCAATGAAACCCCCCAGCTTCCAGCAAACAGCAACTTAGGGAATTCCTGACTCTGGTGGCATACTTTTGTGTCAAATGGAATAGTCTCAGATGGAATTTTTGTGAATCTGAGTGCTTTTGAGTTCATTTAGTTCAGTTGTATTCTTTGAATCCATAGCATCAAATTGCATAGCTCTATAAATTTAATTATGTACTGTGTGAAAAAGTACTTTTTCTTGTTTGTTTTTTTTTTGCTTTAAACCTGTTCTTTTATGCCTTATTTTACTTTATTGTGAGAAATAATTTTCTCAGAGATCACATAGCTTTCTTTTGAAGAATTGTGCTTCCCTTACTCGAAAACTGTTCTATCTGAAAAGCAGTTCCATTTTGTTTTCCTTCTCTGTCAGATATGGTTCTCCTGTTTTCCTTTTATTTCAAAGGAAACAAACCAAACTGTTGACAGTTAGGGTATACTCCAAATTGATGTAGTTGTATTTATTTTCTTCACTTCCTAATAATTTCTAATTTTTGACTGGCTGAATTAAAGCCAACATTTTTCATAGAGCTATTCACAATGACTTTAAGACCTTTCTAATGTGCTAAGAGGTCATTTACTACACTACAGTGTGTATATAGTTGGCTGTAACCTCCAGCCGTGTCACTATTATTTTGTATGTGTTCACATTGAATGCTATCTATCATTTTGCTTCCAATCACTTAGTATTAATGAATTTCCCATCTTTATCTTGTATTTTTCCTATCTTGTTTTTAACTATCTTAAGTAGTGAGTACTATCTTGCATTCCCTTTTCTGGGGCTATTGTGATCAAGGTATACAGCAGAGGACAATGGACACATCTTGAAGGGAATTTGAAAAGTTATTTTGTATTCTTAAATCTTTTTACTGTCATTTACCACTTTTTTCTTTATCTCGTGATAGCTTAATTTGATTTGTTTATTAATTTTTAAATAGCTTAGGAACTCTTGAAAATTTAACTGCATTTTAACCCTTTTTGACATGTTTTTGACACTTTCAAAGTATAATTAATATATTTGGGAAGAATTTGTATTATCTATGTATTTCAGTATTGTTTTTTAACTTATCCTATGAAATTGTCCCAACAGAAGTCAGTTTTTTGGTCTGCAGTTTCTCAGGATCTGCTAGAAGCTTTCTAAAATACTAACACCCATGTGCTGTTTTTTGTTACTGTGGTAATGAGGCCATTTTAAAAGAGAGAGTGTACCACACAGTAATTTAGAAGTTTCATGATCAAGTTTTTCCAGATTCTTCAAGGATATTGTCTGCTCCTGGCAATTTGATACTGTCAATATTTTCATTTTCAGCTAATGTTTAAGTCTCCTATGTGTCCTCTACCTTATCTTCTGTTTCTTTCTCTGTATAGAAGAATCCTGGTGAGAGATCCTGCGTAAGCTCATCTGTAGGGAACAGTAGTGCAACAAGTTCTGTTAACTCCTCTGCAGTGGCCTTATGACTGCGTGTTAGATCATTTCTTCCTAGACCTCTTCCTTGAATGCTGAGAGAGTTTTTGGATTGTCAACATTATGACTTAAATAGAAAAAAAAATATTTCTTGAGGTTATGATGAACAGTTTGTTATGAAAATGCATGGCAGACGTGTGCTGTATATTTGTTTGTCTGGATTGTTTCCTAGTAAAGAAAGGAGTAAGGAAAGTTTTCTTTTTGCTATGCATATGGATTTTACAGCACTGGAAAGAGAGCAAAGAGGGATGATGTTTCCCTGCTGCCTTTCTAAAGCACCCAAACAGTACATAGCAGAAGGTTGTGTGAATCATTATGCTTTCAACATTTCCCACCCTGGACCATTGACACCAGCGTGGCCTTCACACCATATATGCACTTGGAGCACATCTGTATGGAAGAGATACTTGAGCTAGTACTGAAAACTGCAGCTGACTGCTGCTGGCAGTGTTCAGTCTGACCAGATCAGGGAGCTGCTGTGGCTCTGATGTTCTGTGGCTGCTCAGGTGTCCCTCCTTGTTCCTCTCCTGTGTTGGAGCTGCCTGTGCCTGCCCAGCCTCCCTTGGCAAAGACCTGTCCTTTAAGGCAAAAATGGGAACCATTGTGCTTTGTCATATACTTGTCTATGGTTTGTTGTGGATTGATGTGGAAGGGTTCCCTTATTCTCTGTTATTCAGTTCAGGTAGAAAGGGATTTATTGCATATTAATAAATTCTTAGTAGATTGTAAAGTCTTAGTAATATTTGAAAAAATTGTTTTAGGCACCATAACCTACAATTTCCTAAACTCTTGATCTTTTTATTGGTTTTGTAAGCATTCTTTGTTTAGCATGGATTGAAATTGGAAAACCTCTTCCCCCCCCCAATAATTTAATTGGTAACATTGCACCTTAATAAAAGTGAACCTATTAATGAAAACTTAGATTTGTTTTTCATGATCATTGCAATCAACACTTTAAAAATAGTCATTATTATTTGGATAGTGGAAGTTGTTAGTTCCTTTGTATTCCAAACAGTTATACTTTGCAAAATAAAAGGACCCACCAAGGATAAAACTTAAAAAGTAATTTTGATTAATGGATTTAGGATGCATTCTATTTTAAACCATTTTTTTAGTATCCATTCCTTGATTTCATCCGTGTTTTTCCAAACAAAAGAGTAAGTCAAATAGCTCATGCAAGATCCTCATTTCATGCCTGTGGAATTTGCTGTACTTAAAAGTGTTTGGGTTCCCAGCTTGACAGATAGCAGAACATTTCAACCTGCTATTTCTTGGCACAGAGCCACACACTGCATTTTGTAATTACTATAATTGGACAACATCAGTATCCTCTAGGGATACTATCCTCTGCTTATTTAATTATTTCTAGTCTTCTGGGAAGATTCTTCGGATAAATACATTGCAAAACCCATGTCTTGCTTCTATAAAGTTTTATTTTGGAAACTTTGTGAAGAAAATATAGTCTTCTATGGGTGCTTTTAAAAAAATTCAGATTAGAATATTTATTTGGTTCATAGAGTGGAAAAGTATATATTTATTCTTACTTTTTGTTGGTATAATATCTCTGTAGGTGTTAGTTTCAAAACCTTGATAGTGATGTGTTGAATATAATTCCTTTCAAAACCATGACTGCCTTGTGACTTCTGTGGAACCTTATATTTTGGAAGGCTTAAAGATTTGCCACTCCATTTCAATAAGTTCAGGAACACTTCAGAAGAAGAAAATTAAGTAATTTGAGACCGTAAATATTTCTCATTTAGGTTTTTTATAATTTTTCTGCTGGCAAATTCCTGCTATATTGAAATAGAAACCATTAAACTTTGGATCATTTGAACCCACTAGTTGACAGAGCTCTTGAATGGATGATAGTAAAATGTTATTTATTGCATTGCAGTGACTCAGTAGGGAGTAAAATAATTTTTTTTTGCTATTTTGCGATGCTTTTAGATTCTATGATTTGTTTTAAGTCTGGAAGTAGCAGTTTCTCTATATATGTCTCTATCAGCTCCCAGTTGAGATTTTTTTGTCATATCCATTGTTCTTAGGAAAATTGAAACAGCGTTAGGAAATGTAAAGGAAGGCCTTTTAGTGGATGTACAAGTTTTGGTGAATTTTTATGTTCTGAAGTGCCCTGTTAAATTTCCTAGACCTTTCTGACAAAATTTTTGATGTCTCCATTTAGTGTGTCTTATCCATCTTGCCAAAACTCTTCAGGGATGCTTGGTTAAAAACAATTCCTGTTCCTTCTTGAGCAGAGGACTTTGGTTTGTGGAATTCCTTAAGTGGCTGAAGAGCGCGTTGGGTGCCAAGAACAGAGCAGCTCTATTCAGAGTGAACCTGCCTGCTTTCCCTCTAGTTTTCCACTTTTCTGCTCCACTTCAAAGATTGGTGGAAGTGCTTCAGCTCCTTTGCCTCTGCTCAAAGGCTACTGACACTGCATCAAAGAACACAGTGACGTTGACTTATCCTCTTATTCTCTCTGGCAGTTTTAGCAAAGGATTGTGCACTGTGAAGTGGCCAAGAAAAGAAGTGGATAAGTCCATGGTATGACTTTTATTGATGTAATGCCAACAACAACTAGGCAACTCCAAGTAAAGAAACTGAAAGTGGAAAGTAGCAGAAAGGCTCACTGTCTCGAAGTTTAAGGAAGCCTTCCCAAAATAAAATAATTAGCAACACAGGACAGACACTGTTCATCTTTTATTTTTGCTGTCAGAGAATTTCTTCAACCCCCATATCAAAAAAGCTTATGGAATATTAATCGGTAACAGCAGAATCAAAGCTTAAATACAAAATGTAAACTGAACACAGAAATCATCAATGAGATTTGTAAAAGTAACTCCATGTCGTCCGTCATCTTCAAGATATCTGCCTTGGAATCTTCCTTAACTTCTCACTTTATTGAAATGCTATATATGAATTTATGCTGTTATCCGTAAATATAATCATCAACCTTAATTTTGGCATAAGTAGAATGACTATCATAGAAAAAAGTGTGATTCATTAAGAAGACTATTCTCCGTCCTTATAGAGAAGGACAAATTTCACTTCATTATGAAACAAGAAAAGTTTCTTAAAATGAGGTTGTGAAATTCAGAATTTGGCTGCCTGATAGGTATTACAATATATTTGTCCTGAATTCCCTGTTGGATTTTCAAATGATCAGGCATTCCTTTAATACATTTTCAGCTCTCTTTTTTTAGATTTTATTTGAACATATTTCTGACAGTAGTGCCAAGTCACATATGATCAATGGATGCTCTCTGGCAGCAAGTTTAATTCACTAATGTCAAATCACAGTGGTCATCTTTTAAAAGCATTTACTGTGACACATATTTGAGATACCGCAGCTAATTCCTGTTCAAAGCCCAGGAAATTCTGTAGCATCTCTAAACTGCTGTATGAAAGCAATCGGTTACAGCGAGTTTATCCTGGTAATCACTACCAGGATTTGAGGTAAGGACTTGTTCTCTGGTCAGTTTGTGATTAGCTATAAATATTTATGAATACTACTTGTGATGAATGTGTGTAATTCATAATTTGACAATGGATAAACTAGAGAAATCAAGATCAGCTTTTATGCTGTTGGTTCTCTTCCATTCCTTTTAGAATATAGAAGTGAATGGATGATTTTTAGTCATGTTCTAATAGAAAGTCTTAATGCATTGCTTTTAAGAAGTAGCAAAGTAAATGCACTGTTTCAGAACACCTTGGAAAGCTGAATATTCCAGCGAGGATTTTTTAACATGCTTAGAGTACACACAGAATTAAATGTGATTACTCATGTCTACTGGTTCCTATTCCTGGTTTTACTTTTTGAACACAAAAAGCTCAAACACATGAAGCTGTAATAGGGACATACTTCTAAATATTGGTGCAATTTTTTCAGTGTTTGGGAACAATATTTTTGGCCTTATACTGCTTTCCTGTTTCCAGGCAAAAGCCACAGTTTTCCTGCTTTTTACTCTTTTCCAAAAGAGTAGCTGAAACCTCAAGGTCTATTCAGGGATCTCTGCCCAGTTTAAAGCTTTATAAACTCCAGTCTGCCACATGGTAGCATGTGGGTTCCTTACCATTTGTTTTCTACATAGGTAGTAGTTCTGCAGCAGAAAATGGATGTCTAACTTTATTGGCAGAGAAAAGTTGGGCAGTTTTAGCTGTTCTCTTTCTTTGTCCTTAAAGGATATATCAGTACTAGTTAGTATTGTTGGTTTTGTATTTTCAAGGGGAGTTTCCTGGTGTTTCCATACTCCTGAGTTTTTATGGTTGCTGCTGTATATGGGACCTCAGACTAGAGGGAGGACACATTTTTTTTCAAATTCAAATGACTGAAAAAGGTAAACATCTCAGTTGAGTGCAAGTTACTTACTTTTCAGATGTGTTCATTATCACTAGTTTCCATGAACTTCCTTCAACAGCTTTGTACTGATGCAAATGCCTCACCTAAGCATGACTGAAAGACCAGCAGATGAAAACTGCCAATGTCTGTTTATTAAGAAGAGATCATGTTAAACCAATCTATTTTACTTTTGTAATGACCCAATAATTAACCAGAATAGTGTATCAGAAGGAATTAGTATTAATTAGCAATTAAATGTCATGTTTTGACTCTGGGAAGTTCTTGACATTCTCTTCCCCTGACATTTTTGTGACAGAAATTGACCAGAAGCTCCCTATTAAATAGGCAGAAGATTGAAGGTGTTGATGCTGTTGGAGCCCATTCATTTTTGGTTAAGCACTTGGGTTTTGACTTGTCTGAGCAAAGAATACACATGAAAACTGCAATATATCTGCACACATAATATATATAATATGGGCACAGCATGGTGTTGTTTCAGGGAACATGATCAAAATTAGAACCTGAAAAATAGAAGTCATGGCCTGGAATCAACATGGTGAAGTTTAACTGCAAGATATGGAATAAGGAAGAAATCAAACAGGTAACATACAAGGGATAAAATGTAGAGATAAAACTACAATAAGAAGATGCAGGAGTTGCACTGAATTTGAAAATAATATGAGGGAGGAATCTTTGAAAGGAGACTTCTGTGTGTGAAACTGATGAGACCTTGCCTGAAATGCAATGTCTATTTCTGGTAATTTTTTAGGAATGGTGTAGCCATTCTAGAGAGAATGAAAGAGATTAATGAGATTGATTATAAAGACAGAATATGTGCTTTATGAAATGATTGAAGGAATGAAGCAGCTGAATTTCATTAATCTTGGAAATAAATAAAGGTTGTTAGAGGAAAGAGAGTGATTTCCTTTTTCTTGGCAATAAAACATCAGCTAGCATTGTAGGGCAGGAGATTTACATTGCATACCAAGGAAATCCTCTTTACTCTTACAATGATAAAACTCCAGAAGAAAATTACACTAAATATTATTCTGAAAATACTGTTACTAATTTTAATTTATAAAAATGTGGATAATACAGGTATATTTGGCTCAGTGGAAGAGTCTAGATAAACTACAGTCAGGATCAGTCTCCTGAAGTCATTTTCAACTGTACCTCTGTCATTCTGTGCTGATGCCATGCAG
The DNA here is from genome assembly GCF_001715985.3 of Manacus vitellinus. Lineage (NCBI taxonomy): Eukaryota > Metazoa > Chordata > Aves > Passeriformes > Pipridae > Manacus > Manacus vitellinus. The sequence continues at coordinate 30,610,492 of NW_021939396.1, read as the reverse complement.
GTGATTTCTAGTTCTTAACTGTATTTCTGGCATATTTGCTCATGGCATTTCTGATTCTATGTTTCATTTCTCCTTTTTTTCCTTCTCAGTGTCATTAGTCTTAAAGAATACAGTGGATTCTTTTAAAAAGTAAATAAATACCCATACTGTACTGTGGTATTTACTTTCCCACTCTTTCCCTATATTTAGAATGTATACAGCAATGAGGTATTTATCCTATGCCATGGTAAATGTTTACTTTCAGTGGTGCCCACTGTACTTACTTTTCCATCTTTACTGAGCTTAAATTTTAGCACTTCTTTAATTTCAATATAGTCCAATTCCATATGATTATTTCTGCCTTCCAACATATGTGAACATCTCTCTCCAATTAAAACGTTATCACTGGGGGTTTTTTATTAATATTATTTTTAATGGAAAATGGTTTTTGAGCTCCTGGACTTTGCAGTTCTGTTTCAACACCATTTGGTGTAATTGGTGGACTCGTATGCTGGTGCAGCTTGGGTGAGAATACACTCTTTTGATTTAACACTTGCACAACACAAATGGTGGGATTCATCTCAACAAGCTTTTGCTGTCTGTGCTGTAAATGTCTGCATTTGAGCCGGTCTCCTTATAATTAGTAGAGAAAAATGAGAATTGTCAACACACAGTTTATCTCGGTTAAAGGTGGGTAGCTAAAGTTATCTCCCTCTATAGATGCTTATTGGTCTGTGTAACTGCAAAGATAATTTGGATGATTATCTCAGATGTAGGTATCTGATTTAAGACTGTTTAAATTCGGGGGAGGTTAATCCCACCCCATGTAATTCATTTGGCTCTTGATGAATTTTAGTTTAAGCTTTGGTAACCTTAACAAAACATCAGTTCCTCCATGAGCAAGCAGAACGTTGGTTTCAGTCTATGTGCTACTTGAACTCCGTGTTTACAGTTTAAATGCCCCAATTTTTTGTCCAGTCTATGAAGTTAAACTAGCAGTAGTTGTGGCTTATTTTAATGTCATCTGTTGTAAACTAGAAGCAGTCAGAAGATCCATATTGTATGTAACATCATATCACTGCTGCAAAACGTAACCTCCTGGGGTAGAGGTAGAGTTGGCAGCTGGAAGCAGTAACTGCTTCTATGGTTCAGTTTAACCTGCCACCTGAGTTTTAACTTCAGCCAGTGTGCTGTATTAGAACATTTGTGAAACGCTGATAGTGGCATATCTGTGTGAGTGTCTTTGATTGTGCACTAGGTTTTAACAGGATTCTGATGAAAGTAATGGTTGTGTTGGCAAGTGTTGTGGTGCAATTGGAACACATTTGTAGAGTAAAAGAATTGATGCTGAGAACCTGACATTCTTGGTGTCTGCATTTCAGGGGGGCTTGTTTTGAGCTAGTTCTTTCTGTGTGGACTGAATACCCATGAACAGCTGCAAAGTGCACTCCTGGAGCACAACTACTGGCATTTTATTTGGAAAGAATCCAGTTTGTACTTCAGGAGTGCTCTGTTGTACACATTAATTTGGAATGATCAGGATTTTAATTTCAAAAGCACATTGCTGATCCAAATTTTAAAAAAGAAAACCTGCAAAACTAATCCACTTTGAATTCAGTCATGGTGATATTGCAACCCAACCTAAATGATCAGGTTCATTTTCTGAATGCTGGTGTCACAAAAAAGAATATTTTAGATAGTAGATCTGTGTGAACTCTAAGAAATGCAGCAGAAATGGCATTAATAATCATGGTACTCAGATGATACAAAAGTTGTTTTCCAAAGCTGAAACAGGAAGACACTGAAAAAGTATACAACCCTTGTGAGACTGTAAGGCTACAGTATGCAGAGCTGAAAGTTTTCTTCTCTTACTGTAAAATAGATACTTAGCTGGTAAGTTTAGTTCCTGCTCTACATAGTGGGTCAAATATAAGTTTGAAATAAATAGGAGTTTTATTGTGTAGGTATAATGCTTTGGATAGCAGAAGCATCTGAGATATGGACCACACAATCTTGTCAGTGGTAGGCTCTTCAGAGTAGATGATGAAATCAAGCCTAGAGCAGTAGTGAGCCTTGAACTGAGTGGTTTTGTGTGTGAATGAATTATACCATCACAACAATGATACATTAAAAGTTAATGTAGACCATATTTGTCACACAGGAGTAGACAAGTATAAAAGGGAAGTGGTTATGTCAGTAGATTTCTGCAGAGAAAGATCTTTAAAGATCTTTTGGATCTTTAAAGAGGTAAGATAATGGGATCAAGTTTTCACAGACTGAAATTTCACATTTCGATGGGTGATTACTTGTTATTTCCTGTAGCTTTGGTGAACAATTATTTATGTATGCAGATGGCTAGAAAGCACTGAAGCAAAGGCCATCTTGAAAGTTTTGCTCGGGGAAAATGTAGTTTATGAGCCAGAAAGCTGTATTTGTCATGATAACTCAGTATTCAGTAGTACCAAGAAAGAAACTATGGCCCAGATAGACTGAGGAGCACAAAATGATACAGCATATACCATTTTCTTAGACTTTTCTTGTATTGATTTGCAACTGTCTTGCCCTCTTTTTTCTTCAAAACAGAGAAGTACAACATGAATTTCTTAAGTTAGGTGCTGTTGTGAGCTTGCTCTACATGAGAGGGAGAGAAAGAGAGGTACATAGCTTGGTAGCTACAACCACTTTGACATCATGATCACTGATGAACTGGAGGAAAAAAACCCCTCTGTAGTTCCTTCCTGTTCCTGCAATAGCGGTGTGTCTTCCCATTGCTAGGTAACATCTTTTGGTCTTTATAATTGACATCAGTGAGTGGTCTTCTCTTGAAAGTAAAAGCAAGATTTGGAAAGTGGAAGGACATTTTTCAATTTAAGACATACTAGCAACTCCTTTTAGGAATAGCTTCAAGTAGGTTTATGTTGCTGAACAGTTTGTGATATTTTCAGTGTAGAAAGCCAACCCTGATGATGATTCCTTATATAAAAGGTAGACCTCACATAGTTTTCCAACAATGTGAGGAGCACTTTTTCTTGATAAACAGGTTGAATTACCTTGCATGTAGTACCAAACAATTGCCAGTCAAAATGCTTGTCAGACCTGGGAATCAGCTGCCTAGTTGCACTTCCATCTTCTTGTGCTCCCATTACTACCCTGTATTTACCAAAGGAATCTGGTAGTGCAAAGACATTGAAACCTGGTCATGTACAGACCTACATTTCAAAAGATCATAGTAACCCTTTTTATGAAAACAAGCAACTTTCTGTATTTTTAAGTAACGGTTTTTGAAGATTTAATTCATCCTTTATCAAACAGAAGGATCCTTGCCTATAGCTATGCAGAGATTTCTTTTAAACTTTACTGTTTGTTTCAAAGAGTTGTTTTAGAAGTGCCTGTGGTGTAAATCTGTGAAGTACCAACTGCTGCTGAATATTGTGGAAGAACCTTCTGAATTAAGCTTAAAGCTTTGGAATTAGGTCAGCTCAAGTATATAGTAGCCAGATTTGAATATCACTATTAACATTGTGATTAAAGTATGAGAAATGCTTACTTTTGGTAGGATGTAAAATAGCTGTGTTGCTGTGACTCTTCATATTCTTCTGTTTTTATTCTAGCTTCTTTTAAAATGCCAAGCATTTTGACATTTTAAAGTTCACTAATTAATTTTTATATTTGTTTAAAGTTCTTCATTGTGTAACATTGTGCTCTGAATGAAGATTTTTACACGTTTTTTGTAAACCTTTCCTTATACATTTGCTTTCCTCCATTTATCTCTTTTCTCCCCTGCTTTAAGGAGGAAGGAAACACTGGGAGAAAAAAAACCTTTTGAATTTTATGAAATGACACATGAAAACATAAGTGTTTAATCTTTCTTTGTATATGGAGATGCTTTCATTGTTTGAAGCCAAAAGCCATCATGTAAGTGAAACAAGGGAATGCTATTAAAAAACACAAGAATAACACTTTTATTCCAGTAAAGACATATGTTTTAAATACTTGTGCAGATTATTTTACATGTTTGTTTCTTTTAGCCTGCTATGTGAGCAAGCACAGAATGAAAATGTAAATGCATTACATTTAGTGCTCATCTGACAGGACTGGTATGAAAAGCCTTAAAATAAACAGTCTCTGAATCCTTAGAATTAAGATACGCAGTTTTTCTTCGTATAACTTCAATTAGAATAATAAATTTAGGGGGGAAATTTACATCTCCTGTTTTAATTACTGAAAGAGAAGGACAAAATTCAAGGTGGCATCACTAATATAAAGCAGCTTCTTCCTGTTCTTGATCCCATCCCTGAAGCAACATCCATGTGGCTAGAGATGGCTTTGAGAATGGAGCACTCCATTGCCTTTCCAGCTACTGAGGTGAGGCTGACCATTCTGTAGTTCCTTGGGTCCTCCTTACACTTTCGGAAGACTTGAGGTGACATTTGCTTTCTTCCAGTCCTCAGGCACCTCTCCTGGTCTGCATGACCTCTCAAAGATGATTGTGAGCAGCCTCACTATGGTGTGTGCCAGGTCTCTCAGCACTTGTGGATGCATCCTATCAGGGCACATTGAGTTCTGGATGTCAAGTTTGCCTAGGTGTTCTCTAACTCAATCCTGCTTAACCAAGGGAAAGTCTTCCTTCCAACATTCCTGGATCAGAAATTTCTGAGGGCTGGTCTTGTCAGTGAAGTCCAATGCACAGGCAGCATTCAGTAACTCTGCCTTCTCTGCATACTCTGTTACCAGGGTCCCCCTCCATCTAGTAATAGGCCTACATTATCCTTTGTTTTCCTTTTGCTACTGATGTATTTGAAGAAGCCCTTCTTGTTGTCCTTCACATCCTTGGCCAGATTTAATTGCAGACAGGCCTTGGCCTTTCTTGTCTCATTTCTGCTTACTCTGACAGCATCTCTAAATTCATTCCAAGTGGCCTGACCCTGCTTCCATCTCCTGTGTATTTCCTGGCTATGCTTGAGTATTGACAGGAGTTCTTTGTTCATGAATGCAGGTCTCTTTCCCCTTTGCCTGATTTCTTGCTCATTGGGATTCATCGGTCTTGAGCCTGAAGGAACTGATCCTTGAATCAAGGATATTAAAAATCATTAGAGTGATCCTGGAGATTGAGAAGGGCCTGGAGACCCAAGTAACTGTGACATCTAAACTCTTCTACCTGTTTTGTTTTCTGTGGCTGTAGGTGGTTAGCGGTATTTTATTCCCACTTTTTCTTTAAAGGCTCTGGTAATCACGAAAGTTACTTGAATCTCTATCTAGAAAGTTCTTTTGAACTGGGACATTAGACATTGTTCCAGAATGTTTCATAAATTTGATGTACCTTTGCAGAGGTTTTGTTTTAGTTCTAACTTCTGTGACAGACACTGGTGGCTTTGATGAGAAAATGAATACTGCACTTAAAGAGATGTTTCCTATGTGCAGTTTACACTTGACAGATTTTTTTATGTCTGAATATGTAATGCTTTTGATATTTACTCCATCACATCTCAAAACAACTCTGAAATGATTAAAATCAGAAAGAAATTAAGGTATATCTTGGTAATCATAAATGAGGCTGCTTCGAGGGAAGTACGTTATGATGAGGCTCACCTCACCATAAATTGTAGGACAAATTTAAACTCTATAACCTAAGAAGAATTAGGGTGATTGCATCGTGATGAACCTTAAGCTATGACCTGAATTAAGCGTGCCAATTCCTACCTGAAATAATCTTGCATGTATAACCCCATTCATGAAGAAAGTGGAGTTGGTTCTTTGGCTCATACACCAACCTTTTCTGGAGTCAGGAATGACTGTGCAATGGACAGAAATATCCAAACACCTCAAACTCCTCATTGCTGATATTGTCTCCTGCACTATGCTTTCTGTGAAGAGCTTAAGACTGTCTGCTCAGGCGTGAATATCTTTGCTGCAGCTAAGATTGTGGCCTAGAAACTGGGAAGTCTGCTTATCTCTGGCTAGGCAAGCGGGGTAAAGGGAGTAAAGACAGTATTTTATACTGTGGATGAAGGCAGAGAAACAGTTAAAGAAGACGGAACTTTCTTTAAAGACCATATCCAATTTCAACAGCACTTGGAGCGTGGGTGTTCATCTGTCAGGAGGATTAACGGTGAATTTAAGTTTTTCATCAAAAAGCTATTCTTGCAGAGTTCTGGATGGCTCTGTCATGCATAGCTATCATCACTCTTTAAAAGAAAATTTTGTTAAAGATAAGTACTTCAGTAGCTTGAAGAATTGATTCAAGCAGCTAAAATTGATTGGCTAGCTCTAATCTTAAAAAAAAAAAAATCATTATTTCAGTTAAAATAGCTGCATAAAATATTTTTATGTGGTGAAAAAATGGAACAGTAGAGCTTCTAACCATGGCTTCTGTTTTAAGTGTCGAAAATGCGAGGAGATGCTTTACAAGAGAATATATAGTGGCCTTCTGAAGCTCATCAGAGCTATAAGAAATTTTAGCTAGCCTTTGAAGTGGGAAGTTCTAAAATTGAGCAGGTGCCCAAATTTTGATCTACTGTAGTGGGTTGACCCCGGCCAGATACCAGGTATCCACTAAAACCACTCTCTCACTCCCCCTCTGCAACTAGACAGAGGAGAGAGAAAAAAACCCAGCTAAGGATTCATGAGTAAAGAGCTTGGAGAGGTCAGTGATTGATTACCTTCACGAGCAAAGCAAGACTCAAAATGGGATAATACCTGTATTTATTACTAACAGGATAAGAGCCAAAGAGTGAGAAATAAAACAGTCTTAAAAACATCTTCCCCCCACCCCTCCTCCCTTTCTTGTTCTCCCTCCTCCCCCCAGTGGTGCAGGGGGACGGGGAATGGAGGTTGTGGTCAGTTGTTGTGTCTGCCACTGCTCAGGGAGAGGAGTCCTTCCCCTGCTCCCGTGGGGTCCCTCCCATGGGAGACA